>NC_064626.1:254614984-254932402 GCF_023864275.1 Schistocerca cancellata
AACGCGCGACGGAGGATTTTTATTTTACAGCTCTGAGGGAGCTGATGACCTAACATCCATCGCCGGAAAGTCACACAGCCATGCGCAGGATAAAAGCCAAGTTATTACAGCTGACGAAACTAAGAATGGAAGGGATAATGGTCCGGGCGAGATATACGGACACAGTTGCTGCCGAAGCCCCCTCAATACACCACGTAGTACGTGAACGCCAACGACTACGAAGAACATTGATCAGGGAAATAATCTCTGAAACTGGGCAGTAATTTGTGACCCAACGTGACATTGTGCAGGTGTTTACCTACTACTTCCGCCAGTTATATGGACCTGTACAGGTGAACCACGAGACATTAAATGATGTCCGAAATGCCAGAAAGGGGACCACTACTGGATGCGGAGACTTTCATCACAGCGATAACGGAGGACAAGCTGACAGATGCAATTGCCAGGGGAGCTCCGAACAAGTCCCCAGACAGGACGGCTTCCCGATTGAATTTTACCGCGCCTTTGCATACCTCGTGGGACAGACGAGGATTCAGATGCATAACGAACTTCTCTTACCGTAGACTGATATACCTGCCGAATTCACGGAGGGCATCATCATCCCTGTACCCAAACCACGCGGTGGCAGAAGGCCAGGAGATTATAGACCACTAAGCCTCCTGAAATGCTACTACAAGATTTTCGCGCGCATCCTTGGGGCTCGCCTGAAGTCTTCAGTTTCTGATAGACTCCTCACAGATCAAACGTGCCTCGGCGGTAAGAGTAATGTCCATACGACACTTGGTGATTACCGAGATATAGTCGCATTAGCAGCGGCGTGACGACTGCGCGCTTCCCGCGTCCGGGTTCCCGGGTTCGATTCCCGGCGATTTTCTCTGCCTTGTGATGACTGGGTGTTGTGTGCTGTCTTTAGGTTAGTTAGGTTTAAGTAGTTCTAAGCTCTAGGGGACTGATGACCATAGATGTTCAGTTCCATAGTTCTCAGAGCCATTTGAACCATTTGACGACTGCGCGGGGCACTAGTCTCTATTGACTTCGGTCATGCATTCGGCAGGGTGGATCATATCTTTTTGCACTCCGTGATGGGCAGTTTGGGAATACCACAGGCTTTCATTCTCGTGATCATGCCACTGTTACACGGCGTGCAATCCAAGGTCTCAGTCAATAGGCGGGGCAATGACTACATTGTCATTTCACGGTCAGTTCATCAAGGTTGCCCCCTTTCGATATTCTTGTATGCGATGGCGTCGGAACCCTGCCTATATGGTCTCCGAAGACGGCTGGAGGGAGTGCCGTTGCCACAGCTGACCTTTCATTGCCGCGCTTATGCTGACGATGTGATGCTGCTGGCACGGACAGGCGACGAAGTACGTACGGCGTTGGCATGGATACAGCGATACGGGATGGCGGCGGGAAGCGTGCTTAATCTACAGAAGTTACGCTGCATGAACGTCGGTCGAGGATGACAGGATTACGGCCGGTTGAGGAAGGCCTGCTCATGTTAGTTAACACCAAAAAATGTTTAGGTGGCACGTTCCACTCAGATGTGCAGCGGGCAGCAGCAGATAACTACCGACGCATATTGAAGCTCATGCGGACAATGGTGCTGTTACAGAAATTAAGAGCGTTTGATATGATTCAGAGGGGGGCCAATGTTAACGTGTAGCTGCTAGCACCGAGACTCACTCACGTAGCGCACGTCCTGCCTTTAAAACGCACAATGGCAACGCAGATACAAGCAACTTTCGGAACTTGAGTGTGGAACACTTGTTTGAGATCCAATACACAACGCTTACGCTACCATCTGGAGAGGGTGGACTTGGTGGTGAACGTATATGAAAAGGCACGAGCGTTATTCGTCAGTACGGCTTTTCGACAGTGGCGCGGTCAATTTCGCAGTATCTCGGCTGCGTTGGCCGATGGTCTGGCGCCCACTTCAGTGGTGCTCCCAGTCAATGTGCGCCATATTTCACCGAAGATGTCACATTTCAAGTCTTTCTTTTTGGAGCTTGGGAAACTGTCTCCACGCTATCTCAGTAATATACTGACAAGGGAACCTCCCCATCGCACCCCCCTCAGATTTCGTTATAAGTTGGCACAGTGGATAGGCCTTGAGAAACTGAACACAGATCAATCGAGAAAACAGGAAGAAATTGTGTGAAACTATGAAAAAAATAAGCAAAATATACTGAGTAGTCCATGCGTAAGATAGGCAATATCAAGAATCATACGATCTCAGGAGCGCCGTGGTCCCGTGGTTAGCGCCAGCAGCTGCGGAACGAGAAGTCCTTGGTTCAAGTCCTCCCTCGAGTGAAAAGTTTACCTTCTTTATTTTCGCAAAGCTATGATCTGTCTGTTCGTTCATTGACGTCTCTGTTCACTGTAATAAGTTTAGTGTCTATGTTTTGCGACCGCACCGCAAAACCGTGCGATTTGTAGACGAAAGGACGTGCCTCTCCAATGGGAACCGAAATCATTTGATCGCAAGGTCATAGGTCAACCGATTCCTCCACAGGAAAACACGTCTGATATATTCTATACGACACTGGTGACGGCATGTGCGTCACATGACAGGAATATGTTGTCGACCCACCTAACTTGTACACTTGGCGAATGGGTAAAAAGATTCTTCTACCTCGCTCGATTTAGGTTTTCTTGTGGATGTGATAATCACTCCCAAAAAAGTGATGAAAAAATAAGAGTTTGTCACATAAACTGCAACAAATGAATGCAACAGTTTCACAGTCTTGCAGTTTTCCCTGTGCTTTGTCAAAACATATGTTTTTAACGCTTTCAAATTTTTCCATGTGTAGACCGTCAAATCCTGCATATGTCCAAGCAAATCTGAACATGTCCTGTGATTTTGGAGAGCGAAGTTGATTATGTGTGAGTGCCTGAACTTTGATAATTGTCTGAAAATAAAAAATTAAAACTTTTCACTCGAGGGAAGACTTGAACGAAGGACCCCTGGTTCCGCAGCTGCCCACGCTAACCATGGGACCACGGTGCTCCTGAGCTCACATTACCCTTAATGTTGTATATCTTACGCATGGACTACTCAGTTTGTATATTTTGCTTATTTTTTTCATAGATCCACACAACTTCTTCCTGTTTTCTCGATTGATCTGTGTTCAGTTTTTCAAGACCTATCCACTGTGCCAACTTATAACTCAATCTGGGGGGGGGGGGGGGGGGCGATGGGGAGGTTCCTTTGTGAGTTTCACTAGAGTAATCGCAGAGATAAATTTTAGGAATAGAGGGAGTCGCTCTTAAAGCGTTAACATACTATATGTGTTCCACTGGGCTCTCTTAGTTCTTCACTATGCCAAGAAAAAAAGTAAATAATATGGTAGATGATAGATGTTAGATTTCCCAGTTGATTTCTATTGACACTTCTTGTGTAAAAAGGAAAGATCTGTTGTTGATGCAGCGGTTCTAGGCGCTTCAGTCTGGAACCGCGCGACCGCTACGGTCGCACGTTCGAATCCTGCATCGGGCAGGAAACATGTAGGCGAGTACACCTCTCGAACAATGGTTCCAAGCGAGGTGGCGCAGTGGCTGTCAGTCTGAACCTGTATTCGAGAGGGCCACGATTCAAATCCGCGTCCGGCCATCCAGATTTAGGTTTTTCTGTGATTTCTCTATATCGCCACGCACAAAGGACGTAGTGATTTCTTTGAAAGGTGACGGCCGATTTCCTTTCCCGTCCTTGAAATGTTCCAAGGGGAGCATTTGACTGCTGTGGTTTAATGAGTAGAAGAGGGATGTTCTTGGAGGGAGATTGGCGGGGCATTCTAGATGTACATGCAAATACACAAACACGTTGGACTCTATGCGGTAGTACTGACTGACCGTTTATTGTCCCCATGGGAGAGAAGCCTTCCAAACAACACGCAGCAAAACTCCAGAAGCGGAAGGAGTAGCGTAGTGTAGGCAGTCATCTCTCGCACAGTCTTTCTGCCAATAAGAAGCACAGTCTTTGGTTCGGTTTCTCCATGAGCTTTCTATGCGATCGTTCCAGTTTAAGTTTTTCTTTGGTATTTAGTAGAATCGATAGCTTTTGGACTTAAGTGATTCATACATGAAACCATCAGCTGTATAATAGAATGACGACAATGAAAGTTTAGGCCAGACCGGGACTCGAATCCGGGATTCCCCTCTTATCGCTAGCGGTCGCCTTACCATTAGGCCATCCGACCACGATTCACGGACAGGCCCCAACTTCCTTATGTCGTCACCCATCTGTCTAAAACCTGCACTCGTGTATTCATCACGTATATTCTCATACAGGAGAGACATTTTATTTGAAAGTAGCTTGCCCATTGTCGGCGGATGAATACGATATTTCAGTACCTGTGTCGTTCAAAAGTACGGTGCAATACCCCATACCGTGCAGCAATACTCCATACTCTAGAAGAGGACGGACAAGCGTAGTGTAGGCAGTCTCTTCAATACATCTCTTGCACAGTTAGGCATGCATTTCCGAAGAAGCACGCACTGCGGGTACAGCCGTTATGGAATGTATTCACAGTTGCGAATATGGGCAGCTACCAGCTGTATAATGAAAATTTGTGTCGGATCGGAACTCGAATCCGGATTTCCCCCTTCGGTCGCCTTACCATTTCTTAAATTTATTTAGATCACATAGGACGTCCCCCAGATGATAAATAATAATGTGTAATTAGCAAAAAAAGTGGAATTAAAAACGCCGTCATAGCGAAAAAAAAAAACAAAATGGCATCCGCGCGCCACGAACTTGGGGGGGGGGGGGGGTAGACGCTGTCAGAATACCAAGGCAGTCAGGCATTTTCCGGGCACGTCTTCGCGAAGAATATTCCATTTTGCCGGTACACTGGTCCGAGTTCCGGTATTACACACTCAAAATGAAATAACCTTCTCATATCCGGGATACGAAGACATTACCCAAAAAGTTAGCATAGTACAGAGGCTATCTCGAATTGTGCTTGAGAAAGGTAAAGCGATCTTGCAGGAATGTCCAAAAATCAAGATCACTGTTGTCCTTCATGGAACAAATAAAAAAAAGATCGAGAAGCCTTTTATCCAGTTCACCGTGTTGGTCTTCGTATGTGGAAAACAAATCTCATCTGGGAACATAAGCGTCTTCGGTGCGATGTCCCAGAAGCGCCGGCATTAATGCGCTCGCCGGCCGCTGTGGCCGAGCGGTTCTAGGCGCTTCAGTCCGGAACCGCGCTGCTGCTACGGTCGCAGGTTCGAATCCTGCCTCGGGCATGGATGGCTGTGATGTCCTTAGGTTAGTTAGGTTTAAGTAGTACTAAGTGTAGGGGACTGATGACCTCAGATGTTAAGTCTCATAGTGCTTAGAGCCATTAATGCGTTCGACTTTATCTGCCCCAGTGTACTTAAACTGTAATTTGAGGAGCGCGAGTGTTACTTAGACTGTACTCGTCGAAGATGAAAATTTGCTGTTTGTCATTAGGTAGGAGGGACTCACTCACTTAGCGTTACCAAGTTGAAAGTGGTGGAAGTTGTTACCATTCCAATATGGAGTTCTAAAACATTTAAATATTGTTAAGAGAATCTTTCACACAGTATTAATTTTTCTATTCTTGAAATTATACTCAATCCTGGACAGTACCTTCGTGAATTGTTTGGAAGCGATAAGAATGATTCTTGCCTAAACTTGTGAAATAAAATGCATTCTTGAACCGAAGCGCCACAATCCAGAGATACAAGTCGGTAGCGCTATTACCAGCTCCTCAGCAATAACTGTCATATCTGCAAATCGCGCTCTGAGCTTGCCGCCCGCCTACTATTTGACATAACGTGCACATACAAAGCGCGTACATGACACGTCTGATGCGACTAACTGGTGGTTCACTGCTTGTTGTGGGGATGTTTATGTCCAGCACGCCACTCAGGAAACCGATTGCGACAGTCACGATGTTTACGGGAATCCGGAAACTTTCACATACTCAGATCTTTCGCTACTGAACAACGCCCCGTATCGAAAACAGACCTACTGTTGCAGCCTAAATCAATAACAGAGCTTTGCTTTTTACACACGAACTGACACTAGCAATCAACTGGGAAACAAAAGCAAATCCTTTGCTTTCCTTTCATCTACCGAATTATCTACTTTTTTTCTTGGCATAGTGAAGAACTAAGAAAGCCCAGTGGAACATATACAATGTGTTAATGCCTGATGAGCGACTCCCTTTATTACTGAAATTTAATTTATCTCCCCGATTACTCCAATGAAACTCAGTGTATTACTGAGATACCGTGGAAACAATTTCCCAACCAAGCTGCATTAGAAATAAACATTCTCATGCGTGGAGGAACAGAGTACGCCAGGGAGTCATCAATAAAGGTGAGGCCGGCCGCGGTGGTCTCGCGGTTCTAGGCGCGCAGTCCGGAACCGCGCGACTGCTACGGTCGCAGGTTCGAATCCTGCCTCGGGCATGGATGTGTGTGATGTCCTTAGGTTAGTTAGGTTTAAGTAGTTCTAAGTTCTAGGGAACTGATGACCACAGCTGTTAAGTCCCATAGTGCTCAGAGCCATTTGAACCATTTGAATAAAGGTGAACAGAGGTAACGTAACTAACGTAGAACTTAGTAAAATAAACACGGGTCAGTTTTAACACTCCTCTTGTTTGACGTTTACACTACCGGCCTTCATAATTATTATGCCGGCCGGTGTGGCCGTGCGGTTCTAGGAGCTTCAGTCTGGTACCGCGTGACCGCTACGGTCGCAGGTTCGAATCCTGCCTCGGGCATGCATGTGTGTGATGTCCTTAGGTTAGTTATGTTTAAGTAGTTCTAAGTTCTAGGGGACTGATGACGATAGATGTTAAGTCCAATAGTGCTCAGAGCCATTTGAACCATTTTTTACATAATTATTATATTCCCAGAGACGATAAGAGTTCTCAGACATGTAGGCGAGTACACCTCTTGGAGGATGCAGGGCACAGGAACTTCGTTAATGTCTGCTCTCGAACAATGTTGGAAAGCGAGGTGGCGCAGTGGGTGGCACTCCGAACTTGTATTCGAGAGGACCACGGTTCAAATGCGCGTCCGGACATCCAGATTTAGGTTTTCTGCGATTTCTCTATACAGGGTGTTACAAAAAGGTACGCCCAAACTTTCAGGAAACATTCCTCAAACACAAAGAAAGAGAATATGTTATGTGGACATGTGTCCGGAAACGCTTAATTTCCATGTTAGAGCTCATTTTAGTTTCGTCAGTATGTACTGTACTTCCTCGATTCACCGCCATGATTTCATACGGGATACTCTACCTGTGGTGCTAGAACATGTGCCTTTACAAGTACGACACAACATGTGGTTCCTGCACATTTCAGCCGAAGTGTTCGTACGCTTCTCAACAACAGATTCGGTGACCGATGGATTGGTAGAGGCGGACCAATTCCATGGCCTCCACGCTCTCCTGACCTCAACCCTCTTGACTTTCATTTATGGGGGCATTTGAAAGCTCTTGTCTACACAACCCCGGTACCAAATGTAGAGACTCTTCGTGCTCGTATTGTGGACGGCTGTGACACAATACGGCATTCTCCAGGGCTGCATCACCGCATCAGGGATTCCATGCGACGGAGGGTGGATGCATGTATCCTCGCTAACGGAGGACATTTTGAACATTTCCTGTAACAAAGCGTTTGAAGTCACGCTGGTACATTCTGTTGCTGTATGTTTCCACTCCATGATAAATGTGATTTGAAGAGAAGTAATAAAATGAACTCTAACATGGTAAGTAAGCGTTTCCGGAGACATGTCCACATAACACATTCTCTTTCTTTGTGTGTGAGGAATGTTTCCTGAAAGTTTGGCCGTACCTTTTTGTAACACCCTGTATAGCTCCGCACAAATGCCGTAATTACTTCTTTGAAAGGGCACGGCCGATTTCATTTCCCGTCCTCGGAACGTTCCGAGCATGTGAATCCCGCGAGCACTTTATTGCTGTGGTTCAATGAGTAGAAGAGGGATGTTCTTGGGGGCAGATTGGCGAGGCATTCTAGATGCACATACAAATACGCGAACACGTTGAACACTATGCAGTAGCACTGACTGACCGTTTATTGTCCCCGTGGGAGTGGTCTTTGCGACAATCTTCAGTTGGGCAGTAGAGATTTGACTCTCGAAACGGAGTCTCGCGTAAGGGGCGCCGTTACAAACATTCAAATAATATGAGCAAAATGAAGATAACATGAAAGTTTAACATGGAAACGCACTTTGCCTATCGTAAATATTCGTAATGAATATGGCCAACTAAACACTCGTTGTGATATTCAGTGACAGGAAACTTTGTAAAATTCGCACTACAATGAAAACAAAAGACCTTATGAAATTTAAACATAAAAACCCAAGCCCCATAATCAAACTTGAGCGGGTATATGGAAACCTGCGTATTTAAAACTTTTATTTCAGCACAACCATTTTGTATTGGGCAAAGACGTCACTGATTGTGCTGTACAATTGTTTCATGAAGTCGGCTCATTGCAGAATATCCAGTGCCTACATGAGTGACGTCCTGGTAGATTCGTGACGTCGTGTGTCGGTACAACAAGAAACTGAATTCTCCTGGTACTGTTAGTCGGCCTCTGAAATCTCCTGTTACCAGTTGTCCGTGGGTTTATGTTGTATTCTTCTAAAGAATAGGAAGACAATGTGGACAATGTACCAGTGAGAATATTTCAAATCTCGGTTCGTGACAATTGAATCAAAGTTCATTCCTCTGTTCCATATGATATGATAATAAAACATTTCCGAGAAATATTGACAGCTTCCTAAATCCAAAGATGACATTATTGAATATGTGTGTAGCTTAAAATATTGTATATTAGCTTTGCATTTGTATTTTGTTTAGAGAACAAATGCTGGAGTTGCAGCATCTGCTACTGTTCTTTTCTTTCCTGGGGGTGCTCCTGACTGCACATTAGGTAGAATGTGGTTTCAGTCTTTGTTGTATACAGGGTGAGTCACCTAACATTACCGCTGGATATATTTCGTAAACCACATCAAATACTGACGAATCGATTCCACAGACCGAACGTGAGGAGAGGGGCTAGTGTAATTGGTTACTACAAACCATACAAAAATGCACGGAAGTGTTTTTTTAACACAAACCTACGATTTTTAAATGGAACCCCGTTAGTTTTGTTAGCACATCTGAACACATAAACAAATACGTAATCAGTGCCGTTTGTTGCATTGTAAAATGTTAATTACATCCGGAGATATTGTAACCTAAAGTTGACGATTGAGTACCACTCCTCCGCCGTTCGATCGTGTGTATCGGAGAGCACCGAATTACGTAGGGATCCAAAGGGAACGGTGATGGTCCTTAGGTACAGAAGAGACTGGAACAGCACATTACGTCCACATGCTAACACTTTTTTAGTGGTCTTTTTCACTGACACACATGTACATTCCCATGAGGGGTGAGGTACACGTACACACGTGGTTTCCGTTTTCAATTACGGAGCGGAATAGAGTGTGTCCCGACATGTCAGGCCAATAGATGTTCAATGTGGTGGCCATCATTTGCTGCACACAATTGCAATCTCTGGCGTAATGAATGTCGTACACGCCGCAGTACATCTGGTGTAATGTCCTCTGGGGTTGTAGGCACATCACGGTACACATTCTCCTTTAACGTACCCCATAGAAAGAAGTCCAGAGGTGTAAGATCAGGAAAACGGGCTGGCCAATTTATGCGTCCTCCACGTCCTATGAAACGCCCGTCGAACATCCTGTCAAGGGTCAGCCTAGTGTTAACTGCGGAATGTGCAGGTGCACCATCATGCTGATACCACATACGTCGACGCGTTTCCAGTGAGACATTTTCGAGCAACGTTGGCAGATCATTCTGTAGAAACGTGATGTATGTTGCAGCTGTTTGGGCCCCTGCAATGAAGTGAGGACAAGGTTTCAAGCGTCAACTTTAGGTTACAATATCTCCGGATGTAATCAACATTTTACAATGAAACAAACAGCACTGATTACGTATTTGTTTATATGTTCAGATGTGCTAACAAAACTAACGAGGTTCCATTTAAAAAAAACGTAGGTTTGTGTTAAAAAACATACTTTCGTGCATTTTTGTATGGTTTGTATTAAACAATTACACTAGCCCCTTCCTCACGTTCGGTCTGTGGAATCGGTTCGTCTGTATTTGATGTGGTTTACGAAATATATCCAGCGGTAACGTTAGGTGACTCACCCTGTATTTTATAATAATTATAAATTTAATGAGAAGCAACTGGTAATTGTTTATTGCTTTAAGCATTTCCTTGCCCTAACTTGTTTTCTAAGTACTTTTACAGCAAAAGTAGTTGGAGAGTGTGAATCAAATCAGCTGTCTTAAAATGACGATGCCAGTGAACAGCCGACATTGTTGCAGCTTTAATTGCATGTCATTAGATCAGTGCTCAAACCTGCCTTCACCTTATAATTTGATTATTTTTAAGAGTCATTTTTCCATAAAACCAACAATGGCTTTGAAATTCTTAATCGCCTTCCCACAGTCAGGTATTACTTTATTGACAAGAGACCGACTAGTACCAGTTATGCTAAAAAAAGTAACTTAATTGTAATCTGATCTTTCTCAGTTTATTTTCTGCACTCATTCCCAATAACATTCAAAACTGTATAGCAGGAATGTCAGGTTACAGTAGCCAGCAGATGTCTGCTACCGCAATTGCCAGTAGCTGTATGGTAAGTAGAAAGGCAGAGAGATCTAGCTTGGTCATCAGAGGTAATGCAGTAACACACAAGTTACGTGGCAGGTAACGACGTTCACATATTTGATGACCTCCCTCCGACCACCACAGGGAAGAAGCAGTCAATCAGGGTGCTGGAAGGATGATTGTTCTGCTCGGGCTTCGTGAATGCAGACTGATCTGTGGAAAGCCCACAGATGGTGGAATCTGATTATTTCCAGTTATTTCATAGCAGTCCCTTTCGAAGCCGGGGTTAATCATATTACTTATCATTAGAATAAATTTGGTATGAAGTTTTAACATCATTTTTTGAGATTTGGTAATGACACTTTGTACATGAATCAGTTGGATTGCATGTATGAGATAGAACTAAAGAGACTTAGTTTCTCAGACCGGTTTGGTTGTCTAGTCATTCTAAAAATACAGACGACATTAAATGGTAGTGTGACAACTGTCAGTTTGTATTTTGATTTGTTTATGAGTTTTGGTGAAAATACTTGTATGTCAATGAACTACGTTCAACCTGTGAGGTAGAACAAAAGAGACTCGGCTTTCCAGATATAGTATGGTAGTGGATTAATTCTAAATCTATAGAATAAATTTATTAAATGGAATTTCGAGAGCCATGAGTTTTAATTTCAGTCTGTCCGTGAGTTTGGAATCAGGAAGTCGATAGCTTTGCACAGTCGTTGTTGGTGGAATATAGCCAATTATTTGGTAAGTTAAAGTAAATGTATGCATCTTCACTGCATGAGTATTGTATGAAATGCATTTTAAATTCGATTCTTAATCGATGCTTTCTCATTGTGGGAATCAGGGATTCAAACATGTGCAAACAGAATAAAAGTATATTGTGTTATTCAATTAATACGTAATATACAACATGTTTGCTTAGCTGAATTATTTGGTGTTTCGACAACTGACCAGTTTAAAGTATTTTCGCGTTTTGTGGTACTTGATCACATTTAATCATCCTCTCAGGGGACTTTCAGTAACTTGCCTACATCTCCAGCGGTTTGTGGATCACTTGTAGTAGTCCTAGCCGTAGTAGTAGTATGATATTTATTCGGGTTGTTGTCGAATGAGCTAGTGTAGGAATGTCATTCGTTTTACAGTTCACCCCAGTACAATGTTGACATTTGATGCATTAAGATAATTCGTTGAACGTTCATGTAATGTGGAGGATCAATTTATTACTATTTGAATACTACTGTTTTGCCTGGACTTGCTTCATATTCAAATGATTTAATAAATTCTGTGGATCATATGTTTGAATATTTTATGACCTCAAGATTGCACTCCCACTTCCTAACCTTAATGTATTTTTGGATGAGTAAGTTAAAGGATTCATTGATGAAATTGGATGTCCTATTCTATTCCTTTAATGAATTAACAAGCTACATATGAAAGATAGTTACCTGTTGTGTGTTTCTTCAAATGAGCATCAGATACAAGTAGTGATTAGGGCCTAAAGAAAATTTAAGATTAAAGGACATTTAAGTGGAGAGTAAAGTTAATGCTCAATGGAACGGAGATTGAAGTGAGTATGCTGTTCTCCACTCCATTGTAAAAGTAATTCAGTTCTCCATAAAAATCGACCATTTGAACGTAGCTGTTAACACTTAATAATCCTCCGCTACTCAAGTAAAATTAATCCATCCTCTAACTACATACCCAACTTAAATGTAACCATTTTATTGTTATTTCCTCATCTTGAACGGTAATCTAATGCCTTAGGCTGACCTAACAATATTGACAAATGAGAATGTCGATAGATAGCGCTTCAGAATATAATATGGAACATGTAAATTTCACCATTGGTATGATTCGTGATCCTCAACTGATGAAGCCTTTTATGAAGGAGAAGGAAGTTGCATATTTGACATTGTATAGGAGTTGAGGTCAGTTCCAGAAAAAGCAGAGGAGTGAAAGATTGGGTATTTTTTAAAACAAACGTTTCAAAGTTGGCTATAAACTGTTTTAGAAATTACAAAAAAAGTATACCAGAATTATCACAGTTGGGTGGGCTCCTCTTCAATCGTCCATTTCATGTCTGTCTAATAACACGAGTGTGTCACAAAACTTGTTTTCCTGTCGAGACAAGTGAAGGAACACAGTTCACATTATTTAATTTAACACGGTCTCCCAGTGTTATGATGTTGGTTCATAGACCAGGCTGTCCACGTAGCAAAGAGTTATCCCCCAGGGGGCTTGCCACATTTGATGGGTTCGTGCTTGGCTACCATAGGGTCCCAGCCTTTGCGGTATTTTCTCCCTTCGCACTGCATGTCTATCCTATTCTTTTTCTCCTCCCTTGGGGAACATGTCTGGGATGTTATTGTGAATGTTCTGCATTGTCTGTCACTGACATAAGAACAGTCTCACCACTGTTTTTTCGTTCCCTTTTCCTTCCTTTGTTTCCCTACTCCTTCCGTTTCTCCTCTTCGGCGTTTGAGGTTCCTCTTTTTCTTCTTCCTCCTTGTGCGCTCCTGACGGCCGGCCCATGCGTCTGGCGCATAACAGATGACTCGGTAACGCTTAATTTCCAGCCCCAGGTATACAGGTAGGGTTCTCCCGTACCCCTGGTACAGGCCAGGACCAGGGAGGGGTGATTGCCTCAGCTGCAACCTTCCCCAATTGACGGTTGCTCCCTCTGTCAGGTGTTCGGGAGATGTGACGTGGGAACAGTCACCTAAGGAGACGCTGGAAGTCATGGGAGATTTTCTCACAATGAGGCAATCATCTTCACAATCAAGTCTACGAAACGTAAACGGAATGGGGCTATCGATTCGAAGTCCCTTCCAGCTGCACCACGGTTCCTCATGGTCTCACGTACTGTAGAAGGTTAGTCCTTCGCAACGGTAAATCCGTTTATTATTCAGAATGGTGTTGATGCAGTTGCCGGCCCTCTGAAATCCTGCAATTGTTTACAGAATGGTATTTTGCTTATGGCAACCACTTCTGATTCCCAGCACATCTGCTTGCCTCTCGCTTCTCCACAGCTATCCTGTTCGTGTCAGGGCCCATAGAACTCGAAATTATTCCCATGGTGTTATTTACAATAGGCTGCTTGACGGTCTGAGGCCGAAATCCAATCATACCTCTCTCATCAGGGTGTCATTGCCATCCACTGGGTGATGAAAAACGTAGACTCTTCCTGCCCACCTGCAGTCTTTCTCTTTGATAGAGTGGTGCTTCCGTTCAAGATCAAAGCAGGCTATGAAAATATCACAGTCCGACCATACATTCTGAACATGATGTGCTGCTACCAGTGTCATCGTTTCAACCACACTAAAACATCTTGTCGGCAAGCAGCCAAATGTGCGACCTGTGGTAGGGATGCGCATAAGGGCGATTGTTCACCTCCTTCTTCCCGCTGTATCAGTTGCAATGGTGGCCATGCCGCCTCCTCTCGGGACTGTCACATGTATCTTTATGAGTGGTCTGTCCAGGAAATCCAGGTAAAGGAAAATGTACCTTACACAGCCACTCGCAGGTTATTGGCTAATCGAAAACCCTGCACTCTCCCGTCTGGCACTTACAGTTCTGTTCTTGTTACCTCTCGCTCCATAAAGGACATGGCCACGCAGACATGCCTACCTCAAATTAAACTCTGAGGTTGTGAAGTCGCCCGTCAAGGTAGCATCACCATCCTCGTCCACCTGCGCAACAAGCCATCAAACTCTCACCACAAGGGGATGAAGCCATCAGTTACACAACCAGAAGGCCAGAAAGAAGAGAAGAATTACTCCCGTGAAGATTTCCTACATCCCTCCAGCCAAACAACACCTTAATCTTCTTCTACTAACCGGAAAAGCTCGAAGAAGTCTAACAAAGGCTAACGGTCGTCTCCTTCACAGACTAGAAGATCCTTTTCGACGGTGTTACCATGTGATACTTTAGCCCGGCTGGCCTCTGTGTCAGCAGTGAGCACCCCAATCGTTTCTCTGTGTTGGACTCCACAGACCGACAGCACAAGCAAGCCAATGCTTCCGTGCGCCTCATGGAGCAGGATCCTCCTGTTCCTGTCTCCTGTAGCAGCGAGTCTTCGCAGGCTGTCACTAGGCAGCCGCCGAAGTGACACCCCTTCATTCCTTCCTTATCATGCCTCTTGTCCAATGGAACGTTCACAGCTTTGGTCGCACAAAGAGCTGCTTTTAGCATAGCAGTGGCCCCTTGCCTTCAGGTAACAATCGTTCTCACGATTGCTTTGAGCTTTCACATTTCTTCCCAGTTCGTTTTGACCTTCCCCCTGAGGTCGGCATTCCATCTCATGGGGCATCATGCTGCTCATATGGGATGATTTTCATAGTCAACCCGTCTCCCTGACTACCTATCTTCAAGCTGTTGCAGTTCGCCTTCTCCTTCCTCAGCTGATTTTTTATCTCTGTACCATTTATGTCCATCCGTTATTCGATGTCACCAGGGCAGACTTCAGCTTATTGGGCAGCTACCTCCCCCATTTCTGCTACTCGGTGACTTTAATGCGCATCATCCCCTTTAGGGTTCTCCCAGAACCTGTCAGAGAGGTGCCCTCTTGGCTGATATTCTTAATCAACTCAACCTCTTCTGCCTTAACATTGGAGCACCCTCATTCCTTTCTGACTCCTTGGAGACCTATTCCCATTTGGACCTTTCCTTCTGCACTGCCCAGTTTGCCCATCGTCTTGAGTGGTCCGTTCTTTCTGACACCTACTCGAGCGACCATTTCCCAGGTGCTATCTGTTTGCTGACTCCTACTCCATCTACGTGCGCATCTAAATAGCAGCTTACTACGACTGACTGGCGGCTTTACTGCTCCCTGACGACATTCGAAGAACAAGATTTCCCCAGTTGTGATGGACAGGTGGAATATCTCACAAAGGTTGTCCTTACTGTTGCAGAACTCCTCGCAATTCCTCTTTACCATGCCGTGTCCCAGTCCGTTGGTGGACTGAGGCATGGCGCTATGCAATTCGCGCACGCACATCTCCGCGTTTTTAACCGTCATCCTAACGATGGCAAACTGCATTCATTATAAACATATACGTGCAACGTGTCGTTGTATTCTTAGGGATAGCAAAAAAAAAACTTGCTAGGTTTCATTCACTGATTATTTTACAGTTCCACCCTTCTTTTGTCATGTGAGGCAATCTGCAACAGCTCTCTGGGACCCAGATGCATTCGCCATGACTGTAGCAGACGATGTCATCGTAGACCCTATTGCTGTCTCCAACAACTTGGACCGGCATTTTGTGTAAATTCCGTGCTTTTCCCACTATCACCCTGCCTTCCTCCATCGGAAACGAGCGGAGGAGGCTCAGGCGATACCATTCTTTTATCACCTGCCACCTTTACTATGAGGTAGCTAAGTCATGCTCTCAGATCATCCCAACCATCCGCCCCAGGGCCAGACGCTGTCAACAATCAGATGTTGAAGCATCTTCCTCTTGTGGGCAAGCACTTTCTGCTTAATACATCTAGCCACATCTGGGCAGCGGACACGTTTCCCGGACGTTGGCGTGAAGCCACCATCATACACCTACCTAAGCCCGGTGAGAACAAAAACCTTCCCTCTAACTACCGCTCCATCTCTCTCACCAGCTGTGTTTGCAAGGTGATGGAACGTATGATTCATGCCCAGCTGGCATAGTGGCTCGAGTCCCACAATTTACTAACGACTGCACAGTGCGGGTTTCGAGCACGCCGTTCTGCTGTTGACCATCTCGTTAATTTGTCCACCCATGTCATGAATCATTTCCTGCGGAAATCCCAAACTGTGGCCGTGTTTTTCGATTTGGAGAAGGCCTACAACAATTACTGGAGAACTGGTAGCCTCCATACTCTTTACATGTAGGGCTACCATGGCCGCCCGTCCAGTTTGCTTCAGAAATTTTAAAAGGCCGAGTTTTGAAGGTGTGTGTGGGTCCTGCCTTGTTGGATACATTTATCCAGAAAACTTGTGTCCGTCAGCGTTCCGTCCTGAGCGTCGTCCTCTTTGCTATCGCCGTTAATCCTATAACGGCCTGTCTCCCACCGTGCATCTCCAGCTCCCTTTTTGTTGACGATTTTGGCATCTACTGCAGTTCACCACGGATCTATCTCACTGAGCCGCGTCTTCAGCGATATCTTGATACTCTTTACTTCTGGAGTGTCGACAATGACTTTCATTTCTCCACTGACAAAACCACCTGTATGAATTTCTGGCCGCGCAATTTGTTTCTCCCACCATGTTTACATCTTAGACCTGTTGCTCTCCCGTTCGTTGACGCTACGAAATTCCTGGGGCTCATGTTCGATAGGAAACTCTCTTGACCCTCCCATATGTGTAACCTGGCAGCCTCCTGTATGTGGTCCCTCGGTGTCCTACGTGCCCTCAATGGTACTTCCTAGGGTGCAGATCGAACCACCCTCCTCCGTTTGTACCGGTCCCTTGTCCGTTCGAGACTAGACTATGGGTGCTTTATCTATACGTCTGCACGTCCGCCCCTCTTACGCCGTCTCAACACTATCCACCATCGTGTCATCTGTTTGGCCACAGGTGCCTTTCACTCTAGCCCAGTTGAGAGTCTGTATGCTGAAGCTGCTGAACTACCACTGTCCTGCCGCCGTGAATTTCTGCTCAGCAGGTATGCATGCCGTTTGTCTGCCATGCGTAGCCACCCATCCTAGACCTCCTTCTTTGATGACCCCTTTGATCTCTAGTATGGGACGCGTCCCCCTTCTCTGTTACCTCATGGAGTCCGCTTTTGTAACTTGCTCCTGTGGTTAACTTCACACTACATGCAACTTTCCCGGTTGGTGTTAACCCTTCACCATCTTGGCTTAATGAAGGGACCCGTTTAAACCTTGGCCTTCATTCGCTTCCTAAGGACACTACTCCAGCGTCGCTCTATCGCCTTCCGTTTCACGACCTTCGCATGGCTCGTCGCGATAGTACCTTTGTGTAGACTGATGGCTCTCGGACTGACTGTGGAGTTGGGTGTGCCTTCATCATTGGCGACGACGTTTTTCGATATCGGTTTACAGCACACTGCTCAGTATTTACAGCCGAGCTCTTCACCCTGTATCAGGCCACAGTGTACATCCGGCGACACCGGCTTTTCAATTGTGTCCTGTGCTCAGACTCTTTCAGCACCATTCAGAGTCTCTGTGCGCTGTACACCGCCCATCTCTTAGTGCCGCAGGTCCAGGAAAAATGTCACATGCTCGCTCTTGGTGGAGCCACAGTGATGTTTATGTGGGGTCCTGGCCATGTCGGTCTGCCAGGAAATGGAGCTGCTGACGCTGCTGCCAAGGTTGCAGTCCTCGTACCTCAGCCCACTAGTTCCTATATTCCCTCCAATGATCTTTGGGTTGCCGTCTGTCAGGAGGTGGTCTCACTTTGGCATCGCCATTGGTCCTCCCTTCATGGGGATAATCTCCGGATTAGTAACCCTCTCTCAGCGGCTTGCACGACCTCCTCTCGACCCTCCCGCCAGGGGGAGGTCACTTTAACTGGGTTGCGTTTTGGGCATTGCCTTTTTAGCCATCGTAATTTGTTAAGTGGCGCTTCCCCATCACTTTGTACACATTCCGCCCAAGTTTTAACTGTCCGCCACTCCCTGACGTAATGCAAATTTTTTAACCGTTTACGTTCCCACTTGCGTTTACCGTCTGAGTTATTGGCCGCTTTAGAAAATGACGCTCGGGCTCTCGACCGCGTTTTACTTTTTATCCGTCAAAGCAATACGGTGACGGCTATTTAATTTTCAGTTTTGGACCTCCGTTTCTGTATTGTGTCTTTTATAGCCCTTTCTCCACGTCCCTGTTTTTAGCTGTCTTCTCTTACGTTACTGGGATGGACGTGTACTCGTTTTTTAACTCCTCTCTGTCATCGTGTTCTATAGTTTTGACTTGGGTGGGTATGGCTCCAGTTGTTTCTGCGCCCTAAAACAAAACAAACAAACAAACAAACAGAGCTATGTTGCCAACAGAAACATTGTTTAAAAAAAACGCCGCAATACTACGTATTTTCAGTTGTATTAGACAGGTTTAATTTAAAACTTCATCGTCGCTGCCTAGTGCAAAGTCGTTCATCCTCATTTTATTTCAATGGACAACATTAATCATGGTCTTCTGATCGGCGTATAAGCTGAAGATCGATTAAAACAAATAAACTAAGGTAGCACAACCGCAGTTAATGCTATAAATACTCATAAATAAGGAACTAAAGTACTAAACACATGTTTGACGACAAACCGAAACTTATTTTTTTTTTTTTTTTTTTGCAAAGAAACATACAGAAGTCATTCCAGCTTTGGTAACTACTGCGGGCTTGCATTGGTAACGAAATCGCTCTCCGAACAAATTTGTATGAGACGGTGTGAAAGTAATAGAGGTGGAATGAAGAATTTTAGAGGATGTATAACAAGGAATAAAGTGTGCTATGTATAGAAAATTAAATTTTATTAACAGTAAGAACAACAGTAAGTTTACATGGTAACTAAACGTTACACTGAGTGTATTTCATTTTCCTGCTGCGCTCAGTGTAGCGCACAGAACTGACGCATTTTGGCCTGTGTGTGCTCAGCACTATGTTCATATTGTTGTCGCCGGTGATGTTTGATTGATTTGACACAGCTTGGAAATCTTCCACTACTGTTCTCTGTTACAGCTACGCTGTTACTGCAGACTTCCCACTGCGGATCTGCTACCTTCCATACGAGAGGTTGTCCTCTTGTTTCGGCGGGCCGCTAATTCTTAGGCTGCTGGTGTAACTGAGGTGGCGTCGGGACAGCATACCCCAAGGAAACTGGAAAAAAAGTAAATGCTGCTTTAGACAGATCGTAGAGATGCATACCAACAAATCGCTGAGGTCAGAGACTGAAATACCGCAAATTTAGAACATAAGCAAGGTCCTTTCCCTGGCCTGTTGTTTTTGGTATTTTTCACTTTGGAACGCAGAAACAACATTAAAAACAAATAGTGTCAGCTGTAAAAGAATTCTGCCTTCTATTTGTGCTTCATGTTGACAAAGAGGACAGGTAGAGCGAGGTAGGTCAAAGAAAGGAGTAGTACTGTATAACGCAAGACAGTGTTACAATTATCATGCACAGAATGATTACAGCATTATAATGCAATTTAAACGAGGTTCATTTGACAACTATCGGGCTGGATAAGACCCTTATCAGTAAACAAATGGTAGCCTGGCATTGACAGCTCCCACTGTTTTGCCACTTTCGCTGTACAAAGCATTGTGCCTGCCAGGACCCCGTGAGCCGATGCAGTAAGAGATTCGTCTAACGCGGGGGCGGTTTTGTGAGTCGATCTTGTAAAATCTTTCAACAAAATTTGTTTAAATGAACAGTTTTTTTTATAAAATGTGAGTTTCTTGACAATGTGTCTTCCGCACGGTATTTGTAGGCAGTAAATCTGACAACACTGACTTCGCCTCTTTTGTCTCCATTTCTATTTCACCGCCTTTAACGCTAGCACCAATCAACGGTCTTTTCTCCTGCGCAGTTAGAGAAATTAAATGTTAAATACTTTCCTCAAATACAGTCAGAACTATCCTATCAACGAACATTATTGGACTAAGAAGCTTGAAAGAAGGATAGGACCAAAATGACAGCACTAAAAACCGATTTTCAGATTTCAAGGTAATCGGAACTCTTCTAGCTTTCATAGCTCAAGCTTTCCAAAAACGGATGTGGAAGATATTACAAGTAAAATGCGTACTCTTTTTTCTCTTTTAGTGAGACTGAACTTGAAGAGGGACATTTCAAAATGACATATCCTTAAAGCCATAATACAATAAAGATCGCTTATGGAAGTTAGTTAAAAACGTACTCTAATTCTGTAAAAGATAGCTTTTGGAAGTTATTGTGTGCAAAAACCTGCTCTAACGGTATAAAAGTGGTATCTTATGTTTCATTGCTTCTTGGATCAACTTATCTATGTGAGGCAGGGTTTTCAACGACGAACACAGCGAAATGTTTGAGTAAAATTGAAATGAGTGATCTTTGCATGCATTCCAGGAGGGGAGTTGCAGAACTAGTCAAATATTTCCTTTCAGAGGCTTTGCTTGCTTTTTGATATACCGTGTAAACCATGAATTCCCCGTCGAGTCCATCCTCTGTCCCCGCGCTTCAGTCGCAGATGGCCAATGTGATGGATCCAACACAAGCTTTTCAGTTTCAGAAACAACAAATCGCTACCTTATTGACGACGGTACAACTGCTGCTGGCTGAACAAGCTACGTGGGTCCCACAACCACAACCGACCGACCAACCAGCCCAACAAGTGCCGCCGACCAGTATACCACTGTCCCGGAAATTTAAGAAAACAGAGGATGAATGGATTGAATACCTGACTCGGTTCCAAGCACATTGTCAAGTTGTTCATGTTCAAGGTACTGTAAAGTTACAATACTTCCCTTCAATCTGCAGGTCCCCAGTGTTTAGGTTAATAGAAAAATTAATCCCAACCGTGTCTTCCGAGTAACTAGTCCATAACAAAATAATCGCTGCATTAACTCAGTACTATGTCCAGCAAATCCAAGTAGCTGCAAGTAGATACCAGTTCTTTCACTTGCACAAAACGCCGGAATAGACTTACCGCCAGTGGTACACAGCATGAGTAGGAAGTGTAAATTGAAGTGTAGTTTTGCAACTTTTGCAATGATTTAATGATACGTGATGCAACAACATTGTGTCCCATATAGAAGTATAGGGGAACAGATTTTACTCTGATCCATCATTTCGCCATGTACTGCAGATCTTGGGGCAGTATGATTCGGATGCCATAGCGTGGATAAGTTTGACCGGGTCTGGTCGAGTCGCTCCTTGTCGCGACCGCCCCTAGAAACCACAACAACGAGCGCGCACACAGCAGCGTCGACAGCCACATAGACAGGTAGACAGGCATGTGAATTTAGTGAAGTCTTGCCCTAAATGTTTTGCTCGCCATAAGACAGGACTGCCCATCACGTAACGCAATGTGTTTCACCCGTGGAAAGAAAAGGCCATGTCCAAGGAGTTTGTTTGCAACGGCAGAAAAACGCCGATTTTTCCCGCTCCCAGAAAAAACAGGCTCGCGCACATGCAGGAACGGTGTGTTTTCAAAACCTAAAACAGATTCTCTTAATAACAAGATTAGGATTGTTCCTCCTTCTCGCCCTAGTGCTGTGCAACGAAGTTCTAACAAACTATTTGTGTCGCTACGAATTGCTGGCCGTCGTGTGAACTTTTAGTTAGACACAGGTGCCTCAGTAACTTTGTTTAATCGTGCCACGTACGAATAGTTAGGCTCATCACGCCTTTCTAAATCTAGCAAGCACCTCACTGCTTAAGACAGACAAGAAATTACAGTGCTTAGACAGTGTAGTTTGCCTGCCATTTACAAATCTCACACCAGGGCAGTGGGTTTTACTGTGTTGAAAACAAGAGACAGTGAGAATATATTCGGTTTAGATGCCTTTGATATGTTTGAACTTAGCATCCAAGACAATGTACTTTCATTGACTGCTTTTACTCCAAGAGACAGTGTAACTAGCTTGCTCAAAGAATTTCCTGTGCTATTTTCAGAAGGAATGGGAAACGCTAATGACTTCGTAGTGCATGTTACTTTGAAAGACAATGCAGAACCTAAGTTTCTCCGGGCCCGTCCCGTTTCAATTGCTTTAAGAGACAAAGTAGCCTGTGCATTGAAACAATTGCGCCCATTCAAGCTAGTCATTGGGTAAGTCCTCTCGTTTGTGGCTTAAGCTTTCCGGTCGCGTTCGTATTTGTGTTATCTTCTACAGTCAACCCACAGACAATAGTTGGCACTTACCAGTTACCTCGCCCTGAAGAACTCATGGGCAGGCTTTGTGCAGGACGTTACTTTTCTAAGATAAATTTTAGTGATGCCTACTTGCAAATTCCATTGGATGAAGAATCACAGAAAGCGTTTGTTGTAAATACACACTTAGGACTGTTCAAGTCTACATAAATGATCTTTTGGATAGGGTGGATAGCAATGTGCGGCTGTTTGCTGATGAAGCTGTGGTGTACGGGAAGGTGTCGTCGTTGAGTGACTGTAGGAGGATAGAAGATCACTTTGACAGGATTTGTGATTGGTGTAAAGAATGGCAGCTAACTCTAAATATACATAAATGTAAATTAATGCAGATGAATAGGAAAAATAATCCCGTAATGTTTGAATACTCCATTAGTAGTGTAGCGCTTGACACAGTCACGTCGATTAAATATTTGGGCGTAACATTGCAGAGCGATAGGAAGTGAGACAAGCATGTAATGGCAATTGTGGGGAAGGCGGATAGTCGTCTTCGGTTGATTGGTATAAATTTGGAAAGATGTGGTTCATCTGTAAAGGAGATCGCTTATAAAACATTAATACGATCTATTCTTGAGTAATGCTCGAGCGTTTGGGATCCCTATCAGGTCGGATTGAGGGAGGACATAGAAGCAATTCATAGGCCGGCTGCTAGATTTGTTACTGGTAGGTTTAATCATCACGCGAGTGTTACGGAAATGCTTCAGGAACTCGAGTGGGAGTTTCTGCAGGAAAGGAGGCCTTCTTTTCATGAATCGCTACTGAGGAAATTTAGAGAACTAAAATTTGAGGCTGACTGCAGTACAGTTTTACTGCCGTCAACTTATATTTCGCGGAAAGACCACAAAGATAAGATAAGAGAGATTAGGGCTCGTACAGAGGCATATAGGCAGTCATTTTTCCCTCGTTCTGTTTGGGAGTGGAACAGGGAGAGAAGATGCTAGTTGTGGTACGAGGTACCCTCCGCCACACACCGTATGGTGGATTGCGGAGTACGTATGTAGATGTATGTAGATGTAGAAGTACTTGCGTTTGCTCTCCGACAGTGCTTGCAGACCAGCCATTTCTCAACGTTACTTGGAACAACTGACTACGTGCCATTTTGTTCAAACTATCTTGACGATATTGTCGTCTCTGGCCGTACACCAGAAGAACACATTGCTAATTTGTGTACTCTTTTTTGAGTGATACCAGAAGCAGGACAAGTGTCGTCTCGAAGAGTGTGACTTTTTTCGGACAGAACTCCAGTATTTAGGTCATGTGATAGTCAGGGTGTGGACCCCTCCAGTCTCATTTGCTTGCAATCCTTGACCTGCCTTTTCCTCGCAATGCCTCTGAACTACAGTCAGTGGTAGGCAAGTTGAGATGCTACATCCGTTTTATTCCGAACGCTTCACAGATCGCGGCTCATTGTATCGCTTGCGTCACAAAAACGTGAGTTTTGTGTGGACTAAAGACTGTCAAGACGCATTTCAGGAACTCAAAAACGCTTTTAGTGCATTTTGACCCTGGCAGATTAGTGATGCAAGTAGACGCTTCTTCCTTCGTAATCGGCGCTGTGCTTTCACACAGAATTGGTTCACAAGACTGACCTATTGCTTTTGCCTCAAAGTTGTTCACTCAAACTCCGTGCAATTATTCTCAAATAGAAAAAAAAGGCTTTCGCCATTGTGTATGGTATGACCAAATTCCATCACTATTTGTGTGGTCGCAAGTTCTTTTTAGTGACAGATCACAAGCATCTGCAGTCCTTGTGTCCTCCTACAAAGCCAGATCCTACACGTACTGGTCAAAAATTGCAGCGTTGGGATTTGTTGCTTTCACTGTATCAATATGAAACTGCGTACAGACCTACGGCACAGCATGGCAATGCAGACGTCCTATCTCGCCTTCCGATTGGCCCAGACTCTGATTTTGATGCAACTGCCGCATCTTGTTAGCAAATCCATGCGCAGGACTCTGAATTCCTGGAATCTTTTCCCTTGTACTGCAGAAAAATAGCACTGTCCATAGAAACAGACCCAGATCTCAAGATTTGTTACATTCCCACGTCTTGGCCTCATTCATTGAACAGTATCCAGAACTCAGCTGTGCGCCCATATTTTGCACGTCGACATAATCTTTCAGTTCAAACGGATGTTACTCTAGTTCAAAGTGACATTGGACAATCAAGTGTGATAACTCCCAAAGTGTTGCAAAGGAATGTGTCGTGTTGCTCCACCAAGGAAATTGGGGATTTGTTCATACTAAACAGTTAGCGCTACAGCACTGTACTTGACAGGGCATGAACGCCCACATTGAATAGATGACATCACATTGTCGCGCATGCGCGGCAAACCAATCCGCTTCGCCACAGACATTCTCAGCTTGGCCTAAGACTCAATCCCCATGGCAAAGAGTGCGCACTGACTTCGCAGGACCATTTTGGAATACTCGTTAGCTCATAGTGACAGTCTCTTTTACCAAGTTCCCATCTGCGGTGCCTATGAATTCTACCATGTCACGTAGCACTATTTAAGTGTTGTCCTCAATATTTCGTATAGAAGGTTTCACAGAAGTTCTTGTGTTTGACAACAGACCACAGTTAACTTCACGTAATTTAGAACAGTTTTGTGAACGAAATGACATTCGTCATCTATTAAATGCTCCAATTCACCCTCAGTTCAATGTAGAAGCAGAACGCTTCGTACGCACTTTTACACAACAGATGGCCAAGCTTCATACCACTCACTCACGGGAACAGGTGTTGCAACTGTTTCTCGTCTCTTATCCCTCCCACCCATGAGACTGACCATCACCGGCGGAACATCTGCATGGCCGCCGCCATCGGACGCTGCTACATTTACTACACCCACTGCAGCATCCGGTGCCGTCAGTGTCCGCAAGTATCACTTTGCCAGGCGCGATCTTGTTCTTTTCAGGGTTTATGGCAACCTTGGACACTGGAAAAGATGTGTAATCCAGGAACGCATTGGTTTTTCTACATCTGCATCTATACTCCGCTAGCCAGAAGGCGGTGTATGGCGGAGGGCACAATTCGCGCCAAAGCCATATTCCCCCCCCCCCCCTCCCTCTGTTCCACTCGTGGATCACGCGAGGGAAAAACGACTGTCTGAACGCCTCAGTACGAGCTCTTATTTCCCTTATCTTTGAATGGTGATCACTGCGCGATTTGAAAGGTGGTGATAACAATGTATGTTCTACATCCTCGGTGAAGATCGGATTTCGGAAATTAATGAGCAGCCCCTTTCGTTTAGGGCGCCGTCTATCTGAAAGTGTGTCCCACTTCAAACTTTCTGTGAGATCTGTAACGCTCTCGCGATGGCTAAATGTACCAGTCACGAATCTTGCCTCTCTTCTTTGGACCTTCTCAATCTCTTGAATCAAAACCAACTGGTAAGGGTCCCATACAAACGAACAATACTCTAAGACTGGACTAATTAACGTATTGTAAGCTATGTACTCGATTGCAGTTCCCGATGGCTTGCAGCGCCGCCACCAGAACGAAATTCGTGCGTGTCATTTGCCCTGTGATTCTGCTGCTTTTATTCCACCAGATTCACGACCTCACAGCAACACGCGGCCTTCGCAGCCGCCCGCCGGAGGAGGAGCGGATGGACGATGCGCCCTCGCTTCCACCGTCCCCGCTCGCCGATCGATGGTCGTGACCCGTCGTCGCCGTCGCCGTCATCACCCCAGAACACGCCCTCGGGCCTTGGAGTGTGCCTAGACAGCAGTTTTCTGAAGGATGTTCCTGTTGCCTCGCAAGCCAGACGGCGGGGTGTGGTCAGGAGTTTGCTGTCCTCCAGTCACGTCTCCCATCTCATTTCTATGTCCAGTGTCTGCCTCCCCCCGTTGTCGTTTGCATCTTCCCTACACGACAAAGGTGTGGCATTTCATGAGGGAGAAATGAGCTGGCATAAGCTGTGACCAGCACACCAGGTTGGCAAACATGAAGCGTGAAGAATGGTTAGTAGGTGCTGGATCAACCGCACCTATCATGAGAGAGACCAGAGACACATTCACAAGCAACACGCCGCCAACGCAATCTCAACAGCATGTATTTAAGTCACCGCCGCTGACTGGTTCAAATGGCTCTGAGCACTATGGGACTTAACATCTGAGGTCATCAGTTCCCTAGAACTTAGAACTACTTAAAATTAACCAACCTAAGGACATCACACACATCCATGCCCGAGGCAGGATTCAAACCTGCGACCGTAGCGGTCGCGCGGTTCCGTACTGTAGCGCCTAGAACCGCTCGGCCACAGCGGTCGGCCGCCGCTGACTGGAGTGTCTCATTCAATCATCCAGTTTGGCGTCTGGCAGATTGCTTGCAGAGCGGATATAGTTCGTCAGCACATAGCGACCAGATTAGTGACTACTGTGGGACTAGTTTACCTCAATAACAATTGTACTTTACATCAGCCTGCAAGAGGACTATTACTGATGAACTTTCACCACAACACATGGACTCTATTCAAGTTAAGTACATGTTTTTCCACTTCATGTAAATAAAGAACCGTATTAATCCACGTGGGCATTTGTCTTCTAGAAAGAGGACACCGGCCACCATCTCCCTTGCTTTCTTGCTGTACAAGACTCTAAGTTTAATTACCTAAATCTGTGACAGTCTTTGGCTATTTACAAAGCAAGGAAGCTCTAGTTTGCAACTACTGTTTGTGGATTAATGTTTATTGTCAACGTGTAATGATAAGTTTAGTTACATCTAACACGTTAGTTATGATATTGGGTGAAGTCGCTTACATTAAATACTTGAACCGCTATGTTTTCCTGCCGTTAAATATTCAATTCGGAATCAGTCTCTTCCTTTGTATTTCAACACACTGTCTTTGGAATGACGTTAATCAGTCAAATGAAGTTCTGTGATGCAAGGAGTAGTGCTGTGCTGCAGCAGGAATCGAGGTATTCGAACAATTGACGTCACAGATGGCGGAATCTCGGGCTCTTCTCGAACTTCGGATCGCTGCACGATCTAGCGACTTCTCTTGGTACTGTTTTCGTGACAGGTCATAGTTATTAATATATTGTGAAAATTTATCACAAAAATAACCTTGAAACACATACTGCAGTACGTTATAGAGTGTAAGTCATGTGTAAACACAGCCTTTAACAAATAAACAAAGGTTCACAATCGCGATTCAGTCTAATTCTCCAGCTTTAGCTTGTTCTGCAATCTAGTCGCTTCTGTTGGAAGTATCTCCACAAAGGGTCTTGCCACGTATTTATTCTGGCGATCACAGTAACGGTCAATTTAACGTAATTTATTATGTTTACTAGGCATCCAGTTCCAAATTAATTTCCTCCCTTGTTTCACCTGAATGTTACCATTGTGTTCTAAATGTGATTAACAACTGGTAACATTTTTACACATTAAGTGAATAGGGATTGAATTACTCATTTGCAACTCAAATGGTAAATTATTGTAGTCTCTAATAACACTGTATTGGGCTCATATCAAGTAATATTTTGGAACGACATAACTTTCGCAGTTGACTGTTAACTTAACATAAAAACTCACCATAAATATTTATATTCAGTGCTCTTAATTACTGTATGGGAACTTCCGTTATAAATTTGTTAAAATACAACAGGAATTTACACGAAGGTAGGATTTGTTTCCACTTCGATCTGTCTTTCACGAAACTGTCAGATATCAAGCATATTTATAGCTTGTCCTTGGGGCAATCTTTTAGCTTCTCACAATCGCCTGCTCTTGCACCGCGTGAGTCAAATGTCACGCGATTGTTCGAGTCAGAAGATTTCTTTTGAGCAGTTTTAACAGCCATTTTAAATTAGAGATGAAAAAAGAAAACGGTATAACCGAAAACCCTTTGTGTCAACGATAACAGTCATTCTTGCCGCGCATCAGGTGGTCTGTCAACAAATGGTTCAAATGGCTCTGAGCACTATGGGACTTAACATCTATGGTCATCAGTCCCCTAGAACTTAGAACTACTTAAACCTAACTAACCTAAGGACATCACACAACACCCAGCCATCATGAGGTAGAGAAAATCCCTGACCCCGCCGGGAATCGAACCCGGGAACCCGGGCGTTGGAAGCGAGAACGCTGCCGCACGACCACGAGGTGCGGGCGTCTGTCAACATAGTGACGTGAGTGGAGTCAGATGTTTTAGAAGGTAACTGATTGAATTTGAGATATATCACTTCCATGGATGGCATTTACGTGAGATATGCGCACACAGACTTTCATAATGATATGAAAACGCGGTAAGTGTTCTCCAGGTAGGTACCACGGTTTCTGGCGGACAACTTCAATGCTACGCGCGAGGCAACTTGCAGGGGAGGCTGACACTTGATGAAGACGAAAATGGGACTCTGTTTTCGACAACAGTGGCAATGGACAAGACATGGATGCCGTTTCTAAATCCACAAACGAAGAACCAGACAGCTCAGTGAAAACACAGAGGCTCGACACCATCAAACGTGCCTGTGATGAAAAAATGATGGTGGCCTAGTTGTGGGAGAGCACTGGCAACATCCGTACTCTTAGTATTTCAAAGACTGGTGCGAGCTAGCAAGACGTTTTGAAGAACAAGCCCTACAAACACTGCGAGAAAAACACCTGGAAAAGGCTGCACGTGTGCTCTATCAAGAAAATGGAGCAGAATATTGGGTGAAAGTAGCGAAGGCGTTTCTTCGCGAAAAGAACTTTGAAATTGTTTCTAACCTTACCCACATGGCATGGCTCCTAGCGACTTTACGACGTATTGCAACTATGCAAGGAAACAGATTTAAAATAAGTTTTTAAATTAATAAAATAGCTATGACTAGCGAAATCTATCTGTTCATTAAATATGTATTAAATTTATGAAAGAATTATTCCAACAGTTTTAACAGATTTAGGGTCGTACCATTGGTTTCATTGTGTAGTACTACCAAATTGTTTTCTACCCTGTCGATAATGTGTTTGGTTTCCGACATATACTCTACAAAGTCTGGTTTTTCAAAGGGTTTGAGTCTGAAAGCCTCGATGTCTTTGAAAAAATACATGATTAACCATCAACTATATATTACAGACATATACGTCGACCTGTTTCGGTCATAGACCACAATCACAGAACGTAAGGAGAAAACAGATCACGTAAAGCATAGTATATTGTTCCTTACGGGCTCATGTAACATCGAAGTCACAATCAATTGATTGAGGACTTTTCACTATGATAAATTTGATGTTATACAAGCCCATAAGGACATGAAATAGTCTTTCAACTGATCTGTTTTAACCTTACCTCCTCTAACGATGGTCCATGACCGAAGCTGGTGGATCATAATGAATTTTCTCAAGTACTTAACGGCTGTTGACTATCACTTGACTACAAATTTCAACATTCATGTCTTCTTGGAAACGGGTTTTGAAATTCCTGTTTGTATTCCCTATGTAACACGCAGAACAAATAGGGCATGACAGTTCATATACTCACTGTTGTTGAATATATGGGTACTTGTTTTAAGTTATGGAGTAGTAAGAGTCATAATTGTGAACTAGAAAGTTTCCTATCAGTGGTGAATGCATTTTTTAGATATTTTAGCAATGGGGCTTAGGTTTGAGATGCTGGCTAGTATTTTCTCTTCTTTCTTTGTGTGGCAGTTTGTTGTATTATTTCTCTGTATTTGTGTGCCTAAATTGTCAGTTTTTTCGCTATGTAGCCATTGTTTATGGAAATACTTTTTAACTTTAAATGCGAACATTTTAGGTTAGGCTTTACCATGACTGTTATTGACATTGTCTTGTTTCTGCACTAGACAGTGCCACAAGTTCCTCCAAAAAATCGTAACACAACACACACACAAATGTCATACTAACTAATGTAAATCCACCTGATGATCGAGGTTTAAACCTTTGAAACGAGTCGTGGAGATAAATAAAACGGTGGCTGGTAACAGTAGAAATACTTTTTAGCTCGTCAAATTTTTTCTTAAGGTTTTTTTTTCTAACTTAAGCGAGTGTGTTCTATTTAGCATGGTACTAAAGTACGTTTCTGAGTAGTGAGATGGCAAGGTGAGTTGTCTATTGTTACGTTCACGTACGTGTGTTTTCTGTGTATGTTGGATGTACGTTGTTGTTGGATGTTCGTCATTTTAAGACTCAGGGAATTTATTCTTTTGTTGTCCTGAAGCTGTATCGTGTATTTTACTTTTTTATGGAAAGAACGATGTAAGTAGTCTTTCAATTTTACCTTTTGTGCCATCACATAGTAGCAATGTGTCGTGAACATTCCCCAGTAATAGACTATGCAACTTTTGCGCCTATTGTTTTCTTTAAGAAAAATGTACATCTTGAGTGATGTAATATGTGGTGTGTGATTAGAGAAAGGACAACATATGTGCTGGCTATAAAACGTTAACATTTTCTTCCTTGGTTTTCGCTGTTTCTAACAGTATTTTTCAACTCTTGGTTCACTATTAATAACATATGACTGACAAACAGTGGAGAGTCAAAGAAAGTGGTACATCTGCTTGATATCGTGTAGGTCCCCGACGAACACGCAGAAGTGCCGCAACATGACGTGGCCTGGACTCGACTAATGTCTGAAGTAGTGCTGCAGGAGACAGACACCGTGAATCCTGCAGGGCTGTCCATAAATCCGGAAGATTACGAGGGGGTAGAGATCTCTCCTGAACAGCACGTTGCGAGGCATCCCAGATACGCTCAATAAAGTTAATGTCTGGGGAGTTTGGTGGCCATCAGAAGTGTTTAAACTCAGAAGAGCCACTCTGTAGCAATTCTGGATATGTGAGGTGTCGCATTGTCGTGCTGGAATCGACCAAGTCCGTCGGAATGCACAATGGACGTGAATAGATGAACATTCCAACTGCACACGCCCCACACCATTACAGAGCGTCCACCAGTTACCACAGTCCCCTGCTGACATGAAGAGACCATGGATTCATGAGGTTGTCTCCATACCCGTACACGTCCATCCGCTCTATACAATTTGAAATTAGACTCGTCCGACCAGGAAACATGTTTCCAGTCATCAACAGTCCAATGAGGGCGTTGACAGGCCCAGGCGAGGCGTAAAGCAGCCAGCAAGTGTAGGTGAGTCGATGATGTCTCGTTGAATGGTTCGCACGCTGACACTTGTTAATTGCTCAGCAATGAAATTTGCAGCAATTTGCGGAAGGTTTACACTTCCGTGACGTTGAACGATTCTCTTTAGTCGTCGTCGGTCTCGTTCTACCAGGATCTTTTTCCGGCCGCAGCGATGTCGGAGACTTTATGTTGTACCGGATTTCTGATATTCACAGTACACTCGTGAAATGGTCGTAGGGGAAAATATCTATTTCATCTCTACCTAGGAGATGCTGTGTCCCATCGCTCAATTGCCGACTATAACATCATGTTCAAACTCACTTCAGTCCTGATACCCTGCCATTGTAGCAGCAGTAACCGATGTAACAATTGTGCCAGACAGCAACACCGTATTGTGCCTTTTTACATGTCTTTGTATTTGAATACGCAGCATTTAATTCTCTTGAGACTAAACATGACTTCTAAAGTAAGGACTGAGACACACCATGGGCATTGGTCCAACCGTTCGGTGGCAGGTAAGCTGCACCAGAAGCGCTATGTTTTCTGCTACAGGCCAGCCGGAGTGGCCGTGCGGTTCTAGGCGCTACAGTCTGGAACCGAGCGACCGCTACGGACGCGGGTTCGAATCCTGCCTCGGGCATGGATGTGTTTGATGTCCTTAGGTTAGTTAGGTTTAATTATTTCTAAGTTCTAGGGGACTGATGACTTCAGCAGTTAAGTCCCATAGTGCTCAGAGCCATTTGAACCATTTTTTTTCTGCTACAGCATCAGCCAAACGCATGCATTCAGAATTGCTCATAACTGCAGCCCATACTGTGTGGGCACAGGGGCTTTTTAAAAAAATCAGTCTAAAGGACAATCAGACATATCTGGAATACTGCAAAGTGACTTACGAGTTTTGCGCGTCGGAAACTGCTTAGAGGAGTTTCAGCTACCATGTTTTTTGCCAATAGGGCTTCCAGGAAAACAGAGGGCTAGCCGAGAGATAGCCATTTCGTTAGCTTCAAATGCGAAGCTGAGTGGCAGTCACTGTTAAAAAAATTTTCTCCTACTTGTGGGGGAGGTTCGGCCACATTATGACACCACTCCAAGTGGACCGCAAATTTCTCTCTGTCACAGTGCAGGCAGACAGTTCGCTGGTTAATTTAAGAATTATTAGCTACATAAAAGTTTCATGTGAGGGGAGGGAATTAATCGGTCAACTAAAAAGATATCTGCTAAGTGAGCTGTTGGCGTTCAGTTTAGTGTTATTGGTTAATCATTGACTGAGCCATTGGTGATGGGGGAAGTTAAATTTCGCAAATTTTGTGCATAGCAGAGAGGAAGTGCAGTATTTTGGGGAGTCTGGAGACGGATAGAGAAGAAAACACTCTGGCCTGAGGCACGGAGATTCGGGGTAGAGATGAGAAGACGGTGGAATAGTCTGAGAGTTGCGGCACAAGCCACAGCTTGCTATCTTGAGAATCCGCTTATCAGACGATCATTAAAGAGTTGCTGCCACCAGCGGGCGGCAGCAGATGTCTTGTCTCCTTGAGTCGTTAATTCTGGCGAAAGTAGCTTGCATTGTTGGTTATCACGGAATAAGCATGATCAGGTGCTTTCGATTCGCTTTGCCCTAAATGTGGTTAGGCAGCGTGGTTCAATGTAGCCTCACAGCCAAGGGCATACCCATGACCGAGCGGATCTAGGCGTTTGCATATGGAATCTACATCTCGTTTCCTGTTTGTATCAGGACCATCATACTGCGAGCCCACCTGATGTTATGACTGCTAGAGAACGACCTGTTGGGATGATTGGTCATTTGGATCACACCTCTCTTTTATGGCCCATACCACGCCGATCTAACATTGAGTTAAATCATGCCTGTGTACAATATTTCTTATTCTTTCTGTTTGTTTGTATTCTTGCTATTCTCATTGATGTGGAGTCTTTCCCTTTTGCATGTGTGTGCTGGTGAAGAGCAAACAAAATCGAGGTTACTTTGGACCAAAAATTTTAATTCAGCAGGTGTGTGACCTTCTCCAATCAATAACTGTTAATGATTTTGTAAGAATCGACACCCACGACTCATGGCCCAAATCTTTCTCATTATCCAGTCTGTTGGGCAACAGATCCATGTCTAGGTTGATGGGGAACACTCTTTCTCTCAGTCTGGTCCAGCCCGGAAAGATTATTAAATCGTCCAATAGATTATAGTTGGCGCCTTGCAAAGAGGTTACTTTACGTACATGCATGTTCCCAATATAGTCTGCTCTGCATTTCTACGAATGTTTCTCTGAATGTTTGAATGAAGGTCGGTGCCAATGTTGCTCACTTACAATTACTGTCCTGGCACACCTTATTTACGTTAGTTCCATTAATTTTTGAGTTCAAACAAGCTTTGTCTTTGTAATATATTAATGTGAAATTTAATATGTTATATCTACTTCAACATAGCATGCACACGTAGCATCTGCAGCAGCAGTCATTTGTCAGTCTCATTGGCGATAATTCTGCAGACGGTACAAATCTGTAACAGTGCATGTCTTACTCTTCCATGGAATGAAAACACGAATAAGAGCGAACTAGTCAGTAGATAAATTTTCAATGTACTTGTGACCAAAGCAGCTAATGGACTAAAATTTTTGTTTCTGTTTGGCGAAGAAGAAATTTATGTACAAAGCTAATAATAGTCAACTGTGACGTAGTTTTAGTGACTTGAGAAATTTTGATTATGATGCTGAATTGACAGTTTCGTAAAACAAGGCACACAGCATGTTAGTGGACGAATCCGTGAAATAAAATTTCCTGACTGTCATTTCAGATATTACAGGGCTATTACAAATGATTGGAGCGATTTCATAAATTCACTGTAGCTCCATTCATTGATATATGGTCACGACACACTACAGATACGTAGGAAAACTCATAAAGTTTTGTTCGGCTGAAGCCGCACTTCAGGTTTCTGCCGCCAGAGCGCTCGAGAGCGCAGTGAGACAAAATGGCGACAGGAGCCGAGAAAGCATATGTCGTGCTTGAAATGCACTCACATCAGTCAGTCATAACAGTGCAACGACACTTCAGGACGAAGTTCAACAAAGATCCACCAACTGCTAACTCCATTCGGCGATGGTATGCGCAGTTTAAAGCTTCTGGATGCCTCTGTAAGGGGAAACCAACGGGTCGGCCTGCAGTGAGCGAAGAAACGGTTGAACGCGTGCGGGCAAGTTTCACGCGTAGCCCGCGGAAGTCGACGAATAAAGCAAGCAGGGAGCTAAACGTACCACAGCCGACGGTTTGGAAAATCTTACGGAAAAGGCTAAAGCAGAAGCCTTACCGTTTACGATTGCTACAAGCCCTGACACCCGATGACAGTCAAACGCTTTGAATTTTCGGCGCGGTTGCAACAGCTCATGGAAGAGGATGCGTTCAGTGCGAAACTTGTTTTCAGTGATGAAGCAACATTTTTTCTTAATGGTGAAGTGAACAGATACAATTTGCGAATCTAGGCAGTAGAGAATCCTCACGCATTCGTGCAGCAAATTCGCAATTCACCAAAAGTTAACGTGTTTTGTGCAATCTCACGGTTTACAGTTTACAGCCCCTTTTTCTTCTGCGAAAAAAACGTTACAGGACACGTGTATCTGGACATGCTGGAAAATTGGCTCATGCCACAACTGGAGACCGACAACGCCGACTTCATCTTTCAACAGGATGGTGCTCCACCGCACTTCCATCATGATGTTCGGCATTTCTTAAACAGGAGATTGGAAAACCGATGGATCGGTCGTGGTGGAGATCATGATCAGCAATTCATGTCATGGCCTCCACGCTCTCCCAACTTAACCCCATACGATTTCTTTCTGTGGGGTTATGTGAAAGATTCAGTGTTTAAACCTCCTCTACCAAGAAACGTGCCAGAACTGCGAGCTCGCATCAACGATGCTTTCGAACTCATTGATGGGGACATGCTGCGCCGAGTGTGGGAGGAACTTGATTATCGGCTTGATGTCTGCCGAATCACTAAAGGGGCACATGTCGAACATTTGCGAATGCCTAAAAAAACTTTTTGAGTTTTTGTATGTGTGTGCAAAGCATTGTGAAAATATCTCAAATAATAAAATTATTGTAGAGCTGTGAAATCGTTCCAATCATTTGTAATAACCCTGTATATGGAAGTGAAATTAGACGTCTATAAAAATGCTGATTAGAGATTAGAGATCCCGCAATTGATCAGAGCAGAGGAATCCCCCCCGCTCCCCATTGGTCTTAATCTGGTCCTGAAGACAACAAGTATATAAAGGCTGTCTCACCTGCCCTCAACGACGCACAGCCAACCGGAGAGGAAGACGTCCAGCTTCTCCTTGAAATCAGGGAGAATACAGGCGGCCAGGTGTCGGCAAACGCCAGATCCGCCAGGCGGCGTGGTGCAATTCTGGAAGCTGCCCTCCGTCTGGAACACACAGCAGAGGCTGCAGTCAGCTGACACATCTTGGACTTTCCAGTATCGTAAAGGTATACAGAACGGCCCAGAAAAATGTACACTCTTTGATAATCAATGTTATTGGAACAAAATGTCATACCGCTACAATTCTAGCATAGGGGAGAGGCTTTTTTATGTTATATGTCTTATAATTAAAGTTTTCCCTGAGACATTTTAGTCTCGTCTTTATCTGGAATAGAGTAAGAACTTAAAATTTACGCCACTGCCAGGACTCCAACCCGGGCTCTTCTTGCTTACTAGGCATAAATGTTAACCATTACACCACCGTAGCTACATAGTAAACATTGCTGCACGAACTACCCAAGTCGAGTGCCCTCCCCAACAAAAAAAATCAATACATATCTTCAACTTCTTTTCCCTGGACATTGTCACTATTGTCAGGGCTCTCCGGAATTGGAATAGCACCCCTAGTAAGAAAGAAGACGTGGGTTCGAGTCCCGGCCTTGGCATAAATTTTAATTTCTTTCTTCTAAAACTAGACTCCTTCCGCACAGGCCATGAATGCCCAACGGTACTGACTGGCCTCCGCGTCGTCCTGAGCACACAGGCGTCACTGGATGCGGATATGGAGGGGCATGTGGTCAGCACACCGCTCTCCCGGCCGTACGTCAGTTACCGAGACCGGAGCCGCTGCTTCTCAATCAAGTAGGTCCTCAGTTTGCCTCACAAGGGCTGAGAGCACCCCGCTTGGCAACAGCGCTCGGCAGACCGGATGGTCACCCATCCAAGTGCTAGCCCAGCCCCCCAGCGCTTAACTTCGGTGATCTGACGGGAACCGGTGGTACCACTGCGGCAAGGCCGTTGGCCAATTTCTTTCTCCTGCTTCCATCATTATTGCTGATAAAGACGAGACTTAAATGTCTCAGGAAAAACTATAAGATCTATAACATCACCTATGGTACATGACTTTCCCATTACGTCCAACACTGGGGTGCTATTCCAACGCCGAAGAGCCCTGACAATAGTGACAATGTAGGGGAAAATCAAACTACATCTACATCTACATACATACTCCTCAATCCACCATTCGGTGCGTGGCGGAGGTTACCTCGTACCACAACTAGCATCTTCTCTCCCTGTTCCACTCGCAAACAACCCTAATCTCTCTTATCTTATCTTTGTGGTCTTTCCGCGAAATATAAGTTGGCGGCAGTAAAATTGTACTGCAGTCAGCCTCAAATGCTGGTTCTCTAAATTTCCTCAGTAGCGGTTCACGAAAAGAACGCCTCCTTTCCTCTAGAGACTCCCACCCGAGTTCCTGAAGCATTTCCATAACACTCGCGTGATGATCAAACCTACCAGTAACAAATCTAGCAGCCCGCCTCTGAATTGCTTCTATGTCCTCCCTCAATCCGACCTGATAGGGATCCCAAACGCTCGAGCAGTACTCAAGAATAGGTCGTATTAGTGTTTTATAAGCGGTCTTCTTTACAGATGAGCCACATCTTCCCAAAATTATACCAATCAACCGAAGACGACTATTCGCCTTCCACACAACTGCCATTACATGTTTGCCCCACTTCATATCGCTCTGCAATGTTACGCCCAAATATTTGATCGACGTGGTTGTGTCAAGTGCTACACTACCAATGGAGTATTCAAACATTACGGGATTCTTTTTCCTATTCATCTGCATTAATTTACATTTATCTATATTTAGAGTTAGCTGCCATTATTTACACCTATCACAAATCCGTCCAAGTCATCTTGTATCCTTCCACAGTCACTCAACGACGACACCTTCCCGTACACCACAGCATCATCAGCAAACAGCCGCACATTGCTATCCACCCTATCCAAAAGATCCTTTATGTAGATAGAAAACAACATCGGTCCTACCACACTTCCCTGGGGCACTCCAGATGATACCCTCACCTCCGATGAACACTCACAATCTAGGACAACGTACTGGGTTCTATTACTTAAGAAGTCTTCGAGCCACTCACATATTTGGGAACCAATTCTCATATACTCGTACCTTAGTTAGGAGTCTGCAGTGGGGCACCGAGTCAAACGCTTTCCGGAAGTCAAGGAATATGGCATCCGTCTGATACTCTTCATCCATGGTTCGCGAGATATCATGTGAAAAAAGGGCGAGTTGCGTTTCGCAGGAGCGATGCTTTCTAAAGCCGTGCTGATGCCTGGAGAGCAACTTCTCTGTCTCAAGGAAATTCATTATATTCGAACTGAGAATATGTTCGAGAATCCTGCGACAAACCGATGTTAAGGATATTGGTCTGTAATTTTGAGGATCCGTTCTTCTACCCTACTTATATACAGGAGTCACCTGCGCTTTTTTCCAGTCGCTCGGGACTTTACGTTGTGCAAGAGATTCGCGATAAATGCAAGCTAAGTAAGGAGCCAATGCAGTAGAGTACTCTCTGTAAAACCGAATTGGAATCTCATCAGGACCTGGCGATTTATTTATTTTCAACCCATTCAGCTACTTCACAACCCCAGGGATGTCTATCACTATGTCCTCCATACGGGAATCTGTACTAGACTCAAACGGCGGTGTGTTTGTACGATCCTCCTGCGTGAAAGATTCCTCAAATGCTAAATTTAAGATTTCAGCTTTCGTTTTGCTGTCTTCCGTTGCCAGGCCAGGCTGATTAGTGAGCGACTGGATGGAAGCGTTCGACCCGGTTACCGATTTTACGTAAGACCAGAATTTCTTTGGGTTTTCAGCAAGATCTTTTGCTAAGGCGTAGCTGGATTCTGTTGATAAACTTTATTTTTCAAGATCCACCACAGGTAGAAGTCAAGAGGTGTAAGGTCTATAGGCGAAGTGGTGACCAGTTGAAATACTTGGGTACTCAACAGCTCCCATTCGCCTATCCATCGTACACGTAGATTTTCATTCAAGTAGGCTCTGAACCCTCTATGGTAGTGAGGAGGAGCACCATCTTCTTGTAGGTAAACTGTTTTATTTCCAAACACCTCTCGGATAGCAAGTGAAATCGATGTTTGCAGCATATGAAATCGATGTTTGCAGCATATATTGCTACACCTCACCAGGTACGCTACCTTCAAAGAAGAATGGACCAATCAAACCGCGTGATGGCAGATCACGCCACATAGATGAAGATGATGTTTGGTTTGTGGGGCGCTCAACTGCGTGGTTATCAGCGCCCGTACAATTACCCAATCTTTGCTCAGTCCAATTTCGCCACTGTCCTGGATGATGATGAAATGATGAGGACAACACAAACACCCAGTCATCTCGAGGCAGGTGAAAATCCCTGACCCCGCCGGGAATCGAACCCGGGACCCCGTGCTCGGGAAGCGAGAACGCTACCGCGAGACCACGAGCGGCGGACCACCACGCCACATAGTAACACCCTGAAAATTAACGTGTTTGTCAACGTGAACATGAGGATTTTTAGGAGGCCAGTACGCGCAGTTGTGACAGTTTACGGTACCGTTCAGATTGAATTGCATCTTGTCAGAGAAGATAATCATCGTTGCAAACCGTTCATTTTCGCGAAGCATGCTTTCAAAGCACTCGCAGTACTCCATCCTTCGATTTGGGCTGACCTCGTTCTTAGCGTGCGGCGATCTTGGAATGTGCACTTTCCACTTTAAAGCCCTCAGAATTCGCCGTACTCTTGATCGTCGTACCCCGCCCTCACGTCCAACCTGCTTCACAGATTTTTTAGGTGACCTAGCAAAATGCTGCAACGCAACAGCTCTGGAAGCTGGACTTGTTAATGTTTTTGGTCACCCAGCTATTTCCTTAGGCACATCCTGAACAGTGCCGTCGCCTTCAAATTTATCCCGAATACGATACATTGTTGTACATGTTGGTGACTGACTTAAGTTGGACCTAAGTCATGTTCTATTGTACCGTGATGATAAAATCCTTTACACCAAACAGAAATTATTTGTTGCCTGAAGATCCCTTGCTACCACTTTTTTGATATTTCAAGATTATTTCCACGATCAATTCTGTTTGAGTCTCTAATGGAAAAGCTTTCTCGGCAGTGTTTGGACGATTTTTCTTTTGTTCTTAATTTCCTCCACTGTTGATAGCATTTTACATGGCAGACTTCGTTTAGTGCTTGCTCCTGTTGTGAAAGTATTGATTAAAACTCTCATTTAAGTTACCATAGTTTGCCTTCTTTTCCCTCGAAAACACTTTGTCGGGCTGTAAAGCACGCAGATGCCGACAGCTTTCTCTCTCTGTTCAACTTGAAAGAAAACATATCAGTGAAAGCTTGTGTTCGTGTATTATCGGTTGCGAGTTCAAGCACCAGTAGATGCTCGCTTTCATTTCCATGTAACATGCGTAAGCAAGGTGGAGTTAGTAAGTTTAGACAGTCTGTGTAATTCTGCGGTCTCTGTAGTGATCTAAAGGGAACACATAAATATACAGTTAGGTTTCCCACAATATGTTATTACACGTGTCCTTTTTCCTTATAGGAGCCGCATATTCTGTACATGCTGTCAACATAAAAATGTTATTCACTTTAGTCGCATAAACACTTAAATTTCAAAATAAAGAAAATCCAACGGGGATTTTTCGAAGGATTTAGAAGGGACGTGCTATTAATCAAGATTAGCTAACCTTTACGCATGTGCAACTATCGTTGTGTTCAATACCGTCTCTTGCGTATTTCCATACTAGGGGTGTATCAAGGAAAACCTAAAAAGGTTTTAACAATAGCTGTAGCAGGAGTACAGGTAAGGAGCCTGTCACAGATGAATTCCCTCAAAAATTAAGCATCGTATTTACAGCTGGGAACTGGTCCACTGCAGAGGTACCATACATCTGCACCAGCGGTAACACTCTTGCTAAGGTAAGGAATAGCTAGCGAGGACTTACCTGGTTCTCAGCGAGCTGGAGGTGTTGGTCGGTGCCGTTAATATTCAGTGTGACCTGAGATCCGTTCCGCAGCGGGCCCAGCCACGTAATGTCGGCCAGCGTTGGCACGACCTCTGCAAAAGACGACAAAGCGAATGCCAGTGGTTATCTCTCTAGGTGAACATAGAATATGTGATACTTCATGCCTATTTCCGTATTATTATACTTATTATGCACTATGTTATTTCAGTGTTGGTGACAGACCAAAATATTTTCTTTCCTTTACTGTTGACTCGACACCTCCTCCGCCACAGAAGTAAGGGTTGGGCTTTCACCGGCATAACCGCCAACCTCTCAAGCGAAATGCATTGAAAACGCGGTGTATTTCAAAAAGCTTGATTCAGTTTCGCAAGACAATATCTTCTACACTACTGACCATTAAAATTGCTATACCAAGAAGAAATGCAGATGATAAACGGGTATTCATTGGAAAAATATATTATACTAGAACTGACATGTGATTACATTTTCACATAATTTGGGTGCGTAGATCCTGAGAAATCAGTACCCGGAACAACCACCTCTGGCCGTAATAACGGCCTTGATACGCCTGGGCATTGAGTCAAACAGATCTTGGATGGCGAGTACAGCTTCAACACGATACCACAGTTCATGAAGAGAAGTGACTGGAGTATTGTGACGAGCCAGTTGCTCGGCCACCATTGACCAGACATTTTCAATTGGTGAGAGATCTGGGGAATGTGCTGGCCAGGGCAGCAGTCGAACATTTTCTGTATCCAGAAAGGCCTGTACAGGACATGCAACGTGCAGTCGTGCATTATCCTGCTGAAATGTAGGGTATCGCAGGGATCGAATGAAGGGTAGAGCCACGGGTCGTAACACATCTGAAATGTAACGTCCACTGTTTAAAGTGCCGTCAATACGAACGAGACGTGACAGAGACGTGTAACCAATGGCACCCCATACCATCACGCTGGGTGATACGCCAGTATGGCGATGACGAATACACGCTTCAAATGTGCGTTCACCACTATATCGCCAAACACGGATGCGACCATCATGATGCTGTAAACAGAACCTGGATTCATCCGAAAAAATGACGTTTTGCCATTTGTGCATCCAGGTTCGTCGTTGAGTACACCATCGCAGGCGCTCCTGTGTGTGATGCAGCGTCAAGGGTAACTGCAGCCATGGTCTCCGAGCTGATAGTGCATGCTGCTGCAAACGTCGTCGAACTGTTCGTGCAGATGGTTGTTGTCTTGCAAACGTCCCCATCTGTTGACTCAGGGATCGAGACGTGGCTGCACGATCCGTTACAGTCACGCGTATAAGATGCCTGCCATCTCGACTGGTAGTGATACGAGGTCGTTGGGATCCAGCACGGCGTTCCGTATTACCCTCCTGAACCCACCGATTCCATATTCTGCTTACAGTCATTGGATCTCGACCAACGCGAGCAACTATGTCGCGATACCGTAAACCGCAATTGCGATAGGCTACAATCCGACCTTTATCAAAGTCGGAAACGTGATGGTACCCATTTCTCCTCCTTACACGAGGCATCACAACAACGTTTTCCCAGGCAACGCCGTCAACTGCTGTTTGTGTATGAGAAACCGGCTGGAAACTTTCCTCATGTCAGCACGTTGTAGTTGTCGCCACCGGCGCCAACCTTGTTTGAATTCTCTGAAAAGCTAGTCATTTGCATATCACAGCATCTTCTTCCTGTTGGTTAAATTTCGCGTCGGTAGTACGTCATCTTTGTGGTGTAGCAATTTTAATGGCCAGTGGTGTAAATAAATGAAGATAGAAACTTGAGATAAATTTAAACTGGCACATAGAAACTAAAAGAGCACTTAAGTGCCGACTGATGTGGCCACCAGTGGAGGTATCCCCGACGCAACTGCTAGAACGTGCCGAAAATTTCAGTTTTCGACCGGCAGTTGCTTGGGAGGGCATTTCTTAACAATAACCATTATTCAGTGTATCTCGATGGTTGATTGCAAGTATTTCTACTGGTCACCACGTCGGCGACGTCCGTGTCTCTAATCCACCCCAGATGGACAACTGGGGAAGGGAAACCTACAATTTAACGTGGATCCCGAGCTACGTGTCACTGCTGACGACTTCTCAAGTCGTTAAACGGTGAAGGTTAGGTTAAAGACAGACTGAAAATTTCCGTGGTTGATAGGAATTTGATCCGCTGACCTCTCGGTTTCCAGTCATGCGCCTTATCGCTAAACCACAAGACCTGATACTTCTTAACAAAGTCGTGTGACGAGGGCCTCCCGTCGGGTAGACCGCTCGCTGGGTGCGAGTCTTTCAATTTGACGCCACTTAGGCGACGTGCGCGTTGATGGGGATGAAATGATGATGAGTAGGACAACACAACACACCGTCCCTGAGCGGAGAAAATCTCCGACCCAGCCGGGAATCGAACCCGGGCCCTGAGGATAGACATTCTGTCGCTCTGACCACTCAGCTACCGGGGGCGGACATTCTTAACAATAAACTGCCTAAATGCAGAACTGCATTGCACCATTGGCCTTGTAAGTCACCTGATCTCACGCTAAGAGATTTTTTTTTTCGTGCCGGTTCGTCGAACACTCTGCTGACGTGTTTCCGTTTTCAACAACTTTTGGAGACCTGTGACACACTTGAGACACAGCACCAGTTAATGAAAACTATGGTAGTTTTACTTTCGTCTACGAGGAATGATGTATCACTTGCAGCCACGTAGTACAGTGTATATACACTGGTCATAGTAACCGACAGGGAACTCCTTGTCTGACTCAAATCCTATAATAATAACTGATGTTAAATACAGGTCCAAGTCAATTAGTTTCCGAGAAAACATTGCGATGGTAACTGGATGCTAAGGGCATCGGAAGAAGATTGCTTCGCAAAAGACCTTTGTTCACAGCGATACACAAGGCTGCACCAAACACAAAATACGGCCAGAAGTTGATTTTAGACGCCGAGTGTGTTCCGACGAGTAGTGATCTTGCATTGTGGTGTGCACCAAAGGCTCTCTGTGGCCTTTGACCACCAGATGTGGAGGGTGTAGTTCGGCCCGGAGGTGGTTCTGTGAAGTTTCGGAGGTGTTTCTAGTACCACGACTTGGGCCCACTTCTTCAAGTTGCCGTGAAAACGAACCGGAATGTTTATTTCAGTGTCACTGGTGACGAGGTGCTACCCTTTCTTCTATATCTTCTTGATGAGTTTTCTGTGGAGACTTCGAAGATGATTACAGCTACAATCACAGGGCTGCACGGGTATTTTCGTGGTGTGACGTACTCCCAGGCACTCTACAGAAACATCTACGCGACAGTGGTAAATATACATTGATATGACAAAAGCAAAGGCATAGCGATATGCACATACACAGATGTTTATTAAAAATGAAACTCCTCCAGCTGTACTTAAGATTTTATATTTATAGTACAGCTGGAGGAGTTTCATTTTTAATAAAAATTGTACCATCTGTGTCCCACCTTCGTCGAATTTAAATATGGATGTACGAAGACATATACAGATGGCGGTAACATCGCGTACACAAGGTGGGCAGCGATTTGGCTGAGCTGTCATTTGTACTTAGGTGACACATGATAAAAGGTTCCCGACGTGATTATGGCCGCGCGACGGGAATGAACAACCTCTGAATGAGGGACGGTACTTGTAGCCAGACTTACGGGAAATTCCATTTCGGAAGTCGTTACGGAATTCAATATTCCGAGGTCCACTGTGTCAAGAGAGTGCCCAGAACACCAAATTTCTAGTATTACATCTCACCTGGGACAACACATTGGCCGGACTCTACTAAACGACCGAGAGCAGCGAGGTTTGCTTAAAGTTATCAGTGATTACAGACACGCAACAATGCATTAAATTTAGCCGAGCGGTCTAAGGCGCTGCAGTCATGGACTGTGCGGCTGGACCCGGCGGAGGTTCGAGTGCTCCCTCGGGCATGGGTACGTGTGTTTGTCCTTAGGATAATTTAGGTTAAGTAGTGTGTAAGCTTAGGGACTGATGATGTTACCTGTTAAGTCCCATAAGATTTCACACACATTTGAACATTTGAACAATGCATTGAATAACCACAGAAATCAATATGGACGACTGGCTACCCAGATCACTCGACGTGAATCCCATCGAACACTACGGACGTCTATAGAGGCAACATGGCTCAATATTTCTGCATGGGACTTCCAACGACGTGTTGAGTCCATGCCACGGCGAGATACTGCTCTACGCCGGACGATAGGAGGTCTGACACTATATTAGGAGGTATTTGATGAGTTTTGCCACCTCAGTGTAAATACTACTGGGTTACATGCTGTGTATTACTTTATTTAGTACATACGATCGATGTTATTGGTATTAATATTTTCACAACAGTTTCTATAATAAATATGAGTACCATTCTTATGTGCCTATGTTAGTAGGCGTGAGGTATCAGTGAACAAGTCAGAAGTGGCCTTAGAGGCGCTCGTCTACATTCCTGGTTTCCCGTCAGCTGCTATTTGTCACATGTGGATTTTTGTCTTCTGGTATCTTAAGTTCAGTTGACAGTAACATTTACTACATTATAAAGTTTAAAATCAGTATGGGAGATGTTTGTAAGCAAACTTACAGCTAGTTTTGTTCTGCACCGTACATGTCAACAAACAAATTGTCGTGTAGTCAGTTCTTAGTTAAATCCTGCTTCACGTGTTACATGCTGAGAAATGCTTCTCCTGATGTAGAAATAAATATCTTCATAAATGTTTTCGAAAACATTGGAGACAATGTAAAATATTTTCGCTGACAGTGAACATATAGTACGATTACTTAAAATATGGAACACGATTAGTTTATGCACACTCTTGAAAGTAACAGGCATGTTATTTACTTTTTTTGTTTGGTTTTTAGAATTAGAGGGATAATATTGACATTCGTGAGTATATTTTTTGTCTATAAGAATTATGTCAAGGAGATGGAGTAGTTAGGTGGCAGATAAAGTTCTGTTTGATGCTGGGAGAGGACGACTGGATCAGTGTTTAACGTCCTGTCGACAGCGAGGTCATTAAAGACGGAGCACAAACTCGGATTAGGGAAGGATGGGGAAGGAAATCGGCAGTGTCCTTTCAAAGAGGCCATTCTGCCATTAGCCTGGAACGATTTAGGGAAGTAACGGAAAACCTAAATCATGATGAACCATAGTCCTCCCGAATATGAGTCGTCTGATGCTGGGGTTACAGAAGAGCAAGGAGAAGAATCAAAATTTAGAGGAGAAACTGAAACAGACGGTTTAGCTACTCAAATTTCCACAATTTCAAACACTACTACAGTACCTGACGAGAATATGAATAACAAAGTGCCAAGTGGACCAGTGGGTGCAACGTTTGTTACACACAGAGCAGGTTGGGTAGACTATATGCCTGTGCTTGAAAAAGCTTTTAAAGCAAGTCAAACACACTCTGATACTGATGTGGCTGAAAATGTGTGTTTGTATGCTTGGTCTAAAGACGAACCCCAATGTTTTGGGAACTGTCTTCCTTCTGTGGACAGATGTGTACTAACAGAAGTTGAAACTGATAATTTTCTACAGATTCCTTTCGAAATTAACAGTTAATTTACTATGTATAATTATGAGCTTCTGATTCTTTTGTATGAATATTCACTAGCCCATAACTCATGATGGGCGTATAAGTAGATAATAAATTGAGAAGTTGTATTTAGTACTACTCCCTAGAACACATTCTGATATATACCCTTTGATTGTTTTGTTGGATGAAACATTTCGTCACTTTAAGGATTAATCCTATAGAAAATATTTGGGGTTATTTAAAGGCGCGGAGGCACGAGCAAGTCTTTTCTGAAACCCTTACCTGTTTGGGCCACTACGGGATCACCGGAATTAGAACTGCGCGCTGAAACAAATGGAACTGGCATTAGAATCAGATCGACATTAATTTAGTTATAAGGTGCTATCAAAAAGTTTCCGTTTGAGGGCGTTGCAGCAGCTTATATGGAACCCAGTGCGAATTCGATGCGAGTATGTAAGCACCGACGTGCAGAGAAGTACTTAGTGTGGCCTTCGAACGGGAACTTTTTGATAGTTTCTTCAAATACAATCATGCACTGAAATAAAACTGTTGCTTTACTCTATTATAGCTTACATCTTTGTCACTTTCCAGAATGCAGACTGTTTAATAATTATATTATATTATATATATTATATAATATTATAATGCAGACTGTTTAATTATTTTCTCCTTGGCTAGCTTTCGTAGTGATTCTGTTTTTAATACTGAGTGCATAGAAAGATACCAGAATATAAAGTTGAGAGTAGAATAGGTGGAGTAGAGGAAGTCTAATCGAGCAACATTTTGCCAGGTAACCGTAAATCGAAAATACACCCTTGGGGAGCTAAGCCTATAAAGCGGCAACCAATCTTCAAAGAAAGGGCGAACATATGCACATTTAACACAACCTAATTCGCCCCAACTGATCCGAGTTATCTTAAAGAACACTGTGGCTGGTTAAATTAACTCAAGATAATTGTTGCAATAAACTATCAAAGCTATGCAAACACAAGATTTCTTCCCTCGTGTGGTTTCCTTACACAGGATGTTTTGCGATTTTTAATGTAGGAAGCTCAGTCACAACAAATGTATCGTAACTCCATTAAATTGTTAAGATAAAAAGCTGTACTTCCGGAACAGCACAGCAGCAAGGTTTGTTTTGTATGGTGCTTTTAATCATTGACTCAAAAGACCATGTGCTTTAAATTTTACTAATTTATGGAGAACATGAACCAACTTTTGTTCCATGAAATAGACCAATAGCTGTAAACTGGGCGTCAACAAAAAAGAAAGAAAATATGTCGAAGACTTTTTTTTGAAAATACAATGAAATGAATACTCTCAGCTGCATATAAGTCAACGGGGACTTTGAAAATATGTGCCCCGACCAGGACTCGAACGCGGAATCCTGTTGATATGGCAGACGCTCTATCCATCTTCTCTCTCTCTAGCATTTGGTCTGGGCGGACGTCACAAGACATCCGTTCAAGTTGATCGTTGATTTCTTTACTCAGTTTCTTTTTTTCTTTTTTCTTTTTATTACAGAGGGCGAGCAGGCCTCTGACCGAACACGCTGAGCTACCGTGCCGGCTTCCATCTGAGCCACCGAGGACAGCGCGACTGCAGAGCCTTATCTCTGGCACGCCTCCCATGAGATCCACATTCGCAACTTATTGTCCTGCACTATATTCATAATGCCCCTGCACATCATACTCATTACTCGCGGCTTTACTGCCGATTCCCGTAAGAGTTCGGGCACTGTTTGTGCATCCACACAGAAGAAGATGGTCAAATGGCCGGTGAGCCTTAACTATATATACAGGGCTATTACAAATGATTGAAGCGATTTCATAAATTCACCGTAACTCCATTCATTGACATATGGTCAAGGCACACTACAGATACGTAGAAAAACTCATAAAGTTTTGTTCGGCTGAAGCCGCACTTCAGGTTTCTGCCGTCAGAGCGCTCGAGAGCGCAGTGAGACAAAATGGCGACAGGAGCCGAGAAAGCGTATGTCGTGCTTGAAATGCACTCACATCAGTCAGTCATAACAGTGCAACGACACTTCAGGACGAAGTTCAACAAAGATCCACCAACTGCTAACTCCATTCGGCGATGGTATGCGCAGTTTAAAGCTTGTGGATGCCTCTGTAAGGGGAAATCAACGGGTCGGCCTGCAGTGAGCGAAGAAACGGTTGAACGCGTGCGAGCAAGTTTCACGCGTAGCCCGCGGAAAATTGGCTCATGCCAGAACTGGAGACCGACAGCGCCGACTTCATCTTTCAACAGGATGGTGCTCCACCGCACTTCCATCATGATGTTCGGCATTTCTTAAACAGGAGATTGGAAAACCGATGGATCGGTCGTGGTGGAGATCATGATCAGCAATTCATGTCATGGCCTCCACGCTCTCCCGACTTAACCCCATGCGATTTCTTTCTGTGGGGTTATGTGAAAGATTCAGTGTTTAAACGTCCTCTACCAAGAAACGTGCCAGAACTGCGAGCTCGCATCAACGATGCTTTCGAACTCATTGATGGGGACATGCTGCGCCGAGTGTTGGAGGAACTTGATTATCGGCTTGATGTCTGCCGAATCACTGAAGGGGCACATATCGCACATTTGTGTATGCCTAAAAAAACTTTTTGAGTTTTTGTATGTGTGTGCAAAGCATTGTGAAAATATCTCAAATAATAAAGTTATTGTAGAGCTGTGAAATCGCTTCAATCATTTGTAATAACCCTGTATATTTGAATATGGTATCTGTTCTTTCGAACATGCCTGCATTCAACATTACTATTAAGTCGAAATTGTCGAAGATATTCTGAAAAATTATTGCGACGAGCTCTTCTGAGGTGTTGACTTCCATGCTCTCTTAGCTGATTGGTAGCCATTCTGTGGCCGTAGCTAGACAACGTGCGTAGAGGAAACATCTGTAAAATTCGTCGAAACCCTTCTCTTCTTTCGCAGTGCTACCGTTTTTTCTTTCAGTCTCTGTGTGTCAAATGCCCAAGGCCAATGCACAGCAATAGATTCTCCTCCTATAGGCTGGAGGCACAAAACTTCCCAGTTACATGGCTTTCAGTCTGCTGTAAAATGTTTAAATAACACGAATACTGTCCGCTCATGTAAAAACTTCCGAGATAATGTCAGAATGTCACGTAATAATTACTTTCGTGCATTTGTAATTTGGTTGTAGTCCAATGTCGGTGTTTATGGTCCCAGGTGAGGCGTAAAACTTTGTGTCGTGCCACCATCAAGAGTACACGAGTGGGCCTTCGTCTACGGAAGCCCATATCGATAATTTGTCGTTGAATGCTTCGCACGCTGACACTTGTTGATGGCCCATCATTGAAATCGGCAGCAATTTGCGGAAGGGTTGCACTTCTGTCACGCTGAACGATTCTCTTCAGTCGTCGTTGGTCCAGTTCTTGCAGTGTCTTTTTCCGGCCGCAGCGATGTAAGATATTTTATGTTTTACCGGATTCCTGACATTCATACTACACTCGTGGAATGGTCGTAGGGGAAAATCCCCACTTCATCGCTACTTGGAGATGATGTGTCCCGTCGCTCGTGCGCCGACTATAATACCACGTTCAAACCCACTCAAATGTTTATAACCTGCCATTGTATCAGCAGTAACCGATCTAACAACTGCGCCAGACACTTGTTGTCTTATAGGCGTTGCCGACAGCAGCGCCGTATTATTCATGTTTAGACAACTCTGTACTTGAATAGGCATGTCTACACTAGTTTCTTTGGCGCTTCAGTGTATAACTGTCGTAGAGCTATCGTAGTGTATGACAGTCAGCATGCAGAGGCTCTCGAAAGTGAGAGAACGTCTGTTGTCCGACAACACATGTTTGTATTTGGACACTGTTTCAACATTTACTGAAAAAATTGGAGTGTACCCTATGATGTCTTCTTTTAATTTCAAAAACGAACCTAAAACATCGTAACACGAAATTTTACAAATGAGCATTACGTTCGATGAAATATTAGTACAAAACATCGAGATTTTTGTTTCTGTACCCGTACCTGGTACAAGTTAACAACAGTAAGCGATGCAACGATGGTAATAAGCAGATGAAACATTATTCCTTTCAACATGTACAGATGCATTCTTGATCAACACTGACGCGTTTTTTCGCAGAGGCACCTGCATTGTTCGTTCTTGTCAACATAAAAAGATTGAATTTTTGACTTATAAATGGACGTTAAACGTAAACATGTAAAAAGATGACTTAAGATCTTAAAAATGACATCATCTTTGAAAAATTAAATACAGAACGGTACTGTATTGAAAAAAGGAAAAACTAAATTTACATTTCTATAGCCAGAATATTGGGTATTTTAATGTGTAGCTGATAAGAAAAGGAAGATTACATGTCAACAAAGTCTGTGCATAATTGATAAGCTATAATACAATGAAATGAAGTGGCCGATCGACTGAGTGACAAAACTGCTACATGAATATGCTGTCCTACTAAGGAGGAGGAAGACATTAGTATTGTACCTCCCGTCGACATTAGAAACGGTGCATAATGTCGGATTAGGGAAGGATATGGAAGGAAATTGGCCATGTCCTTTCAAAGGAAGGGTCCCGGCATTTGCCTGATGTGATTTAGGGAAAACATGGAAAACCTATGTGAGGGTGGCCGTAAACTGGTTTGAACCACCGTCCTCCCGAATGCGAGTCCAGTGTGCTAACCACTGTGACACCTCGTTCGGTGCATTCCTAGGGAACGTCGCTTACTGCCCACATCTTCATAAACACTAAATGGCTACTGTCAGTTGTCATTTGCATCTATAATGCACGACATGGTATGGCGTTAATTGTCCAGGCGTCGACTAATATGGCATGACTGTAATCAATTAGTGACTAATATTTGGAGTGATAATGATTGCTTGAATGTAATAGGTTGACAGTGACTTTGACATGAGTGGTCTCAATACCTTAGCAGCCACAAAAACTTCCTGTGTTTCCATACTTTGTACCTGTCAAGCGTACCCAGTGCCGTTTTCAGACTGAAGACAGAAAAGATGAAAATTTGTTGCCAGAGCCTTGTGTCGCTCGAGAAGGAGTGGGTTGCTCGCTTCACGTTGCAAATCAGCAACGGTAAAGAAGTGCGGAGTCTGTAAAGTCAGGTTTCCACATGCAACCTGAGGGTCACCACAGCGATTGACATGACGGCTGAAACGGCAGTGGCGCTATTTCCACATGCTCCTGTCCGTCGTCTTGGTACTCTTTGCAGTATGACGTTAGCTGAGATCTTTCGAACGAACATTAGTGTGGTCATTCAGGTTATGTTATTACCGAGCCAAGAATTCAATGAGAAGAAGACAAAGTACAAGTATTGTATATGGATGTTAAATTTACACACAAATTGTATAAAGGCAGCAAACAAAATAATGGACCTAGTACTCTTGACGAATTCCCCCACATGAAGTACTTTCAGATAACGAAAACTAATTTCGAGTACCAGAGAGTGTGTGATTCGAGCTCTATTACATTGAAGATGCAGTCCCGGCTCAAGTAAAACTAGTAGCGACATCAATATTTGACATCTGACATGTTTCCAATATTTAGACCTACACCACGTTCTCAAAAGTGCAGTCTCAAAGGTTTCGTATGATATGTTGTGTGCTATTTACGATGCTAGACTAGGACTAGATTGAAAGCCAATATTTTTACTCTTACACCCCAGATCATTATACGTGTCTGATTGGACAGTTCATACAGTAAACAGTTGTTTAAATACGTGTGTTAAAACTATTAAAATACAGAACTGAATGAAAAGTCCAATAGTCCACTGTATTTGCGTTTATTTAAATCCATTAGGGACCGGCACAGCCGGTTTCGCAATTTTTAAGTTGCATCTTTTGGTATATATAAATGCTATGTTGTATTATACTATATTGTTGTTGTTGTTGTGGTCTTCAGTTCAGATGATGCAACTTAAAAATTGCGAAACTGAACACCGCAGAGTATCAGATGGCTTGGCTGGGCAACGTTCTCACTCTCTTCAATTGATAAAAGCTATCATAAATGAAGAATATCACGTCTGTGCTAAAAATCAAGAACTGCCGTCACATTAGCGTTTAAAATATGTTCCTCTCGGCCTATGTCAAGTTACAGGCAATGCTCCTCATAAATGTTACCCAAAATGCATTGGGTCGGAAAGCCGGTACGCTCATGCGACAGGAATATATTTATAATGTTCCCACTAAATTTTTAATGATAAGAAAACAGGTTGAGGGAATGGGGCTTTCGTGAGAACAAAAGGAAATAACTTAAATGACGGGAACAGTTAAAATTTGGGGATGTTGAAAGGGGATTTACTATGAAGAGATAACAATATCTTCAAAATTTCTAAATTGCATGCATGGTGAAAATGTTTTGCCCCTACTGACCTCTAACCCTCCAAGCGCTCTGAATTTTATTACTCATCAGCGGTATCAATGCTGTTTTCAAAAAGTAAAGTGTTCATTTTGTGGTATAAGAGGCAGAAGGTGAAAGTCTGTAACTCCGTGTCCAAGATAATGTAGATAGCACGTCATTTGGAAGTATGGCGTCAGATTCTAAAGATGACGAACATTACGTACGTCCGGACGTGTTGCATGTGCAGGTGGTTTTATCTGTTTTGGATCGGTTGTTGACTTTGGAAGTGGTGTTTAACAACATTCCAATGGCATTCCAAATCGGCATGGGATTCTCTATAAGGATAATTAATTTGCCAACTTACAGGCAGCTACATTCACCGCCACTCCGATCTTCCGCAAATGAAATGAGAAGTGACATTAACAATTTTGCTATACGATAAAATATAGCGAGTATTTCCTGACTGCTTACATATTTGTGGACCTTTCAACGCACTGGGCTTAGGAGTGCACAATTCTGGCAAGCAGATTCTACCTTCTTCCACAGCGCACACTTCAATGTCTCGATATTTTCCAGACTAACTACTTGCTTTACCGCCGGCCGCGGTGGCCGTGCGGTTCTGGGCGCTCTGTCCGGAACCGCGTGACTGCTACGGTCGCAGGTTCGAATCCTGCCTCGGGCATGGATGTGTGTGATGCCCTTAGGTTAGTTAGGTTTAAGTAGTTCTAAGTTCTAGGGGACTGATGACCACAGATGTTAAGTACCTTAGTGCTCAGAGTCATTTGAATCATTTTTGAACCAACTTGCTTTACCAGCTATGTAGCACACTTCAGACTGAAGCCATCGGTAGTGGCCATGTTTTGTAAAGCACGAAATGAGTCTTTGCTTGATGTGACAAACTGTGAGTAGAGCTGCAGCGGGAGTCCTGACGCTGGTTCAAAACAGTTCATGGGTTACTCTGACTGCTCTATTAAAAACCTGATATGTCTTTAAGGAGTTATAGATATTTCAAGTCAGCAATGAAACACTTTCTCTTCAGTGGCTGACACTTATCCCATTCCAGGGATGGAGGATATTTAGTCAAATTTATCAGGAGCACCATTTTTGTGAAGAAGCGTACTTGCAGTTATCACTGGACTTCAAACGCATGCTGTTGATCAACACACAATCAGACCTCTTTCAATCTGACCGTCTAGCATTTGGAATATGCTATGCGCCAGCTATTTTCCAGTGATACGTGGAGAGGATAACTTAGGAAGTTCCAGAAACTGCCAATTTCTTAGATGACAATTTAGTAATGGGAAAAAAATACTAGGGACCTTCCCCCGAACCCAGAAGCTCTCTTCTGTATTTCGAAACAGCCAAGCTGCAATGCAACTAGGATAAGTGAATATCTGATTCTCTCAAGTCGAATACTTGGACGATGTTTTCAGCGCTCCTAAAGTCCGCTCCACAACATGTGACGTGAAAGAAATCCAAAAGTTGGCAGTGCTGCAGAACGCCAGACAGGTAGGATCAGTGCTGTGACAACAAAAATACCATCGCATGTTCATCCACCATGCAGATGTTATCCCGGAACCATTATACAACCTACTGCGTGAAAACTTCCACTGAAACTGGTCCGCTGGCTGTGAAAAGGCCTTCCAAGGCGTAAAGCGGGCTCTCCGGCAACGAACGTGTTTAGTTGCCTGTGACCCGACAAAATTACTAACTGTAGCAGCCGATGCATTGGACTACAATCTCGGGACATGTAGCCCTCATGTGGTATATGACGTAGAGCGAGCTATTGGCTTGACTGTAAAAACGCTGACACCCGTACGGCGTAGTTATAGCAAGATTGAAAAGGAGTCTCTGAGGATTATATTAGCCATAAAAAGTTTTCTTGTTTACGTATAGGGACAATGATATGAGGATCTCACAGACCACAAACCACTGCTGCCATTGTTCAACACAACTGCGGGAATAACTGCCAAAACGGCAAGACGAATCCACTGCTTGGCCATGTATTTATCTGAATAAACTTATGATACCCAGTACCGTTCTGCCAATGCAGACGCACTTTCTCGGCTCCCAGTGGTGCAAGATCTGCACTTCGACATTGCATCTGAAGTTTGTTTCCACACGGACTGTGAATCAAAAGCGGTAGTCCCATAATTCCCCATCAACGCCAAATGGATCACCACATGAAGTCAGAAGACGTCAATCTCCGACACGTCTTGAGGCGTGTGCAACACTATTGGCCAGGATATACGAAACTCCTGCTAAACCAAGAAATGCTTCCTTACTGGCATCGCCGGCCGGTGTGGCCGTGCGGTTAAAGGCGCTTCAGTCTGGAACCGCGTGACCGCTACGGTCGCAGGTTCGAATCCTGCCTCGGGCATGGATGTGTGTGATGTCCTTAGGTTAGTTAGGTTTAATTAGTTCTAAGTTCTAGGCGACTGATGACCTCAGAAGTTGAGTTGCATAGCGCTCAGAGCCATTTGAACCTTACTGGCATCGCTGCCGCTATCGATGTTAAACGGGGTCATTCTTCTGGCGACTTACTGATAAGGATATTGAACATAAGCTTGCAGTCTGTCAACAGCGAAGTGCAATCGACTAGCTCTGGAACGCAAATACACTCCTGGAAATGGAAAAAAGAACACATTGACACCGGTGTGTCAGACCCACCATACTTGCTCCGGACACTGCGAGAGGGCTGTACAAGCAATGATCACACGCACGGCACAGCGGACACACCAGGAACCGCGGTGTTGGCCGTCGAATGGCGCTAGCTGCGCAGCATTTGTGCACCGCCGCCGTCAGTGTCAGCCAGTTTGCCGTGGCATACGGAGCTCCATCGCAGTCTTTAACACTGGTAGCATGCCGCGACAGCGTGGACGTGAACCGTACGTGCAGTTGACGGACTTTGAGCGAGGGCGTATAGTGGGCATGCGGGAGGCCGGGTGGACGTACCGCCGAATTGCTCAACACGTGGGGCGTGAGGTCTCCACAGTAGATCGATGTTGTCACCAGTGGTCGGCGGAAGGTGCACGTGCCCGTCGACCTGGGACCGGACCGCAGCGACGCACGGATGCACGCCAAGACCGTAGGATCCTACGCAATGCCGTAGGGGACCGCACCGCCACTTCCCAGCAAATTAGGGACACTGTTGCTCCTGGGGTACCCGCGAGGACCATTCGCAACCGTCTCCATGAAGCTGGGCTACGGTCCCGCACACCGTTAGGCCGTCTTCCGCTCACGCCACAACATCGTGCAGCCCGCCTCCAGTGGTGTCGCGCAGGCGTGAATGGAGGGACGAATGGAGACGTGTCGTCTTCAGCGATGAGAGTCGCTTCTGCCTTGGTGCCAATGATGGTCGTATGCGTGTTTGGCGCCGTGCAGGTGAGCGCCACAATCAGGACTGCATACGACCGAGGCACACAGGGCCAACACCCGGCATCATGGTGTGGGGAGCGATCTCCTACACTGGCCGTACACCACTGGTGATCGTCGAGGGGACACTGAATAGTGCACGGTACATCCAAACCGTCATCGAACCCATCGTTCTACCATTCCTAGAATGGCAAGGGAACTTGCTGTTCCAACAGGACAATGCACGTCCGCATGTATCCCGTGCCAACCAACGTGCTCTAGAAGGTGTAAGTCAACTACCCTGGCCAGCAAGATATCCGGATCTGTCCCCCATTGAGCATGTTTGGGACTGGATGAAGCGTCGTCTCACGCGGTCTGCACGTCCAGCACGAACGCTGGTCCAACTGAGGCGCCAGGTGGAAATGGCATGGCAAGCCGTTCCACAGGACTACATCCAGCATCTCTACGATCGTCTCCATGGGAGAATAGCAGCCTGCATTGCTACGAAAGGTGGATATACACTGTACTAGTGCCGACATTGTGCATGCTCTGTTGCCTGTGTCTATGTGCCTGTGGTTCTGTCAGTGTGATCATGTGATGTATCTGACCTCAGGAATGTGTCAATAAACTTTCCCCTTCCTGGGACAATGAATTCACGGTGTTCTTATTTCAATTTCCAGGAGTGTATTTCCCATGGCTACCATCAACGAAATATTTGAAAAGACTTTGCAGACGATTGCCTACGATCACATTGACCATACTAGTAGATATGTTGAGTGAATTCCCTTACATTTCCTGACTCCTATGCTCTCGACATCGAGGGCCAAAGCATATAAGTATTAGTAGGGAGGCCAGTGCAGTTTCTGATGCAAAGTAGGTCACTAATGACACTGTCGATGGTAATCGGGTTTACCGACCACTACACCTCCCTCTATGACGTCATGCGCATTTGCCATATTTCCCGCAACCCTCTGACATACGCCTATTTATAGAACGGTGGGAAACCTCAAATAGTTCAGGTTCCTCTCACTCCCATAACATCACTGACCAAATAGAGTAGTTGTTCTAAGTATAAATTGCTGGAAAATTCAAACATCCAAGATGAGAATTTCCATATTGGTGGCAGTAGGGCACTTGTGCTAAATACAGAATTGAGGATGGCTACTGAGAGCTCCCCTGACATCGCTGTGAAAGTAGATCACTTTTTATAAGTATAAAATCCAGGATGACCGATATGGGATACTGACAGAGTCACTATGATGTCCAAGATGCTAAGTAAGAGGGAAGTAACCAGTCTGCTGACCCACTCAACATATTTTACCAAAGCTAGTATCATTCGCTCTGATGCATGTGACTTTTAATGGCAGTCATATAAATTACAGAATTCCACGGCTTTCCCCTCTGATGTCACCATTTAAGCAGTTACCATTCTAAGTTTAAGTTTGGTAGGAAATTCAAAATGGTCATGTCATAGAGCACCATGTAACTCCAATTCCGAACCGAAAGCCCACCTTTCCCCCTAAGTCTAATAAGTGCCCTTCTGATGTTATAGTTGAAACTGGTTGTCCTGGAGCTTACTTTAAACTGTGTAGTTATCACTATCACTTGCTGCAACATGTCCTAAATCCATTAGTACTATGTTTAGACAATATCCCTCTGGCACTGAAGTTTAAATAATTCCCCTCCTGATCACTCTGACACCACTGTTTACACAATTAAACACTTCAGCAGCTACATTAAATTTCACGACCAAGAGCTCACGTCTCCTGCAATTAAAATGGCATGAAAAATCACCAAATTCACTTATTGTAAGTTTAAAAATGGCAAGAGATTAGAAATATAATCACTTTAAGTTCAAAATGATGGAAATCCCACTGACTGTTAGAACTATAGAGTAGCTCTTGGAGCTCTTGTTAGGACACTACAGGTATCAGAACTACAGAGCAGCTCTTCTAACTTTAAAATTGTGTAACTCACTGATGAACCCTGTATGGTTGTCAAACATTCATCACCGTCATGTGTAGTGGGATAACGAATACAACATATATTCGCTTGCTTGTTTATTTAAACACCCCTGCTCCGAGGCCACACCACACAGACAGAAGAGGGATCATGGGCGCTGGCTAGCACCAAATCCGGCTCATTGCACGGTGTTCTGCCTCGTGCTGTCCTGGACCACACGGAGGCAACCACCCATACCAGCTGACCACATAAAACTGAGCACTGGTATCGGCCAGAGCACACAGCGTGTTGTCACGTTACGTGCGAATGCACAGCTACAGAGAGGCTGCTTTCGCCTATGAGTCTGGAGCAGCCAGCGCCACGTCATAGGGTTAGGAATACAGATCGACATCCCTCGCCTTTGTCCAATACAGGCTATGTGCCCTGACACAACGGAAGCACTCTATAAGATGACACATCTTTCTGACGTATTCAAACGGCAGTTGTCAACACCTTTCACCCACACTGAGACAGATTCAGATTCATTTATTTTACGATGACTCCTGGTCCTGAGAACCAAAGGCATAGTCGACATGTAATACGATGAACCCTTATCTCTGTTGTAAACTTCACAAATCTGAAATGTCCGATAAACGATGACATCACGTGAATTGAAATTATCTAGCCCTTTTACTTTATCGACTTTTGGTCCACGTACAAGAACAACGGTGACCCAGCCGTTACCGTGTTCATTCGTATCCTTGTTAGCGAGAGTGAAGTTCAAAACTCCACCGCAAAACACCGATGGTCCACGCAAGATGACTTGGCCGCCTGCGTAATCCTTGGTAGTAATAGAAATGTTGTCTATTGCTTTAAAAACTGTAAGACGCGAACGCCTACTCCTCCTAAAATAACGCGGCATAACTAATCTGTCTCGATGCTGCTGCACTTGCGGCTGCTCGACGACTGACCCTGTCTTTCCAGATTCATTACTTATATAGCTGCCAGTTATCAAACCACAGCGTAGGTGCCCAAGTCATTTTGCATGGGCCATTGATGTTTTGCGGTGGAGTTTTGAACTTCACTCTCGCTAACAAGGGGCGAATGAACACGTTAACGGCTCTTGTTAGAACGTATGGGCAAGTTGTTGGTTTTGATTTGCAGTCAGTTAAATATCGTAACAAGTGGTTAGTGGACATTACAAAAAGTCGAGGACTGCAGTACTAATATTAGAGAAAGTGAATTAAGTTTCTACACTCCTGGAAATTGAAATAAGAACACCATGAATTCATTGTCCCAGGAAGGGGAAACTTTATTGACACATTCCTGGGGTCAGATACATCACATGATCACACTGACAGAACCACAGGCACATAGACACAGGCAAGAGAGCACGCACAATGTCGGCACTAGTACAGTGTATATCCACCTTTCGCAGCAATGCAGGCTGCTATTCTCCCATGGAGACGATCGTAGAGATGCTGGATGTAGTCCTGTGGAATGGCTTGCCACGCCATTTCCACCTGGCGCCTCAGTTGGACCAGCGTTCGTGCTGGACGTGCAGACCGCGTGAGACGACCATCATTGGCACCAAGGCAGAAGCGACTCTCATCGCTGAAGACGACACGTCTCCATTCGTCCCTCCATTCACGCCTGTCGCGACACCACTGGAGGCGGGCTGCACGATGTTGTGGCGTGAGCGGAAGACGGCCTAACGGTGTGCGGGACCGTAGCCCAGCTTCATGGAGACGGTTGGGAATGGTCCTCGCCGATACCCCAGGAGCAACAGTGTCCCTAATTTGCTGGAAAGTGGCGGTGCGGTCCCCTACGGCACTGCGTAGGATCCTACGGTCTTGGCGTGCATCCGTGCGTCGCTGCGGTCCGGTCCCAGGTCGACGGGCACGTGCACCTTCCGCCGACCACTGGCGACAACATCGATGTACTGTGGGGACCTCACGCCCCACGTGTTGAGCAATTCGGCGGTACGTCCACCCGGCCTCCCGCATGCCCACTATACGCCCTCGCTCAAAGTCCGTCAACTGCACGTACGGTTCACGTCCACGCTGTCGCGGCATGCTACCAGTGTTAAAGACTGCGATGGAGCTCCGTATGCCACGGCAAACTGGCTGACACTGACGGCGGCGGTGCACAAATGCTGCGCAGCTAGCGCCATTCGACGGCCAACACCGCGGTTCCTGGTGTGTCCGCTGTGCCGTGCGTGTGATCATTGCTTGTACAGCCCTTTCGCAGTGTCCGGAGCAAGTATGGTGGGTCTGACACACCTGTGTCAATGTGTTCTTTTTTCCATTTCCAGGAGTGTATTATCAGTTACGCAAATTTGCATCTCGATCAGATTCATCTGTGATTGATGTTACTCATCCTTTTGTAATCAAACATTGGCCCAAGCTAAAAATTATAGAACATTTTGTTCATGATTATAGGTTGAAAAGAGCAACAGTTAATAACTTTCGCTCTTACGACTATCTATACATCGGAGGATCTTGGGCTTGGGAAGTTGTGCGTTGGTATAATCGCACATATGCGTTAGAACAGGTAAGGAAATTGCAATTATATTTGTGACATGCAGTGGCGATGTAACAGATGTACAGATGTAACAGCTCCGATATTCCATAGCTGGAGCAGCCTACATGGCTCTCTGTACACTGCTACTCACCTTTCAACAGACGCTTCTTTTGTGCGAGTTAAATATCGTTGCCTGATGCTTTCAGCCGATGGAAGTATACACCAGCCATGTTACCTATTTTTGTTGTATGTGTACAGTATGGATAGCACAAGTGAAAATCTGATTAGAATACCCTTTACATTGGATACAACCGACGATAAATAAGAAATGTAATTATTGGTAACTTTTGTTATTAGCATTACAGTTTTAAGAAATAGTGATAATAATGGTAAAGATCTTTTGAAAATAGTTTAGTTTCGAGACCCAAACGCTACCGTACCTTTTTTTTACCCCTTAGAAAATTTCGTTTTACCCATCAAGGAGTAATTACCCCCAGGTAGGGAATCAGTGAACTGCACTGAGAAGTAGCGGCTTCACTCACGAAAGCTGTCAAGGGCCAGGAGAGCGGTGTGCTGACCACATGCCTCTTCCTATCCGCATCCAATCACGCCTGTCGGCTGAGGATGACTCGGCGGTCGGCTTGTACCGTTGGGCCTTCCGAGGCCTGTTCTGATGAAGTCTGAGTAGTCTTGTATGGTAGTGAAACGTGAATGACAACCAGTTCAGACAAGAAGAGAATAGAGGCTATCATAATGTGGTGCTACAGCAGAACGAATTGCATAGATGGGTCGCATAAGTAACGAGGAGGTACAGATTCGAATTAGGGAGAGAAGAATTGTGTGGCACAACTTGACTATAAGAAGGGATCGGTTGGCAGGACACTTCTATAGCATGAAATATTCGTCAGTTTGGTACGGAAAGGAAGTGCAGGGGCTGAAAATTATAGAGAGACGTAGACTTTAATACAGTGAGCCGGTTGAAATGAATGTACACTACTAACCATTAAAATTGCTACACCACGAAGATGACGTGCTACAAACGCGAAGCCGGCCGGAGTGCGGTTCTAGGTGCTGCTGTCTGGAGCCGAGCGACCGCTCCGGTCGCAGGTTCGAATCCTGCCTCGGGCATGGATGTGTGTTATTTCCTTAGGTTATTTAGGTTTAATTAGTTCTAAGTTCTAGGCGACTGATGACCTCAGAATTTAAGTCGCATAGTGCTCAGAGTCGCATAGTGCTGGAATACTCTCTTTCAAATTCTGAAGGTGGCAGGGGTAAAATACAGGGAGCGAAAGGCTATTTACAGTTTGTACAGGAACCAGATGGCAGTTATAAGAGTTGAGGGGCATGAAAGGGAAGCAGTGGTTGGGAAAGGAATAAGACAGGGTTGTAGCCTCTCCCCGATGTTATTCAATCTGTATATTGAGCAAGCAGTAAAGGAAACAAAAGAAAAATTCGGAGTAGGTATTAAAATTCATGGAGAAGAAGTAAAAACTTTGAGGTTCGCCGATGACATTGTAATTCTGTCAGAGACAGCAAAGGACTTGGAAGAGCAGTTGAATGGAATGGACAGAGTCTTGAAAGGAGGATATAAGATGAACATCAACAAAAGCAAAACAAGGATAATGGAATGTAGTCAAATTAAGTCGGGTGATGCTGAGGGAATTAGATTAGGAAATGAGACACTTGAAGTAGTAAAGGAGTTTTGCTATTTAGGGAGTAAAATAACCGATGATGGTCGAAGTAGAGAGGATATAAAATGTAGACTGGCAATGGCAAGGAAAGCGTTCCTCAAGAAGAGGAATTTGTTAACATCGAGTATAGATTTAAGTGTCAGGAAGTCATTTCTGAAAGTATTTGTATGGAGTGTAGCCATGTATGGAAGTGAAACATGGACGGTAAATAGTTTGGACAAGAAGAAAATAGAAGCTTTCGAAATGTGGTGCTACAGAAGAATGCTGAAGATAAGGTGGGTAGATCACGTAACTAATGAGGAGGTATTGAATAGGATTGGGGAGAAGAGAAGTTTGTGGCACAACTTGACTAGAAGAAGGGATCGGTTGGTAGGACATGTTTTGAGGCATCAAGGGATCACAAATTTAGCATTGGAGGGCAGTGTGGAGGGTAAAAATCGTAGAGGGAGACCAAGAGATGAATACACTAAGCAGATTCAGAAGGATGTAGGTTGCAGTAGATACTGGGAGATGAAGAAGCTTGCACAGGATAGAGTAGCATGGAGAGCTGCATCAAACCAGTCTTAGGACTGAAGACCACAACAACAACAGTGCTCAGAGCCATTTGAACCATTTTTAAAGATGTGAAATTTAACCGACAGGAAGAAGATGCTGTGATGTGCAAATGATTAGCTTTTCAGAGCATTTACACAAGGTTGGCGCCGGTGGCGACACCTAAGACGTGCTCACATGAGGAAAGTTTCAAACCGATTTCTCATACACAAACAGCAGTTGACCGACATTGTCTGGTGAAACGTTGTTGCCATGCCTCGTGTAAGGAGGAGAAATGCGTACCATCACGTTTCCTGCTTTGATAAAGGTCAGATTGTAGCCTATCGCGATTGCGGTTTATCGTATCGCGACATTGCTGCTCGCGTTGGTCGAGATCCAATGACTGTTAGCAGAATATGGAATCGGTGGGTTCAGGGGGGTAATACGGAACGCCATGCTGGATCCCAAGGGCCTTGTATCACTAGCAGTCGAGATGACAGGCATCTTATCCGCATGGCTGTAACGGATCGTGCAACCTCGTCTCGATCTCTGAGTCAACAGATGGGGACGTTTGCAAGACAACAACCATCTGCGCGAACAGTTCGACGATGTTTGCAGCAGCATGGGCTATCAGCTCGGAGACCATGATGGCTGCGGGTACCCTTGACGCTGCATCACAGACAGGAACGTCTGCGATGGTGTACTCAACGACGAACCTGGGTGCACGAATGGCAAAACGTAATTTTTTCGGATGAATCCAGGTTCTGTTTACAGCATAATGAGGGTCACATTCGTGTTTGGCAACATCTCGGTGAACGCACATTGGAAGCGTGTATTCGTCATCTCCATACTGGCGTATCACCCAGCGTGATGGTACGGGGTGCCATTCGTTACACGTCTCGGTCGCCACTTGTTCGCATTGACGGCAGTTTGAACAGTGGACGTTACATTTCGGATGTGTTACGACCCGTGGCTCTACCCTTCATTCGATCCGTGCGAAACCCTACATTTCAGCAGGATAATGCACGACCGCATGTTGCAGATCCTGTACGGGCCATTCTGGATACAGAAAATGTTCGACTGCTGCCCTGGCCAGCACATTCTCCAGATCTCTCAACAATTGAAAAAGTGTGGTCAATGGTGGCCGAGCAACTGGCTCGTGACAATACGCCATTCACTACTCTTGATGAACTGTGGTAGCGTGTGGAAGCTGCATGGGGAGCTGTACCTCTACGCGCCATCCAAGTTCTGTTTGACTCAATGCCCAGGCGTATCAAGGCCGTTATTACGGCCAGAGGTGGTTGTTCTGGGTACTGATTTCTCAGGATCTATGCACCCAAATTGCGTGAAAATGTAATCACATGTGAGTTCCAGTATAATATATATGTCCAAAGAATACCCTTTGGTCATCTGCATTTCTTCATGGTGTAGCAGTTTTAATGGCCATTAGTGTAGTTGGCATTAGTCTGCAGAGATGAACGCACAGGATTGTCTAGCACGGAGAGCTCCAACAAACCAGTCTTTGGAATGAAGACCGCAACAACAGAAAGAACTAATAATTGTCATAAACGTACAAGGGACTTCAAATGGATTCCGTATTTCTGGATTTCCGGAAAGCTTTTGACACTGTACCACGCAAGTGGCTTGTAGTGAAATTGCGTCCTTATAGAATATCGTCTCAGTTATGTGACTGGATTCGTGATTTCCTGTCTGAGAGGTCACAGTTCGTAGTAACTGACGTAAAGAAATCGAGTTAAACAGAAGTGATTTCTGGCGTACAATGATAGATTCTTTGTATAGATAAGGAACAGCAAAACAGCGCCTAGAACCGCTCGATAAATTGGAAGAGCCACGTGGAGAATGTTGTGTGAAAGACTTACCAAAGACTGCGTTTTATTGGCAGGACACTTAGAAAATGTAACAGGTTTACTAACGAGACTGCCTACACTACGCTTGTCCGTCCTCTTTTAGAATACTGCTGTGCGGTGTGGGATCCTTCCTTACTAGATAGGATTGACGGAGTACATCGAAGAAGTTCAAAGAAGGGCAGTACGTTTTCTATTATCACGAAATATGGGAGAGAGTCTCACCGTAATGATACAGGATTCGTTATGGATGTCATTAAAACAAAGGCGTTTTTCGTTGAGAAGCAATCTTCTCACGAAATTCCAATCATCGACTTTCTCCTCAAAAATGTGAAAATATTTTGTTGACGCCGACCTACATAGGGAGAACCGATCAACATGATAAAATAAGGGGTACGGAAAGGTAAAGGTGTTCGTTCTTTCCGGGCGCTGTACGGGTTTGGAATAATAGAGGATTGTGAATGTGATTCGATGAACCCTCTACCAGGCACTTAAATGTGATTTGTAGAGTGTCTAGTAAGTAGAAGAAAGAAGAGGCTTATTCCTTCAGTCGAAAATAAAAAAAAAGGAGAAATAGAGCCGTCCTTAATCCGAAGTTTGGTAGAAACCCCACAATGCTTTAATAGCCATTACCTTACAGGAGGTGCGTGCATTAATCTTCCTCGGCCCTCTGAACTGGCTCATCCATTCAGTTATCCGGGCAGGTACCGTTTACCGTGCATTCTGAACCACGAAATGATGCGCTATATGCCGATAAACTTACCTGTGACGGGATCTGGGGCGATATCTAGGTCGTCATCGTGATCATAACTCAAATCTGAAACATATGGAATTGGCTTTAGAATAAGATCCAAAGCATCCTTCTCTCATACACATAATGCAATGAAATACAGTTGAGGTGTTCCCTGGAACAGCGACTTAACTGGAATATGTTGAGATCGAGATATGGAGCATTAAATGTTTTAAATAGTAGTTTTATGAATTTCAAACTCTTGTGTAAGGACTATATAATCTTCGCAGATATACAGGGTGTTACAAAAAGGTACGGCCAAACTTTCAGGAAACATTCCTCACACACAAATAAAGAAAAGATGTTATGTGGACATGTGTCCGGAAACGCTTAATTTCCATGTTAGAGCTCATTTTAGTTTCTTCAGTATGTACTGTACTTCCTCGATTCACCGCCAGTTGGCCCAATTGAAGGAAGGTAATTTTGACTTTGGTGCTTGTGTTGACATGCGACTCATTGCTCTACAGTACTAGCATCAAGCACATCAGTACGTAGCATCAACAGGTTAGTTTTCATCACGAACGTGGTTTTGCAGTCAGTGCAATGTTTACAAATGCGGAGTTGGCAGATGCCCATTTGATGTATGGATTAGCACGGGGCAATAGGCGTGGCGCGGTACGTTTGTATCGAGACAGATTTCCAGAACGAAGGTGTCCCGACAGGAAGACGTTCGAAGCAATAGATCGGCGTCTTAGGGAGAACGGAACATTCCAGCCTATGACTCGCGACTGGGGAAGACCTAGAACGACGAGGACACCTGCAATGGACGAGGCAATTCTTCATGCAGTTGACGATAACCCTAATGTCAGCGTCAGAGAAGTTGCTGCTGTTCAAGGTAACGTTGACCACGTCACTGTATGGAAAGTGCTAAGGGAGAACCAGTTGTTTCCGTACCATGTACATCGTTTGCAGGCACTATCAGCAGCTGATTGGCCTCCGCGCGTACACTTTTGCGAATAGTTCATCCAACAATGTGTCAATCCTCATTTCAGTGCAAATGTTCTCTTTACGGATGAGGCTTCATTCCAACGTGATCAAACTGTAAATTTTCACAATCAACATATGTGGGCTGACGAGAATCCGCACGCAATTGTGCAATCAAGTCAACAGAGATTTTCTGTGAACGTTTGGGCAGGCATTGTTGGTGATGTCTTGATTGGGCCCCATGTTCTTCCACCTACGCTCAATGTAGCACGTTATCATGATTTCATACGGGATACTCTACCTGTGCTGCTAGAACATGTGCCTTTACAAGTACGACACAACATGTGGTTCATGCACGATGGGGCTCCTGCACATTTCAGTCGAAGTGTTCGTACGCTTCTCAACAAGAGATTCGGTGACCGATGGATTGGTAGTGGCGGACCAATTCCATGGCCTCCACACTGTCCTGACCTCAACCCTCTTGACTTTCATTTATGGGGGCATTTGAAAGCTCTTATCTACGCAACCTCACTACCAAATGTAGAGTCTCTTCTTGCTCGTATTGTGGACGGCTGTGATACAATACGCTGTGATACAATATTATACACTGTCCTGACCTCAACCCACTTGACTTTCATTTATGGGGGCATTTGAAAGCTCTTGTCTACGCAACCTCACTACCAAATGTAGAGTCTCTTCTTGCTCGTATTGTGGACGGCTGTGATACAATACGCCATTCTCCAGGGCTGCATCACCGCATCAGGGATTCCTTGTGACGGAAGGTGGATGCATGTATCCTCGCCAACGGAGGACATTTTGAACATTTCCTGTAACAAACTGTTTGAAGTCACGCTGGTACGTACTATTGCTGTGTGTTTCCATTCCATGATTAATGTGATTTGAAGAGGAGTAATAAAATGAGCTCTAACATGGAAAGTAAACGTTTCCGGACCCATGTCCACATAACATATTTTCTTTCTTTGTGTGTGAGGAATGTTTCTTGAAAAGTTTGGCCGTACCTTTTTGTAACACCCTGTAGTTTACTACAAAATCTCCCCGTGTGTCTGCGTCAGAGCTGCAGGACTGCAGTTATAATTGATTTCTTCTTAAAGACTTTTTGGAAAGTGATTAATAAAAGGCTCATTGCCTGTAACATTATTTCAAAACCATATGAGGGGCGTTCAACAGGTGACGCAACATTTTGTTTCATAAAGCAGGTTCGATTTATTCAGGATTCCAATGCACCATATTATTCCTCTCTGTTTTAACTACAGAAGTCTATTTTTCAACATAATTTCCGCTCAATGCGACGGCTCTACGTCACCTTGCTGGGAACGCCTGTATGCCCGCATGGGTAACACTCTACTGGTTGACGTCAAAGCCAACGTCAGCACCTTGAGTACCGCAACCGGTAGACATTGTGTCGGCGCTACCAAAAGGGGCGTCCAGTCGCGCAGCGAGGTGTTTGATTGTGATCTATCGATCATCTCGAGGGAGAGGGTCCGCACGTTGCAGCATTGCGGGAGTTACAGCTGTGCGGCTGGCTCAGAACACGGGAGATCGTAGAGTTTGGCGCGCTCTTATTGCGATGATGACGGACGCCTAGCGCAAACACTCATCGAGCTTTTGTTCACTGCCAGGCCTCCACAGTCATTCTGCAAGCTGCCCGCCCCCCCCCCCCCCCCATGGAAAGTCAATGACTGCTAACAGTTTCCAACGAACCTCGAGTTACAGACGTCATTTTGAAAGCTACACCACTGGCCATTAAAATTGCTGCACCACGAAGATGACATGCTACAGACACGAAACTTAACCGACAGGAAGAAGATGCTGTGATATGCAAATGATTAGCTTTTCAGAGCATTCACACAAGGTTGGCGCCGGTCGCGACACCTACAACGTTCTGACATGAGGAAAGTTTCCAACCGATTTGTCATACACAAACAGCAGTTGACCGGCGTTGCCTGCTGAAACGTTGTTGTGATGCCTAGTATAAGGAGGAGAAATGCGTACCATCACGTTTCCGACTTTGATAAAGGTCGGATTGTAGCCTCTCGCTATTGCGGTTTATCGTATCGCGACATTCCTGCTCGCGTTGATCGAGATCCAATGACTGTTGGTAGAATATGGAATCGGTGGATTCGGGAGGGTAATACGGAACGCCGTGCTGGATCCTAACGGCCTCGTATCACTAGCAGTCGATATGACAGGCATCTTATCCACATCGCTGTAACGGATCGTGCAGCCACGTCTCGATTCCTGAGTCAACAGATGGGGACGTTTTCAAGACAACAACCGTCTGCACGAACAGTTCGACGACGTTTGCAGCAGCATTGACTATCTGCTCGGAGACCATGTCTGCGGTTACCCTTGACGCTGAATCACAGACAGGAGCGCCTGCGATGGTGTACTCAGTGACGAACCTTGATGCACGAATGGCAAAACGTGACTTTTTCGGATGAATCCAGTTTCTGTTTACAGCATCATGATGGTCGCATCCGTGTTTGGCGACATCGCGGTGAACGCACATTGGAAACGTGTATTCATCATCGCCATACTGGCGTATCACCCAGCGTGATGGAATGGGGTGCATTTGGTTACACGTCTCGGTCACCTCTTGTTCGCATTTTTGGCACTTGGCACTTTGAACAGTAAACGTTACATTTCGGATGTGTTACGCCCCGTGGCTCTACCCTTCGTTCGATCCCTGCGAAACCCTACATTTCAGCAGGATAATGCACGACCCCATGTTGCAGGTCATGTACGGGCCTTTCTGGATACAGGAAATGTTCGACTGCTGCCCTGGCCAGCACATTCTCCAGATCTCTCACCAATTAATAACGTCTGGTCAATGGTGGTCGAGCAACTGGCTCGTCACAATACGCCAGTCACTACTCTTGATCAACTGTGGTATCGTGTTGAAGCTGCATGGGCAGCTGTACCTGTACACGCCATCCAAGTTCTGTTTGACTCAATGCCCAAGCGTATCAAGGCCGTTATTACGGTCAGAGTTGTTTGTTCTGAGTACTAATTTCTCAGGATCTATGCACCCAAATTGCGTGAAAATGTAATCACATTTCAGTTCTAGTATAATATATTTGTCCAATGAATACCTGTTTATCATCTGTATTTCTTCTTGGTGTGGCAATTTCAATGGCCAGTAGTGTACTTACAGCGTCTTATACAGGTTTTTTTTTTTTTTTTTTTTTTTTTTTTTTTTTTTTTTTTTTGTTCTGGGTACCCAGGAACAGCTGAGCGTAATTTAAAGCAGAGTCTCAGTTGAGATAGTTATCCTGGTAACTTAAAAGTTGCAGGGGACATTTATTTTAGGTCCCTTGTAGCGATGGTTCACCAAAGATAACATGAATAACACGAATTCTTACTGAACTTTCATGCTCAGGATTCAGTTCTATCGATGACGAAGTCGTTAGTGCTGGGGCACAAGCTCAGGTAGGAGAGCGGCAGAGAACTGGACCAGCCTTGTCTTTCAAAAAATAACGATCCCCACAAGTTTAGGAAAACCACTGAAACCTACATTGGATGCTCAGCAGAGATTTATCCCGTATACTTTATTATTCATTGCACTGCCTATCTCTCTATCAGTCTTGAGACCTATACATGCAAGAAGAAAATGTGACGTGCTCTGTATCTGGGACGTCCTGTGTGGGAAAAAAAGGAAAGAAACTGGACGTCAAGTTCCTGGGTCTCAGGAAGAGAGAAATCTGAAACTCTAAGGTTCTTAGTTCCACCTGACAATTAGTGATTTGCGTGTGTGACTTTGTCAGCACTTGTATTGCTGGGCAATGCGTTGCAAAACTTTGTAGTTCGTGACGTTTACAGTCGTTCGTAAACGCCATAGGCATAGATTGAGAGGAAGAGTGGAACATCTTCACATTATGCCTGAGATCAGGCAGCGACGGATTGGACTGGCTTTAAGTAACACTATTACCTGTCGAAGAAAATGTAGCTAAAGTTTTCTAAATTCTTGGACGAGGATATGAGGATATGCAAGGAATCGATACTGCGCATCCTTGCCACCAGAGTGGTCAGTGAGTCTGTCACTCGGAGGAGCTGGGACAGATTCCCGATTCTATTCAGGAGTTTTTTTAGTGGTAGGAATTATACGAGATGCATTCGGCAGAGCATAAACAGTTAAGGAGCTACCTGAAGGGAAAGTGGCGCTCGTGGTGGAATCTACATGTACACAGATACTCCGCATGCCACCGTATAGTGCGTGGCGGAGGGTACCCTGTACGACTACTTGTCATTTCCTTCCCTGTTCCACTCGCAAATAGAGTGAGGGATAAACGACTGTCTGTATGCCTCCTTATGAGTCCTAATCTCTCATATCTTATCTTAGTGGTCCTTACGCGCAATGTATGTTGGTGGCAGTAGAGTCGTTCGGCAGTCAGCTTAAAATATCGGTTTTCTAAATTTTATCAATGGTATTTCTCGAAAAGAACGTCGCCTTTCCTCCAGGGATTCCTATTTGAGTTCTCAAAGCATCCCCGTAACACGTGTTGTTCGAACCTACCGGTAACAAATCTAGCAGCCCGCCTCTGAATTGCTTCGATGTGTTTCTTCAATCCGACCTGGTATGGATCCCGAACACTCAAACAGAAACCAAGAACAGGTCGCACAAGCGTCCTACATGCCGTCTCCTTTACAGGTGAACAACTCTTTCCTAAAATTCTCCCAATAAGCCGAAGTCGAACATTCGTCTAACCTACTATATTTCTCTTATGCTCGTTTCATCTCGTATCGCTTTGCATCGCCATGCCCAGATATTTAAACGATATGACTGCGTGAAGTAGGACACTAATAATACTGTATCCGAACATTACAGGTTTGATTTTCCTACTCATCCCCATTAACTTACATTTTTCCACATTTAGGGCTGCCTGTCATTCATCACACCAACTGGAAATTTTGTACACGACGGTAACATCAGCAAAAAATCACAGATTGTTGCCCACCATGTCAGGCAAATCACTTATGTGTCTAGAGATGTCTAGAGACCAACAGCGGTCCTACCACACTTTCCTGCGGCACTCTGATGATACCCTTGTCGCTGATGAACACTCGCCATGGAGGACAACTGTTCAAATTTTTAGGTTTTCAGGTTGACAGTAAACTGTCGTCAAAAATCCATGTTCAGGATGTTGTTCAAAATCTGCCATTTTCCTATTAGAACAGTAGCTGAAGTAAGTGACAGACAAGAAAAGTAGTCGACTTTGCTTATTTTCATTCTACACTCCTGGAAATGGAAAAAAGAACACATTGACACCGGTGTGTCAGACCCACCATACTTGCTCCGGACACTGCGAGAGAGCTGTACAAGCAATGATCACACGCACGGCACAGCGGACACACCAGGAACCGCGGTGTTGGCCGTCGAATGGCGCTAGCTGCGCAGAATTTGTGCACCGCCGCCGTCAGTGTCAGCCAGTTTGCCGTGGCATACGGAGCTCCATCGCAGTCTTTAACACTGGTAGCATGCCGCGACAGAGTGGACGTGAACCGTATGTGCAGTTGACGGACTTTGAGCGAGGGCGTATAGTGGGCATGCGGGAGGCCGGGTGGACGTACCGCCGAATTGCTCAACACGTGGGTCGTGAGGTCTCCACAGTACATCGATGTTGTCGCCAGTGGTCGGCGGAAGGTGCACGTGCCCGTCGACCTGGGATCGGACCGCAGCGACGCACGGATGCACGCCAAGACCGTAGGATCCTACGCAGTGCCGTAGGGGACCGCACCGCCACTTCCCAGCAAATTAGGGACACTGTTGCTCCTGGGGTATCGGCGAGGACCATTCGCAACCGTCTCCATGAAGCTGGGCTACGGTCCCGCACACCGTTAGGCCGTCTTCCGCTCACGCCCCAACATCGTGCAGCACGCCTCCAGTGGTGTCGCGACAGGCGTGAATGGAGGGACGAATGGAGACGTGTCGTCTTCAGCGATGAGAGTCGCTTCTGCCTTGGTGCCAATGATGGTCGTATGCGTGTTTGGCGCCGTGCAGGTGAGCGCCACAATCAGGACTGCATACGACCGAGGCACACAGGGCCAACACCCGGCATCATGGTGTGGGGAGCGATCTCCTACACTGGCCGTACACCACTGGTGATCGTCGAGGGGACACTGAATAGTGCACGGTACATCCAAACCGTCATCGAACCCATCGTTCTACCATTCCTAGACCGGCAAGGGAACTTGCTGTTCCAACAGGACAATGCACGTCCGCGTGTATCCCGTGCCACCCAACGTGCTCTAGAAGGTGTAAGTCAACTACCCTGGCCAGCAAGATCTCCGGATCTGTCCCCCATTGAGCATGTTTGGGACTGGATGAAGCGTCGTCTCACGCGGTCTGCACGTCCAGCACGAACGCTGGTCCAACTGAGGCGCCAGGTGGAAATGGCATGGCAAGCCGTTCCACAGGACTACATCCAGCATCTCTACGATCGTCTCCATGGGAGAATAGCAGCCTGCATTGCAGCGAAAGGTGGATATACACTGTACTAGTGCCGACATTGTGCATGCTCTGTTGCCTGTGTCTATGTGCCTGTGGTTCTGTCAGTGTGATCATGTGATGTATCTGACCCCAGGAATGTGTCAATAAAGTTTCCCCTTCCTGGGACAATGAATTCACGGTGTTCTTATTTCAATTTCCAGGAGTGTATTATAACATACAGCATTATGTTTTGTGGTAATTGTCAAAGGGTGTTTTGGCTCAGAACCAGGCAGTTTGGGCAATAAGTGGTGTAAGTTTCTGAGCTTCTTGTCGAATCCAGTTCATTAGTCTGTGTATTCTGACACTGGCCTCTCAATATGTATATTCTTTAATGTCATTTCTTAATAACAATACGAGCTTATTCCCAACAATTAGCATCTTTCACTCAGCTAATACCAGGCAGAAACTCAATCTGCATTTGGATTGCACCTCCTTGACTCCTGTGCAGAAAGACGCGCAGTATTCTCTGCATCCATTTTCAATAAGTCACCTGAAGAATTCAAAAATCTGAACAGTAATCCATTAGCTTTCAAATCTAAACTGAAGAATTTTCTCATGAGTCACTCCATCTATTCTGTCAAGAAGTTCCTTGAAACATTAAGCTTATTTTCGTACTGCCCGCATCTCGTGGTCGTGCGGTAGCGTTCTCGCTTCCCACGCCCGGGTTCCCGGGTTCGATTCCCGGCGGGGTCAGGGATTTTCTCTGCCTCGTGATGGCTGGGTGTTGTGTGCTGTCCTTAGGTTAGTTAGGTTTAATTAGTTCTAAGTTCTAGGCGACTGATGACCTCAGCAGTTGAGTCGCATAGTGCTCAGAGCCATTTGAACCATTTATTTTCGTGCTATATTGTTGATTGCATTTGCATAAACGTATAGCTTGTCGTCTTTTTAGGATTCATAAGCATTTTATTTTACCTGTTATTACTTTTCTATTGTAATTTAATGTACTGACACTTCTCATAAACATGAAGATTTACTGTTCAGTTTCATCCTACGGAACTAGAGGCGTAAAATAAATAAGTAAATGAAAAATAGATAAAGAAATGAAGTTTGTTTTGTCAACGATGCTCTCACGAATCAGCTGTCTGTGTGCAGCAAAGCATTCTCAAGTGTTACATTACGAGTAGAGTTATTTAGTATAAAGATATTATTGAAACGTCTATTTACTACTACAGTGAATTAAAGCTAATAAGTTGTTAATAAATGCATGAGTGTATCCCTATTTTATAATAATAATAATAATAATAATAATAATTGATTATACAATGGTGCAACAATTCTCAATTATATTAAGATTAACATGATTTTGAGGGGACAGACTTGTTGGTGTACCGAGTTGGACTAGGCCCATCTGCATGTACAGTGAGTAGTAAGAGATTATGGAACACTGATCTGGAGCATCATTTTCATTTACAATATATATGGACTATTAAAGATGTTACTACACTTACCTAATGCCGCATCGAATGACATTGGCATATCTGAAATACATTCAAAATATGTGTCAGAATTTGTTCATTATAGATTGCAGTAGGAAATTATAGCGTTGTGATATAAAGTACATAAAGGTGAGAAGAAGTCCTTATGCTTGAGACAAAGCCTATCCTTTGAGCTAAAAAGCCTGTGATCTTGGATCTCGAGAATAAATTGACACAATATGGGTGAAAATCAGAAGAGACTTATTGTACTATTTTTGTGACATAAGTAGTAGAAAGGGACCATAATGTCATATCATTTTTACATTATCTGTACTTTTATTAACAATGAACAGTATTTTAATTCGATAAGTGTGCATCAAAATTAGTTATGTAGCAATAATTCTGGCTTTAAAATTAACAGCTTTGTTTGGACACAATAATGCCAGTTTTAAAAGTATCAAAATATATCAACAATTTTATAACTACATATAACTGAAGTAGAAGTAACTGAAATTGAATGTAAATCAAATCAATGGAGAAATTTTCATTAGTGGAAATTGTGTAGTCTTTATTTAGAGGTATTAGCAACAGAAAAAAATTATATTGCTATGAATTAACTGTATATCAAACCATTGTCTTCGCCTGCTGTTATCCAAAAAGCAATTATTAACAGTACAGAAAACATACATTTTGCCTAACCTTACAAAATTAATGATTATATATGATACAGAAATCACAGAATAGTGCAATTGTAACTAAAATGATAAATCGTGTGACTAGGGCCACCCGTCGGGTAGCCCGTTCGTTGGGTGCAAGTCTTTCGATTTGACGCCATTTAGGCGACTTGCGCGTCGACGGGGATGAAATGATGACGATTAGGACAACACAACACCCAGTGCCTGAGTGGAGAAAATTTCCGACCCAGCCGGGAATCGAACCCGGGCCCTTAGGATTGACATTCGGCCGCGCTGACCACTTTTTTTTATTCCACAAAAACAGTAACAAAAATGGCTACAATGAAATGAGATAAATAAGGTGATATATAATTGCAGTAAAAAAATTACAGCATTCAAAGAATGAGTCTTTAGCAGTAAACTCAACTACTGGCAATTATAACTGAGAGAAATGTATATCGCAAATTGTATAATGTTCACAATAAGTACACATTGCTAGATGATAGACAAAATGATTTGAGTTGAAACTAGTCAGCTGAAACAAATGTTTGTATTTGTGACACGTAGTAGACAACAGATGTCATGCAAAATAAATGGTACTTTTCATGATATAGGAGCCTCAGTTACATGTCCCCCCTAGCTCAGTATGAAGCCATTCATTAAATTACATATTTATAAATGATATGACAAATAGTTTTTTAGTAATTGATAGCACCTTTTGCAATACAGAATATAGTGGAAACATACTAAAATGCCAAAGAAACTGATATAGGAATGCGTATTCAAATGCAAACATACGCAATAAGGCAGAATACGGCGCTGCGGTCGGCAACGCCTATATATGTTAGATCGGGTACTGTTACTACAATGGCAAATTATCAAGATTTAAGTGAATTTGGACGTGGTGTTAAGGTCGGAGCACGAACGATGGGACACAGCATCGCCGAGGTAGTGATCAAGTGAGGATTTTCCGTACGACCATTTTACGAGTGTAGCGTGAATATCAGGAATCCGGCAAAACATCAAATCTACGACATCGATGCGGCCGGAATAAATCCTGCAAGAACGGGACCAATGATGACTGACGAGAATCGTTCAACATGACAGAAGTGCAATCATTGCGCAGATTGCTGCAGACTTGAATGCTGGGACGTGAACAAGTGTCAGATTGAGAACCATTCAACGAAACATCTTCGATTTGGGCTTTCGGAACCGAAGACACTCTCGTGTAGCCTTGATGACCGCACGGTACCAAGCTTTACGCCTCGCCTGGGCGTGTCACCATCGACATTGGGCTGTTGATGACTGGAAACATGTTGTCTGATCGGACAAGACTCTTTTTAAATTGTATCGAGCGGATGGAAGTGCACGGGTATGGAGACAACCTCATGAATCTATGGACCCTGCATGTCAGCAGGGGACTGTTCAAGATGGTGGAGGCACTGTAATGGTGTGGGCGTGTGCAGGTGGAGTGATATGGGACGCCTACACGTCTAGACACGACTATTACACGTACGTTACCGTCCTGTCTGATCACCTGCATGCATTCATGTCCATTATGCATCGCGACGGACTTTGGAAATTTGAGCAGGACAATGTGCCCCCCTTCACGCCCAAAATTACTACAGACAAGCTGCAGGAACACTCTTGTGAGTTGAAACACTTCCCCTGGCAACCAAACGCACCTACTTGAACATTACTGTGCATATATGGATCGCCTTGCCACGTGATTTTCAGTAGAGATCTCTATCCCCTCGTACTCTTACGGCTTTATGGACAGCCCTGCAGGATTATGGTGTCAGTTCCCTCCAGCACTACTTCAGACAATAGTCGAGTCCATACAAGCCGTATTGTGGGGGCCCTACGTGGTATAGGCAGGTGTATCAGTTTCTTTGGCTCTTCAGTGTAATTCCAGTCCAGTTTGTATGGTTAGAGGAGTATGTTTCTATCTGTACAAGCGATATACTGTTGATTGTTAATTTTTAATATAACAATGCAGAAAATATGAGAAGACTACTTTCACTATGAATAATAATAATAATAATAATAATAGTAATAATAATCTGTCTAACATTTTTGCAGTATATAAATCATTCTACTTCTGACAGTAAGTAATCTTTAGTTATTTGTTTCATATGGAAGTTGCTGGGTGTTTTGCCCTATATATTCTATTTTTCGTCACTATACTTCAGTCTAACAACGGCTGCCTAAACGTTTCATTGGGTATTCGATATACTTCTCATCACCTTGAAACATGATACAATATGTATGTGTGGAACTCTATGGAACACTAAGTTTTACATCTCTATTTCTTTCACGTGTGCAGTTACATCTACTCTTTCGTAGCCACTATAAGGTGTGTGGAGAAGGGTACTTTTATAACCCCGTCATTTCCCTCTACCCCCCCCCCTCCCCACGCCCCTCCCTCCCGTGTTCCATTCGCAGATGCTGTGTGGGAAGAATGACAGTCAATAAATTTCAGTATGAGCTCTATTCTCTCGTCTTGATCCATTCGCAAGAAGTACGCGGGAGGAAGTAAGACGGTTACAATGAAATGAATACCCCTAGCTGCATTCAGGCGTTGATATACGTCAATGGGGACAGCTGAAAGTGTGTGCCCCCACCGGGACTCGAACTCAGGATCTCCTGTTTACATGGCAGACGCTCTATCCATCTGAGCCACCAAGGACACAGTGGATAGTGCGACTGCAGGGACTTATCTCTGACACGCCTGCCGTGAGACCCACATTCCCAACTTACCGTTCCGCACTATATTCATAGTGCCCCTGCCCATGATACTCATTACTCGCGGCTTTTTTCTGATTCCCGTAAGAGTTTGCACTGTTTGTGCATGCGCACAGAAGAATGGTCAAATGGCCGGTGTGCCTTATATACAGGGTAGTCCATTAATCGTGATCGGGCCTAATATCTCACGAAATAAGCGTCCAACGAAAAAACTACAAAGAACGAAGCTTGTCTAGCTTCAAGGGGGAACCAGATGGAACTACCATTGGCCCGCTAGATGGCGCTGCCATAGGTCAAACGGATATCAACTGCGTTTTTAAAAATAGGAACCCCCATTTTTTATTACATATTCGTGTAGTACGTAAAGAAATATGAATGTTTTAGTTGGACTATTTTTTCGCTTGTGCGCTGTAATAGTCAGAAACATATGGCTCACAATTTTAGACGAACAGTTGGTAACAGGTAGGTTTTTTAAATTTAAAATACACAATGAAGGTACGTTTGAACATTTTATTTCGGTTGCCTCAATGTGATACATGTACCTTTGTAAACTTATCATTTCTGAGAACGCATGTTGTTACGCATGATTACCTGTAAATACCACATTAATGCAATAAATGCTCAAAACGATATCCGTCAACCTCAATACATTTGGCAATACGTGTAACGACATTCCTCTTAACAGCGAGCAGTTCGCCTTCCATAATGTTCGCACATGCATTGACAATGCGCTAACGCATGTTGTCAGGCGTTGTCGGTGGATCACGACGGCAGATATCCTTCAACTTTCCCCACAGAAAGAAATCCGGGGACGTCAGATCCGGTGAACGTTCGGGCTATGGTATGGTGCTTCGACGACCAATCCGCCTATCATGAAATGTGCTATTCAATTCCGATTCAACCGTATGCGAGCTACGTGCCGGACATCCATCATATTGGAAGAACATCGCCATTCTGTCATGCAGCCAGCCGGAGTGGCCGAACGGTTCTAGGCGCTACAGTCTGGAACTGCGCGACCGCTACGGTCGCAGGTTCGAATCTTGCCTGGGTCATGGATGTGTGTAATGTCCTTAGGTTACTTAGGTTTAAGTAGTTCTAAGTTCTAGGAGACTGATGATCTGAGAAGTTAAGTCCCATAGTGCTCAGAGCCATTTGAACCATTCTGTCATGCAGTGAAACATCTTGTAGTAACATCGGTAGAACATTACGTAGGAAATCAGCATACATTGCACCATTTAGATTGCCATCGATAAAATGGGGGCCAATTATCCTTCCTCCCATAATGCCTCACCATACATTAACCCGCCAAGGACGCTGATGTTCCACTTGTCGCAGCCATCGTGGGTTTTCCGTTGCCCAACAGTGCATATTATGCCTGTTTACGTTCCCGCTGTTGGTGAATGGCGCTTTGTTGCTAAATAGAACGCGTGCAAAAAGTCTGTCATCGTCCCGTGATTTCTCTTGTGCCCAGTGACAGGACTATACACTGCGTTCAAAGTCGTCGCCATGCAGTTCCTGGTGCATAGAAATATGGTACGGGTGCAATCGATGTTGATGTAGCATTCTCAACACCGACGTTTTTGAGACTCCCGATTCTCGCGCAATTTGTCTCCTACTGATGTGCTGATCAGCGGCGACAGCAGCTAAAACACCTACTTGGGCATCATCATTTGTTGCAGGTCATGGTTGACGTTTCACATGTGGCTGAACACTTCCTGTTTCCTTGAATAACGTAACTGTCCAGCGAACGGGCCGGACACTTGGATGATGTCGTCCAGGATACCGAACAGCATACAAAGCACACGCCCGTTGGGCATTTTGATCACAATAGCTATACATCAACACGATATCGACCTTTTCCGCAATTGGTAAACGGTCCATTTTAATACGGGTAATGTATCACGAAAAAAATACCGTCCCCACTGGGGGAATGTTACGTGTACTACGTACTTATACGTTTGTGACTATTACAGCACCATCTATCACAAGGCGAAAAAAGTGGTCCGACTAAAACATTCATATTTCTTTACGTACTACACGAATACGTAATAAAAATGGGGGTTCCTATTTTAAAAAAAAACGCAGTTGATATCCGTTTGACCTATGGCAGCGCCATCTAACGGGCCAACCATAGCGCCATCTGGTTTCCCCCTTCAAGCTAGACGAGTTTCGTTTTTTGTAGTTTTTTCGTTTGTCGCTTATTTCGTGAGATATTTGACCCGGTCACGATCAATGGACCACCCTGTATATATATATATATATATATATATATATATATATATATATATATATATATATATAGTGAACTACGACGTATCATCATGACAGGCAGGACAATGCGACAGCAGCTCATGTATCGTGCAGCACAATATCAAACGCGTTTCCGCTGCGGCCGACCGTGTCTTCACGGTCTGTTGGCACTTACTGGTTCACCTTTTCTTTTAAATATACCTGTTGTTGTGATCTTCAGTCCAGAGGCTGGTTTGACGCAGCTGTCCATGCTACTCTATCCTGAGCAAGCTTCTTCATTTCCCAGTACCTACTGCAACCTACATCCTTCTGAATCTGCTTAGTGTATTCATCTCTTGGTCTCCCTCTACGATTTTTACCCTCCACGCTGCTCTCCAACACTAAACTGGTGATCCCTTGATGCCTCAGAACATGTCCTACCAAACTATCCCTTCTTCTAGTCAAGTTGTGCCACAAATTTCAGTCTCCCCAATTCTCTATTTGATCTACCTATCTAATTTTCAGCATTTTTCTGTAGCACCGCATTTCGAACGCTTCTATTCCCTTCTTGTCTAAACTATTTAACGTCCATGTTTCACTTCCATACATGGGTACACTCCATACAAATACTTTCAGAAACGACTGCCTGAAACTTAAATCTGTACTTGATGTTAACAAATTTCTCTTCTTCAGAAACGCTTTCTTCGCCACTGCCAGTCAACATTTTATATGCTCTTTACTTTGACCATCGTCAATTAGTATGCTCCCCAAATAGCAAACCTCATCTACTACTTTAAGTGTCTCATTCCTAATCAAATTCCCTCAGCATCACCCGATTTAATTCGACTATATTCCATTATCCTCATTTTGCTTTTGTTGATGTTTATCTTACATCCTCCTTTCAAGATACAGTCCATTCCGTTCAGTTGTTTTACCAGGTTCTTTACTGTCTCTGACAGAATTACAATGCCATCGGCGAACCTCAACATTTTTATTTCTTCACTGTGGATTTTAATACCTACTCCGAATTTTTCTTTTGTTTCCTTTACTGCTTGCTCAATATACAGATTGAATAACATCTGGGACAGGCTACAACCCTGTCTTAGTCCCTTCCCAACCGCTGCTTCCCTTTCATGCCCCTCGACTCTTATAACTGCAATCTGGTTTCTGTACAAATTGTAAATATCCTTTCGCTCCCTGTATTTTACCCCTGTCATCTTTAGAATTTGAAAGAGAGTATTCCAGTCAACATTGTCAAAAGCCTTCTCTAAGTCTACGACTGCTAGAAACGTAGGTTTGCCTTTCCTTAATTTATCTTCTAAGATAAGTCGTAAGGTGAGTATTGCCTCACGTGTTCCAACATTTGTACGGAATCCAAACTGATCTTCTCCGAGATCGGTTTCTACCAATATTTCCACTCGTCTGCAAAGAATTCGTGTTAGTATTTTCAGCCGTGGCTTATTAAACTGATAGTGTGGTAATTTTCACATCTGCCAACACCTGATTTCTTTGGGATTGGAATTATTATATTCTTCTTGAAGTCTGAGGGTATTTCGCCTGTTTCATACATCTTGCTCACCAGATGGTAGAGTTTCGTCAGGACTGGCTCTCCCAAGGCCGTCAGTAGTTCCAATGGAATGTTGCCTACTCCCGGGGCCTTGTTTCGACTCAGGTCTTTCAGTGCTCTGTCAAACTCTTCACGCAGTATCGTATCTCCCATTTCATCTTCATCTACATCCTCTTCCATTTCAATAACATTGTCCTCAAGTACATCGCCCTTGTATAGACCCTCTATATACTCCTTCCACCTTTCTGCTTTCCCTTCTTTGCTTAGAACATGGTTTCCATCTGAGCTCTTGATGTTCATACAAGTGGTTCTCTTATCTCCAAAGGTCTCTTTAATTTTCCTGTAGGCAGTATCTATCTTACCCCTAGTGAGATAAGCCTTATCATCCTTACATTTGTCCTCTAGCATCCCTGCTTAGCCATTTTGCACTTCCTGTCGATTTCATTTTTGAGACGTTTGTATTCCTGTTTGCGTGCTTCATTTACTGCATTTTTATATTTTCTCCTTTCATCAATGAAATTCAATATTTCTTCTGACACCCAAGGATTTCTACTAGCCCTCGTCTTTTTACCTACTTGATCCTCTGCTGCCTTCACTACTTCATCCCTCAAAGCTACCCATTCATCTTCTACTGTATTTCTTTCCCCCATTCCTGTCAATTGTTCCCCTATACTCTCCCTGAAACTCTGTATAACCTCTGGTTCTTTCAGTTTATCCAGGTCTCATCTCCTTAAATTCCCACCTCTTTGCAGTTTCTTCAGTTTTAATCTACAGGTCACAACCAATAGATTGTGGTCAGAGTCCACATCTGCCCCTGGAAATGTCTTACAATTTAAAACCTGATTCCTAACTCTCTGTCTTACCATTATATAATCTATCTGAAACTTTCCAGTGTCTCCAGGCCTCTTCAATGTATATAACCTTCTTTCATGAGTCATGAACCAAGTGTTATGCTCTGTGCAAAATTCTACCAGGCGGCTTCCTCTCATTTCTTACCTTCATTCCATATTCACCTACTACTTTTCCTTCTCTTCGTTTTCCTCCTATCGAATTTCAGTCACCCATGACAATTAAATTTTCGTCTGCCTTCACTATCTGAATAATTTCTTTTATCTCATACATTTCATCAACCGCTACGTCATTTGCGGAGCTAGTTGGCATATAAACTTTTACTACAGTTTTAGACGTGGGCTCCATGTCTATCTTGGCTACAATAATGCGTTCACTATTCTGTTCGTAGTAGGTTACCCTCACTCTTATTTTTTATTTATTATTAAACCTACTCCTGAATTACCCCTATTTGATTTTGTAATGATAACCCTGTATTCACTTGACCAGAAGTCTTGTTCCTCCTGCCACCGATCTTCAATAATTCGCACTATATCTAACTTTAACCTATGCATATCATTTCTTAAAATTTCTAACCTACCTGCCCCATTAGAACGCCAGTTTTCTTTCTCCTGATAACGATGTCCTCCTGAGTAGTCGCCACCCGGAGATCCGAATGGGGGATTATTTTACCTCCGGAATATTTTACCCAAGAGGACGCCATCAACATTTAACCATACAGTAAAGCTGCATGCCCTCGGGAAAAAAAAAATTTTTACCGAGCGAGGTGGCGCAGTGGTTAGACACTGGACTCGCATTCGGGAGGACGACGGTTCAATCCCGGGTCCGGCCATCCTGATTTAGGTTTTCCGTGATTTCCCTAAATCACTCCAGGCAAATGCCGGGATGGTTCCTCTGAAAGGGCACGGCCGCCTTCCTTCCCCATCCTTCCCTAATCCGATGAGACCGATGACCACGCTGTCTGGTCTCCTTCCCCAAAACAACCAACCAACCAATCGGGAAAAATTACGGCTGTAGTTTTCCCTTGCTGTCAGCTGTTGGCAGTACCAGCACAGCACGGCCTTTTTTGTTAATTTTACGAGGTCAGATCAGTCAATCATCCAGACTGTTGCCACTGCAACGACTGAAGAGGCTACTGCCCCTCTTCAGGAACCACACGGCCTCTCAACAGATAACCCTCTGTTGTGGTTGCACCTACGGTACGGCCATCTGTATCGCTGAGACACGCAAGCCTCCCCACCAGCGACAAAGTCCTTATGGTTCAAGGGGGGGGGGGGGGTGTACAAAATCCGAGGTCGTCACATCCTTCGTCCTAGCGTGCCAGTTACTAGGCTCACCTCTGCCGATCCATCGACCAGGCTAAACACTTTCTAATGCCTCCCATGCTTCAATTGCGTAATGCACTGTGAAACCGTCATACCGAAATCATATACGTGCAGGGCAACATCTTGCAGTAGTATCGGCAGTTCCTGATCCAAAAAAACGTTCGATATTTGCTTCCATTCAGCGTACTGTCAATGAAATACGGACCAATGACTTTTTTTCCGATGATGCCGCACCATACGTTAACTGACCAAGGATGGTCAACTTGCCTTATCAGTGAGGTGTGTCTGTTCTCCAGTAATGCATGTTATACCGGTTAACACTGCATGTTTTGCGAATGTAGACTCGTCGGAAAACAGTACTTCGGCAAAGAAAGAGGGGTCTTTTGTATTTATTGACGCACCCATTCTCAAAACGCTACAAGGTAATGGAAATCGGCACCATGAAGTTCTTAATGAAGGGGCACGAGGTATGTTTGATACTTATGACGATGCAGCATTGTGAAAATACTACCTACTGACGCACTGGAATCGCGGTGTAATTGCCGGGTGCTTATCTGTGGGTTGTAGTGCACCGCCGGTAATGCAGCTATTTCATTAGCCTCTCCTGTAACACTCTTGCTTCATTTCCTTTTGCCGGTCTGTATGTTGCCATCACACACAAAGGCGTTCACAACTTTGTAAAAGAACGAAAGAGAGCGCGCTTTCTCTGGAAAACGCTCGGCATACAGGGCAGCAGCAGCCTCAGCATGTCTCCTACATGCTTCGTAAATCAGGATAATTTCAATTTTTTCTCCTGTGGTTGCAACATTCAGCGTGCGCTTGCAAGTCTGTTCTTCAAAGGATACGTAGGCGTGCAGGCAGTAAACGCAGCGCAAGTACTGTAAGTTCAGTGCCGCTATCCGTTCTACGGCTGCACTATATATGAGCTCCGGTCGCAGTGTACTGCCTGTCATGATATTTCGTAGTTCGGGGGTATGTCGAATAGTCTCCTGTTCGATATGTCGCAAGAGTACAACGTTGCGAATGGGGTTTCCAATAAGGTTATGAAATATTGGCCTATCATACCCTCGCAGCAAGGAAACGGGGAGTGGGGGTCCCAAGTGCCGTTGGATATTCAAGGGCCATCAAGTAGCATGTCGTAAATTACGGTTGAGTACACATTTCTATTCCTCCGATTACAGCGCAATTTTTGGCGAAACGAATAAAATGTTTCACACAAAACATAAATATATTTGCGTGTAGAATCGTAATCTGAAATAAAAAACTGGGGTTCCCAGTGAAGATTTCAAAGTTGCCCTCTGTATTGCCACTTCGTCGGACGAGAAATGAAAATCAAAAATTATCTCCAAAGTTCCCAAAGATTTCCCCAAAACAAGTTCCAAATTCCATGAAAAATGAACAAGCAAACAAATTTCCAGTTAACACTATTATTTGGATATTAACCAGTAATTGAATCAGGAATGTAATACTTAGTGCCCACACCATGGATATCCTAGTGAACGGCAAAGCTACGAATGTCGCGTTGAATCGGGTTAAACCTGCGTATGTTTTTCCTGACACCCCACTAGCGGCACCTCGTCGCAGGCATTCACCTACCGCTGTTCCAGACACTGACGCCACATCTCCGGCGCCGGCTCTTCAACATCCGCCGCCCAACGCAGCACAACATCCACCTCCTGACGTTGTTCCTCCTCCTCCTCCGACGAGGACGACCCGTTCTGGACGTCGGGTGCACTTTCCGGCGCGGTATCTCGACGCCGACGCTCCGCTTCCGCCCGGGGGGCTGATGTAGCGACGCTGCAGCGCGCTAATTCAAGCTCGCCGTGTGTGTGTGTGCTGTGCGCGTGTGTCAGTGCAGTGGTGCTGTAGCAATTACTCTACGCGACGTTGGTGTAGTTCCGCGCCCAGCCTCTAGAGGCGCTGTGTTTTCTATCTTTTATATACGTTCGGTTTATTGTTATTATTCCTTGTTTTATTGAGTTCTTAGTAGTTCCTTGCCTCCTGACTTGTGTGGACGAGTACTGTTTCCTCTCCTAATTACGGAAGTTTCCGAGGATTAAGGATACTCTGCTTAGGCCGGAAGCAAATTTTATAGCTCCGATCTGTCCATACATGCCGGGCGTCGCAAGATACGCGTTCGCAATAAAGTTATTGTTACTCAACTGAAGGTCTTCATTCTTCCGAATCACGTTAAGCAAAGGTCGGACAGCCACCAGTTTAGCTGTACCCGACAAGTGGTGACCCCGACGTGATTCAAGCAGAGACCGACGTGATTAAGGAGAAGCAGCCGTGAGCTACGTAAGTAACGAGCACATAATGACCGAACAGCAGGCCGTCTCCCGGATTGCAGTCCGTTTGCCGCCGTTCTGGCCCGACAATCCGGTACTCTGGTTCGCGCAGGCAGAGGCAAGTTTTAGCTGCGCTGGAATAACGGTCGAAGCAACTAAATTTGCGCTGATTGTGAGCCAACTCGACCAACGTTATGCAGCCGAGGTGCAGGACATAATCACAGCACCGCCCGAGGCTGGAGCTTATGCCAGGCTAAAATCAGAGATGATTCGACGGGTGGCCGCGTCACAAGAGGACCGGATACGTCAGGTTCTGACATAGGAAGAAATTGGCGACAGGAAGCCTTCTCAATACCTGCGACATCTACGCAGCAAAGTTGACACCGTTACTGTACCAGACAGTCTGCTCAGAACACTGTGGAGCAGTAGGTTGCCGCCGCAAATAAAAGCCATAATCGCCTCACAAACGGACATGCCGCTGGATGACGTGGCGCAGCTAGCAGACCGGATACAGGATGCGATCACACCGGCTCCGGTCAGCGCAGTCGCGGCGTTGGACAACAGTGCAAACAGTACCGCGTCTGTAGCACGAGCCGACCATGATTCTCTCGCTGCCAAGGTTGAGCTTTTGTGCACCCAGGTCAGTGCGCTGCTGGCACGTGACGACGACAATAATAGAAGAAGCCGATACAGACGGCGGCGTTCGAGAAGCAGATCTTCCGGCGGTACTACCACTCCGCAAGGCGAGGTACCGTTGTGCTGGTACCACCGACGATTCGGCGATCAGGCAAGGAAGTGCACATCGCCATGCTCGCACCCAAACGCCACCGGCGGTCGACAATAGGCGCAACCGGCTGCCAGTTATCCTCCAAGCGCCTGTTCGTTACCGATAGGAGTTCCGGCGTTAAGTTTTTAATAGACACGGGGTCGGACCTGAGTATCATACCACGAACAGCCATACATCGTTGCCGGCCGCCAACTGCCTTCCGTCTGACGGCTGCCAACAATTCTTCCATCGCAACATATGGCACACAGAGGATGGAGCTTAATCTCGGCCTACGTCGCGCGTACGGGTGGAATTTTACAGTGGCTGACGTCACGGAGGCGATCGTCGGGGCTGATCTTCTCGCACACTACCACCTGCTGCCGGACGTCGCGAACGCACGCTTGGTGGACAGCGTCACTGGCTTAGCAGTCACGGGTTTCCGTCGCGACACCGCAACGCACAGTGCCAAGTTGGTCCATGCTACGGAGGGTGAGTACACTGAATTACTGCTTAACTATCCGAACTTGACCAGGCCGCCCGGCGCTCCCAGGGTCATACCACATGACACGGTGCATCACATTCAAACGACGGACGGTCCCCCAGTAGCATGCCGACCTAGGCGTCTCGCTCCGGACCGATTGAAGATAGCGAAGGCAGAATTTGACGCCATGATTCGCGAGGGCATAATGCGGCCATCTAAGAGCCCGTGGTCCTCCGCATTACATCTTGTTCCGAAGAAGGGTGGAGCTTGGCGCCCATGCGGTGACTACCGTGCGCTTAACGCGCGAACAGTGCCGGACAGATATCCCGTTCCGTTACTGAGGGATTATAATCACGCTCTACATGGTGCCACGGTGTTCACAGTTCTGGACTGCGCTAAAGCGTATACACAGATTCCGGTGGCCAATGACGACATTCCAAAGACTGCAATAATAACGCCTTTCGGTTTGTTTGAAAGCAAATTTATGACTTTCGGTTTACGCAATGCCGCTCAGACCTGGCAAAGGTTTATAGACTCGGTTCTCCAGGGGCTGCCGTTCTGTTTCGCCTACCTGGACGATGTGTTAGTGTTCTCTGCTGACCACGATCGACACCGACAACATCTGCGAGAGATTTTCGAGCGGTTGGAGCGTTACGGTGTCGTCTTGAACGTGGACAAGTGTGTTTTTGGGCAGTCAGAGGTGACATTTCTTGGCCATAAGATTTCTGCTGAAGGCTCTCTTCCTCTGTCCGAGAAGGTGGACGCTATCTTGCAGCTACCCCGACCAACTACGATCAAAGAATTACGTCGTTTTTTGGGGATGCTCAATTTTTATCGACGACACCTTCCTCACGCTGCGGAGCTGCAGGAACCTTTGACGGCGGCATTATCGGGCCCTAAAGTAAATAGCAAGTCTCTGATACAGTGGACAGAGGACATGTGTTCTGCGTTTGAGGCAACAAAGAGGAGCATGGCCGACGCGGCGCTTCTCGCACACCCACGGCTCGACGCGCCATTAGCAATTGTTGTAGATGCGAGCCAGACGGCGATCGGTGCCGCGTTACAACAATGGTCCGACAACGCATGGCAGCCACTGGCGTATTATTCCCACAAGCTTTCGCCTGCACAGACAAAATGGAGCACATATGACCGTGAGCTCCTGGCAGTATACCAGGCAGTGAAATATTTTCGCCCCCAGGTGGAAGCGCGAACTTTCACGATATATACAGACCACAAGCCACTCACGTTCGCCTTCCGTCGGAATAGTGTCAACTGCTCTCCCCGTCAATTTCGTCACCTTGAGTTCGTGGCCCAGTTTACTACCGACATTAGACATATTTCTGGGATCGACAACATTGCTGCGGATTGCCTTTCACGGATCAGCAGTGTTTCCAGTACCATAGACTTTCCTGCACTGGCACAGGCACAGAGAGACGACGAAGAACTCCTTGCCTATGTCAAAGACACGGCTTCCGCAGTGCAACTGAAACTCGTTGATGTTCCGGGGGAAGATACACAGCTATACTGCGACGTTTCTCGCGGCCGACCTCGTCCCTTTCTGACGCCGGCTTTTAGAAGACAAGCCTTTGATATAGTACATGGATTGTGCCATCCCGGTGTACGCCCGACATTCCGCCTAGTATCGCAACGTTTTGTGTGGCCAGGCATGCAAAAAGACTGCCGTGAGTGGGTCCAATCTTGTCTTCAGTGCCAACGCTGCAAGATTAACCGCCATGTACACGCACCGATCGGCGATTTTCCGGATACCACCGCCCGCTTTGCCCACGTTCATTTAGATGTAGTCGGACCACTTCCACCTTCGAACGGGCAAAGATATCTGTTTACAATGATCGACCGTTTTACACGTTGGCCGGAAGCAGTGCCGGTGGATAATATCACAGCAGACACATTAGCTTCCGCTTTTGCAATGACTTGGTTGGCAAGATTTGGATGCCCACTACATATTACCACTGACCGCGGACGGCAATTTGAATCAGACCTGTTCTCACAGCTGGCCAAGTTTTGTGGTTACACCCACCATAAGACCACAAGTTATCACCCAGCAAGCAACGGAATGATCGAACGCTGGCACCGTTGTTTGAAGGCCGCGCTGATGTGCCACGAAGAAACCTGGACAACCGCACTACCGGTGGTTTTGTTAGGCTTACGGACGACTTTCAAACCAGACCTGGGGTCGTCAGCGGCAGAACTGGTTTATGGAGAAACACTGCGCCTTCCTGGTGACTTTGTAGACGCTGATGCCACAGAGACAGTGTCTACTGGCCAGCCGGATTTCTTGCGACGATTGAGGGACCATGTATCAAAGATTCGCCCTCCGAAAGCCACACGTCATGGCAAGCCGCCCACTTTCGTGCACCAGGACCTGGAACAATGTCGTCACGTCATGCTCCGCACTGAGGGCGTCAAACCGCCTCTACAAGCTCCTTATTCTGGTCCATATGAAGTGCTACGGCGCGGTGCCCACACCATGGATATCCTAGTGAACGGCAAAGCTACGAATGTCGCGTTGAATCGGGTTAAACCTGCGTATGTTTTTCCTGACACCCCACTAGCGGCACCTCGTCGCAGGCATTCACCTACCGCTGTTCCAGACACTGACGCCACATCTCCGGCGCCGGCTCTTCAACATCCGCCGCCCAACGCAGCACAACATCCACCTCCTGACGTTGTTCCTCCTCCTCCTCCGACGAGGACGACCCGTTCTGGACGTCGGGTGCACTTTCCGGCGCGGTATCTCGACGCCGACGCTCCGCTTCCGCCCGGGGGGCTGATGTAGCGACGCTGCAGCGCGCTAATTCAAGCTCGCCGTGTGTGTGTGTGCTGTGCGCGTGTGTCAGTGCAGTGGTGCTGTAGCAATTACTCTACGCGACGTTGGTGTAGTTCCGCGCCCAGCCTCTAGAGGCGCTGTGTTTTCTATCTTTTATATACGTTCGGTTTATTGTTATTATTCCTTGTTTTATTGAGTTCTTAGTAGTTCCTTGCCTCCTGACTTGTGTGGACGAGTACTGTTTCCTCTCCTAATTACGGAAGTTTCCGAGGATTAAGGATACTCTGCTTAGGCCGGAAGCAAATTTTATAGCTCCGATCTGTCCATACATGCCGGGCGTCGCAAGATACGCGTTCGCAATAAAGTTATTGTTACTCAACTGAAGGTCTTCATTCTTCCGAATCACGTTAAGCAAAGGTCGGACAGCCACCAGTTTAGCTGTACCCGACAACACTATTTAGGAAATGAACAAGATAGACAATTTCATTCGTAATAACTAATGGACTATGGAATTTGGCGATAGTTAAGAAGCATATAATTTATAATTCCCCCCAACAGCTGGGATAGCTTCTTCCTCACGGCTCTGTTAGGAAAGGACTAATATTATGTAATAAACCAGCATATCGTGTCAATTCACGCATTTAACATTCAAGTTTTACAATATTATTTATAGAGATTACGTGCTGCAATAATATTTGACTGAAGCGCTCGGCGCTTATATAGAAACTCCTTGACGTTAGGAATTAATAACACTGATACGACTGATTATAGATTTGAGATACAACCAATCTATCGGGAATTTGGTGTCGCTGGAACTAATTTGAACTTATCATTAATATTTAAATAGCAACTGATAAACCATCGATTATAAACGATTTAAGCCGGCCGTAATGGCCAAACGGTTCTAGGCGCTTCAGTCCGGAACCGCGCGACCGCTATGGTCGCAGGTTCGTTAGGTTTAAGTAGGTCTAAGTTCTAGGGGACTGATGACCGCAGATGTTAAGTCTCATAGTGCTCAGAGCCATTTGAAGCATAAACGATTTAATTACATTTGCTGAAGTAAGTATCTCGCACAAGTCGCGAGTTCAGTTCATCAATGTTCTGTTAGTAACGTCGATACCGATACATAAGAAATAACAATCTCATTGCTCTACTGCTGAGTGTTAGCCAAGACTGAAGATCCGAAGGACGTTACACCTCCGGCACCCACACACAGGGTTGGGTGGCGGGTCGAGTGTGGTATCGTTGGGTGTTCCCCTCCGAGACAAACAAATTGGAATTATAGCTTCTTTTGATCCGATGTGTAATTTTCGAGATATTTCTATGTCTTCAGTTAAATGAAAACCATGTATAATGAACATCCTGGTCTTTACAAGTATAGCTTGTTCTTCCTAATGGCTTAGCACATCTAGTTCATATTTTCCACACAATGTCGACAGCTGCCTCACACTCTCGGTTACGGCAACCTTTCCTCATTTCTCGCCCTCATTTTTACATCTGATATTCTAGATTTGCCGAATTTTTCACTGTCTTTGATACTTCGTTCGGACTTCAGCCTCTTAAGTCTTGTTTTTATGTTTAACTACCTTTTTTCTGGGGGTATAATGTACGAGTAAAAAGTACTACTACAGTGTTGATAGTTGTTCATTTTGCATTGTTTTTAAGAATAACGATTGGAAGCAAAAGACTATGCGACAAATTTCTGTTCGTGGAGATTCCAGTTCAGCTTACAGCACCTAATAAGTATAATTACTTGACTGTACTGATACTTCCTTTTCTTATAGTTACTTATCACCAGTGCTAAAGCAGGATACCTAACTCCTTTCAGAATTATTGAAAATAATTAGCAAACTGAGAGAATTTATTCCTCACGTGTGAAAAAATTGCATCAACACAAAAGCTTTATAGCTCATGATATGAGTGGACTCAATAAGTTCGATTCTAAAATCAGCAACTATATAAATTTGTAGACATTGAGGATTCCAGTTTAATATTTTTAAAGGTCGCCTTCCCTCGTTCATTATTATCAACCATCTTCTGTCACTGTCTATACAGTATCGTTAATCTTCGCCGTCGTTTCTCTCACTGTCATTATTAAAAAAAATTTCATTTGTGGCGTCTTGCATTTTCTTACCCTTATACGAACACTGAGTTTTTTTATTGGTTGCTGCTACTTCTGTATATTATATTGTACATTTCAAAATTCCTATTATAGGTCTCTAGGTGTTGTAGAAGGGACTTAGTATATAAAGTTTTGGTAAGGAACCCTTACTCAGATATGTATCGTTTGGATATGAAATAAGTTGAATACCGGAAACTTTAAAATATCTGGCATCACAGTACGCACACAAACTAAGAAGAGGATGCCATCGTTAGTCGCTGTTGTAATTCTGACTTCACATACCATTTTCTACCGACTACAGTTACGGCTGCGACGATTTTTACGTTCGCTTTTAGGGACGTTGACCGTTCTGCTCCAAAGAAATGCAGTACAGATCAGACGATGCGCGAGTACAGATTGTAGACGTATGGTTGACGACATATGGTAGTTTCGGTCTGGCCGTGAGTCGTGCACGGATAGCCAAAAGGTGAGGCGACCGCTCGCGATAAGCGGATAAACCGTGTTCGAGTCCCGGTCCGGCACAGATTTTCATTGCGGTCATTCCATTCTACAGCTGATAGTAGTCATTATTTGCAATTGAGAATTCATCTGATGTGTTTCGTAGCGGCTGTGTTCGCCGCAGTCAGCAGAATAACACAGGCACCGCAATCTCGTATAAGCCAATTACGTTCACTTCAGGTTTGTCCATTTCTCTCTTCAGATTTTCCATTTTTCCTGCTCTCTGAAATGGTCTTACGTTCAGTATCCTGATCCTGAAATTAATATGGCTATCTCTTTTGATGACACTTCCTGAAGTATTAGTCACCTGGAGATCGAATGGGGGAGCAGTAACACCTCGGAAATTTTTTACTCCAGGTGCGGCCATCGGTATTCGCCATCTTCCAACGTTCAGTAAATGTAATAATGTGATAGTCTTTCCATTTCCTTTACATGTTGCAGAATCACGGCCGAAGAACCACACTATGACTGGTTTCGCCCATGAACTTCGATCTTGATGCAGGGCGGGGCTCGCCGCAGCAAAGGCGGTGATTAACGGGAGCAGACCACACACAGCAGCAGGCTGGCCTGCTATCGAACACTCACGTTCATAAAACACAGAACACCTTGAATAACTAGAGACAGGACGTTCATATTCACACGACATGTATATTAGGATATTCTGCAGAAATGATAAGCATTTGAACCATGGCGGCCCGCGGTTCATGGTCAACATCGATATCGCGGGGCAACACCACCTACTGGTAAAATGTGCCTGCGGCTGTCGTTGTCGCTATAAACCGAAGATAGTGGATCGGTGTGAATTGAGCAGACCTTCAGGATGCCTAGCAAACGAATGCACGAAGCGTACCGTCAAATGAATGAGTTTGAAAGAGGGTGCATTATTGGTATGAGAGAATGTGATGCATCCATCCGGGAAATTGCTGCTCCTGTTTCGGCCGTACAAGGGGAGGGGAGGAGGGGGAATCGAGAATGGTTCACGGAAGGCCGTGGAACACGACGAGACGGCTCAGGTCGCAGCGCCCAGACCACCACCCATGAAGATCGACACCTCAGCCGAATGACACTGCAGGGCAGATCTGCTTTCTGCTCGGCTCTGGCACAATAGTGTAACAGTGTAACACATCTTACACTATCAGGTGCGACAGTCCATTGCTGTTTATCACGGCAAAGGTAACGTGCGTGTCATCCGCATCTCCGCCTACCTTTGACGATTGTGCAGAAACATGCTAGATGGCAATGGTGTATGAAACGACGTCACTGGAGACAGGAATGGCATCAGATAGTGTTTTCGGACGAATACAGGTTCTGTTTGTTTGGAAATGAAGGCCGAATTTTGGTTCACCGTAGACAGGGGGAGCGGTAATTCAGTGACTGCATTCGCATAAGAAATACAGCGCCAACTCAACCTCTTAAGACGTGGTATACTGTTGCTGCACGAACACGTGCCTTCTTGATGTAATAGAAGGCAGATTTCAGACTACCTAGCAGATCAAAACGAAAATTTCTGTTCCGACACTGACAATGTCGAGTGTTTATGGAAAAAGTTCAAGGCAATCGTAAAATGCGTTTTAAACAGGCACGTGCCGAGTAAAACTGTGAGGGACGGGAAAAACCCACCGTGGTTCAACAACAAAGTTAGGAAACTACTGCGAAAGCAAAGAGAGCTTCACTGCAAATTTAAACGCAGCCAAACCTCTCAGACAAACAGAAGCTAAACGATGTCAAAGTTAGCGTAAGGAGGGCTATGCGTGAAGCGTTCAGTGAATTCGAAAGTAAAATTCTATGTACCGACTTGACAGAAAATCCTAGGAAGTTCTGGTATTACGTTAAATCAGTAAGTGGCTCGAAACAGCATATCCAGACTCTCTGGGATGATGATGGCATTGAAACAGAGGATGACACGCGTAAAGCTGAAATACTAAACGCCTTTTTCCAAAGCTGTTTCACAGAGGAAGACCGCACTACAGTTCCTTCTCTAAACCCTCGCACAAACGAAAAAATGGCTGACATCGAAATAAGTGTCCAAGGAATAGAAAAACAACTGAAATCACTCAACAGAGGAAAGTCCACTGGATCTGACGGGAAACCAATTCGATTCTACACCGAGTACGCGAAATAACTTGCCCCGCTTCTAACAGCCGTGTTCCGCAAGTTTCTACAGGAACGGAAGGCTCCAAATGATTGGACAAGAGCACAGGTAGTCCCAGTCTTCAAGAAGGGTCGTCGGGCAGATGCGCAAAACTATAGACCTATATTTCTGACGTCGATCAGTTTTAGAATTTTAGAACATGTTTTTTGCTCGCGTATCATGTCGTTTCTGGAAACCCAGAATCTATCCTGTAGGAATCAACATGGATTCCGGAAACAGCGATCGTGTGAGACCCAGCTCGCTTTATTTGTTCACGAGACCCAGAAAATATTAGATACAGGCTCCCAGGTAGATGCTATTTTCCTTGAATTCCGGAAGGCGTTCGATACAGTTCCGCACTGTCGCCTGGTAAACAAAGTAAGAGCCTACGGAATATCAGACCAGCTGTGTGGCTGGATTAAAGAGTTTTTAGCAAACAGAACACAGCATGTTGTTTTCAATGGAGAGACGTCTACAGACGTTAAAGTAACCTCTGGCGTGCCACAGGGGAGTGTTATGGGACCATTGCTTTTCACAATATATATAAATGATCTAGTACATAGTGTCGGAAGTTCCATGCGGCTTTTCGCGGATGATGCTGTAGTATACAGAGAAGTTGCAGTATTAGAAAATTGTAACGAAATGCAGGAAGATCTGCAGCGGATAGGCACTTGGTACAGGGAGTGGCAACTGACCCATAACATAGACAAATGTAATGTATTGCGAATACATAGAAAGAAGGATCCTTTATTGTATGATTATATGATAGCGGAACAAGCACTGGTAGCAGTTACTTCTGTAAAATATCTGGGAGTATGCGTGCGGAACGATTTGAAGTGAAATGATCATATAAATTTAATTGTTGGTAAGGCGGGTTCCAGGTTGAGATTCATTGGAAGAGTCCTTAGAAAATGTAGTCCATCAACAAAGGAGGTGGCTTACAAAACACTCGTTCGACCTATACTTGAGTATTGCTCATCAGTGTGGGATCCGTACCAGATCGGGTTGACGGAGGAGATAGAAAAGATCCAAAGAAGAGCGGCGCGTTTCGTCACAGGGTTATTTGGTAACCGTGATAGCGTTACGGAGATGTTTAGCAAACTTAAGCAGCAGACTCTGCAAGAGAGGCGCTTTGCATCGGGGTGTAGCTTGCTCGCCAGGTTTCGAGTGGTTGCGTTTCTGGATGAGGTATCGAATATATTGCTTTCACCTACTTATACCTCCCGAGGAGATCACGAATGTAAAATTAGAGAGGTTCGAGCGCACACGGAGGATTTCCGGCAGTCGTTCTTCCCGTGAACCATACGCGACTGGAACAGGAAAGGGAGGTAATGACAGTGTCAGGTAAAGTGCCCTCCGCCACACACCGTTGGGTGGCTTGCGGATTATAAATGTAGATGTAGATGTAGATGTAGATGTAGATGTCAGCGTTTCGCTCTGGCCCGCCAGATCACGAGACTTGTCGCCAATCAAATATGTATGGGATATGGTGAAATGACAGGTGCAGGGCTGTGACCCAATGCCGACCACCACAGCTGAACTTTGGAACCAGGTGAATCCAGCATGGATGGCTGTACGACAGGGTGGCATTTGCGCCTCATATGCGTCGATGTGATCACGCTTGGAACAAGTTATCGTGGCTCATGGCAGACCCTTTGACTGTTAGGCAGCAGAACACATGCTGACCCGAGGCGACTGAAATGCTAATCATTTCTGCAGAACGTACTAATGTACGTATCCTGTGAATACGAACATCCTATCTCTAGTCGTCCAAGGTGTTCTGTTTTTTCTGAATACGAGTGTATAACAAGCGGAAAAGTACTCCTATAATCGCACAAAATATGCGAATATGTCCCTGTTTATTGAAAAGACTCTGATTGGAAATTGGGGTACCAGCTGTGTCATTCTACCTTCCTCAGCACCTGTAAAAATTTCCCCAAAAATTGTGGCAGGTGAACATATCCGCCCTTTTCTATGCTATATCTGATTGCTACTATGTCATTCTTTGCACTGCTGCTGCCTCTTCTCACTGTCACTCTCTCCCTCTGCTCCTCGTTGTCACTGTCACATACCCTGTCTCTGGCTCTCTCCCACTTCCACTTTCTTCTTCTCTTTATGCCTCTTCCAATGATATTGTCTTCTTCAACCATTTCCTAGCACTTTTGGTATGTCCATTATTTTGACTGGAGGTCTTGGCGACCACGACCGTTAACTACTGTAATAAAATGAAACGCCAACAGCCGTCCTTATGATCTTATTTATTGTGTAGCTACCAGTTTCGGCGCTTCAATGCGCCATCTTCAGGCCTGAGTTGATGCTGAAGTGGTTATCACGATCCATATATACGCTTCGTCAGTTGTCAACATAACTGGTTTACCCTAACTGTAACTGTGATGTCAGCACTCCAACCATCAACTGCCAACTGACTGGAAAACCATCCAAAATACAGCTGAAGAAAGTATCAGCGGATACCATGTGGTATACCATAGAAAATATAACAGAATATACAACAAAAAAAATATACAACATAATATACAACAGAATATACCATCCAAAATACAACATCCAAAGATAGTATGTGGTATTCGCTGACATTTATCTTTGGTTGTTGTATTTTAAATGGTTCTCCAGTTGATGGTTGGAGTGCTGGCATCACAGTTACAGATATTCAGCGCAAACCAGTTGTGTTGGCCACTGACGCAGCGTACATATGGATCGTGATAATACCTTCAGCATCAACTAAGGTCTGAAAGATGGCGCACTGAAGACGAAACTGATAGCTACAGGATAAATAAGATCACAAGGACGGCTGTAGGTGTTTCATTTTCTTACAATTATCTAACACTGTTCTGTCACTGTCAACTATGTTCCACTGCCATTGCGTTCATTTCCTCTGTCACACAAGCTGCCACTGGCTCCGTCGCTCTTTCAGTACCACAACCACTGCTTGCTATCTTCCAGTATTTATTACTTTTCCATCTCTTTCCTACTGCCAGTGTCTCCTTCTCTCTCAACATAAAAGAGCGCGAAAGTATTCGCAGGCCAAAATGTTTGAGAAAATGTTTAAAGATGCTGAGGCAGATAGCAATTGGTACCCCACTTTCAGTCAGTCTTTTAAGCAGGAGTACACAACCTTTTTTGTGCTCCGATAGGAGCATTTTTCCGTTGATCCCCTTCTTTTTTTTTCTTCTTTGACGCAGCGCCATTAAGTTATATGAAAAGAAATGTATTGGTCAGTAAAATATAGATAATATGCTTATGTGAAGTTGAAATAACGCAAAACTAATTTTATAACTCAGAACGAATCTTACATGCAAAAAAAAGAAAAAAAATTGCATGTGTTTCAGTATTACAATATGAGGTTCCCAGATAATAAGGGAAACAGTTTACAGTATATTTCTTTTTACAACGTCACTTTATAAACTACGTTTTCGCCTCACTCCAGATTTTACATCGGTATTTTACGTGTACTAGTAGGATAACTCTGAAACTCTATATCTCAGAAACGAATAAAAAACGATGAAAAATTTCTAGGCTATTCTAGGTCTGGATCTTAGAAACACTTCGTAACAATTACAGCCATCTGACTTGCATAGCTCTCTTGGAATCAACAGCTGGGTTTCGGTACACAGAAAAGAAGTCTTTGGGTGTTTCTCGATACAGGATAAAGATTTTTTAAAATGGGGAGATGATTCTTCGATACAAATGCCTAGAAAATGCACTGTTAAAATTTGAGTAGTTTGCTACGGTTATTTATTATTTAGATTTCGCCTCATACGTGTAGAATTTTACGTGTAGAGGTAGGGTAACTTGGAATCTCTGTGTCTTGGAAACGGATGAAGAGAGAAAAAATTTTCAAGGCTGTTCGAAATTCGGTCATTTGCTTGGAATCATCGGGTGGGTTTTGCTCCGCTAGTGACACAGAGAATAACTTCTAGTAAAAAACCATTCAATAACAGTGCCTCCATTAATACAAGCAAGTTCACCGTAGACTGCATCAAATGCAGATACGACGAATCGATCTGCAACATTTACCTAAGCAGGGGGAAGTCTGTGATATTCATACTTCGTACCGTACGGTAGTGAAGCTAAGAGTACCCTTCTGTTGAGTATACAAATGGTCCCTAACCCAACGGCTATCCAAACCAGTTGATGCTACCCTTTTATCACCAATAGAACCCGATGGATGAGGTCCGGAAAATCCCGTTTTTGCGCCCGGTATTTTGGAACATACTAGGCACATATTCTGTCGCATGGATACCGATAATGTAAAGGGGCGATCAAGAATTTCCCGTTTGATGGCGTTGCTGCAGAGTAGCGCGATTCCGATGTTTATTTATAACAACCTACATATAGGCATGGGATAGTATGGCATTCGTGTCTTTCCGACGTGTGTGCGATATATGCGGAAACGTGAATGATGGCGATGTTACTACGACGGTGAGTCAAATGAAAACCTTACACTTGTAATAACAAATCGAAATTTCGCGCGGTTATCCTGTAAGTTGGTAAGCGTGCTACAAACAGCGTGCAGAATGGCCTGTCGGTGGCAGTATAGTGCAGATGCACACATACCATCGCAGTATCAATATAAAGATGGCCGCCCCACTTGCGACTTGCACCAGGGAAGAACAGCGTTCTGTTTCCCGGTCTTTAAGCAGTGAAGGTGTGAAACCTATTGAAATTCATCGACGAATGAAGGTTCAGTACGGTGATGCATGTTTGTCACAGCAGCAAGTCTACGAATGGAGTAGGAAGTTCGTAAATTGTGGGACTTCAGTGGAAGTTGCTGCTCGTCCAGGTCAAGTACAACGAGTTGTGACTCCACAGAACATTGCAGCAGTTGAAGCCATAGTGAAGGAAAACCGCCGAGTGACACTGAATGACATTGCAGTATGTTTACAGATTAGTCATGGGTCAGTGCACCACATTGTGCATGATGTGCTCCAGTTTCACAAAGTGTCTGCAAGATGGGTGCCACCGCAGCTGACTCCTGAAATGACATAACGCCGTGTTGATGCTTGTAAAGAACTTCTTCGGCGTTTTGAACGAGAAGGTGATGGCTTCCTTGCAAGATATTTTTTTTTTTTTATAGTTAAGGCTCACCGGCCACTTGACCATCTTCTTCTTCTGTGCGAATGCACAAACAGTGCCCGAACTCTTACGGGTATCGGCAACGCACCGCGAGTAATGAGTATAATGGACGGGGGCACTACGAATGTAGTGCGGGACAATACGTTGAGAATGTGGGTTTCGCGGGAGGCGTGCCACAGATAAATCCCTGCAGTAGCACTATCCTCTGTGTCCTCGGTGGCTCAGATGGATAGAGCATATTGCATGTAAGCAGGAGATCCCGAGTTCGAGTCCCGGTCGGGGCACACATTTTCATCTGTCCCCGTTGACGTATGTCAACGCCTGTAAGCAGCTATGGGTGTTTATTTCATTGTAATTCCTTGCAAGAATCGTTACTGGCAACGAAACCTGGCTTCACTTCCACCAACCGGAAACGAAGAGAGCGAGCAAGGAATGGCGCCATTCCTCATCACCAAAACCAAAGAAGTTTCGAACAGAACCATCAGCAGGGAAGATTATTCTGCCTCTCTTTTGGGACGAAAAAGGCGTCGTTTTGGAGCATTACATGTCTAGAGGGACCACTGTCACCAGTGCATGATATACAGATATCCTAAAAAATCATCTGCGGCCTGAAATCAATTTAAAGTAACGTGGATTGCTGTCAGCAGGTGTCGTTTTACAACATGACAATGCAAGGCCCCACACTGTCCGTACAACAGTTGCAACAATATAGAATGAAATTTTCACTCTACAGAGGAGTGTGCGCTGATATGAAACTTCCTGGCAGAATAAAACTGTGTGCCGGACCGAGACTCGAACTTGGGACCTTTGCCTTTCGCGGGCAAGTGTTCTACCAACGAGGCTACCCAAACACAATGCACACCTCGTCCTCTACAAACATCACCCAGGCTATGGTTAAACCATGTCTCCAATATCCTTTCTTATAGGAGTGCTAGTTCTGCAAGGTTCGCAGGAGAGTTTCTGTGAAGTTTGGAACGTAGGAGACGAGGTACTGGCGGAATCAAAGCTGTGAGGGCGGGGCGTGAACCGTGCTTAGGCACCTCGGTTGGTAGAGCACTTGACCGGGAATGGCATAGGTCCCGAGTTCGAGTCTCGATCCGGCACACAGTTTTAATCTGCCAGGAAGTTTCAGTTGCAACAATCACAGACCTGCATTTTGAGTGTCTTCCTCATCCACCATACTCACCAGACCTTGCCCCAAGTGATTTCCATATGTTTGGACCACTCAAAGACGAAATGGGAGGAAAGAAGTTCCGTTCTGATGAAGACGTATGCCACAGGGTGCGTGAGTGGTTGCGCGGACTACCAAAAGAATTTTTTTCTAAAGGAATTTATGCACTTTGTCAGCGCTGGAGGACTTGCATTGAGTGTGGGGGAGATTATGTTGAAAAGTGATACAGTTTTCTACCACTTCTGCACAATAAATAATATTAAAAAAATATTTAAGGTTTTCATTTGACTCACCCTCGCATCAAATGCGTCCAAACAAGACCAGTGTGCTGTTACTATTTTCTTGGCTACCGAAGGAGAAACACCCATAGACATCCATCGGAGAAAGAAAAATGTGTATGTGGCAGAAGGTCTGTCAAAAACCACCGTTTTGGAATGGTGCGCAGCAACGGGTGCTCCTGCTTCGTCGTGACTCACGGTCCCATATCGCAAATGTGGTAACGCAGGGGTTACGCCAACTCTAGTGGTAGGCACTAGAGCGACTGTCCTATAGTCCTGATCTCTCTTCATGCGACTACCATGCCTTCGGTTGCTTAAAAATGACCTCGAAGTGTTGACGATTCCTGTCGGAAGACGATGTGCAGCAGGCAGTTACGGAGCTCTTCACGCAGCGGTTTACCAAACGGATGAGATTTTGACTGATTGGCATAGCGACTCTAGACTGTACGGCCTTTGAACGGGAACTTTTTAATCGTTCATTATAACAGTCATCTGCCTGAGGGGCGGCGGGCTGCACTCGGCGGCGCCTCCGATGAGAAAAAGGCCTGCCAACAACTATGTGACGTCATGCTGAGCGGTCCACGTGAACTGCAACATAGCGACCATAGTCACTCGGTCACGCGATACCTCAACGAAATTGCGACTGGTGCGTTTAATTTCTGCGCTTCTATTCTTCATCACCAATATAAATTATAATTTTTGACATACGTGTCGCTTGAATATGGTTATTTTTATTTATTTCTAGTTTCTGCTACCAGTCATGTTTTTATTTTATGCTTAATCTAACATAATACAACGCGTTTCGAACATGTTCCGTTCATCTTCATGCGTTTATACATACATATAGAGAAATTTTACTTAAAATTAAACAGTCTTAAACTAGATTAATCTAGAACTCTTTGTCCATGGTTTGTTACTGTAGCGGCTGGTGTGGCATTTGGGGGGGGGGGGGGGGGCAGCGTATGGCTAGAAATCGAAATCAGTGATACCTTCTACTGGTTTTTTTCCCTGTAGTTGGCTATGTATGATATCACTGGCTATGTATGATATCACAGCCTCTGTAGGATGCAGATAGATTAGCATCAGTTATGTGTTACGAAAATCGTGTGAAAGGCTTTTATATGGCAATTGATCACTTACGATTTCATCATCTTGCTGCTTCATTTGCATCACTGGTGTAATGGCAGAGCTGTTGATTGACATTAAAATATTGCTCATTGTATTTTGTCACTCATTGCCAACGTAATTCACTGCACAAATTGCTTCGACGTTATGCACACAACACAAGTTGGAGGACTGCAGCATGTGAGTCTGTATCGATTATCGATATTCTTGGTACTGACAGATTTGTAGTCAATTATTTACATTGACGTATCTTGAATCTATTGAGTTAGAACTGGCTTAAGACTGTTGAAGAATTTTGAGTGTTTGAATTCGGTTATTTCATTAAGAATGTTATCTCCATACTTTGTATTATGCACGAAAATTTCCATTTTCTTCCATGATATCCATTCTCTTACTTTTTCATATTTTGTGTAAAATTTCGAGGTTGTCTTCGATTTTCAAAGGGTGGCCTCTGTCTTTAATGTGAGTTGCTACTGCTGATTTGTTACATTTACCAAGCGTGTAGCAGTCTGAATGTTCTTTGAATCGGGTTCTGAAATTTCTGCCTTTTGGCCGATATAATATTTATTACATTGGCTGCAGGCAATTTTGTAAATGCCTGATGCATCAAGACTTGTATCTGGTGGTTTTATATTGTGAATAAGCTTCCTACTTAGGTTGTTGTTGGGGCTGAGCATGATTTTTACTTCTGTGTTTTTGAATAGTCTTGCTAATTTGTCAGATACTATTCCAATATATGGAATTTTTACGTATTTGACTGCTGGAGCAATGTCAGTTGTGAGTGTAGTTTGATGTTGTTTGTTCAGTTTATTTCTTTATCTGTTGTGACATGGTATTAATTAGAGAAGGATGATATCCAATGTTTTATTGCAGTATATGTTATGGTTTCTATTTCTTGTTGGAGTTCTGTATGTTGAAGTGAAAATTTGTGTGCTCTGTATAGCATTGATCTATAAGCAGCTTTTTTATGGGCAGTGGGATGTGTAGAGCAGTTTGGTATAGTGGTTATTTTTATCAGAACAGCAGAGGTTTAGCTTTCAGAAAGGTAGTTTTCTTTTACAGTTCGAAAAATGCTGATTACGTCACGAATACTTAACATACTAGCCTTGCAATCCGAGAGGAGAACTATACATGAGCACCGAAAAATTTTCGGTTTTCGCGTTGCAGCTAATTTGTACGGGAATTAGGATGCATTATTTACTTACAAGGGCAGGCCACGGCATTGGGATCAAGGATTTACTTCAAACTTTGTACACCTTTAGTAGGCCATTAAAACAACATACTGTGCAAGTAGAACTGTGCATTACTCTGGCTATTTAGAGAAAATCGGAAAAGAAGTATGATGTGTCTGTTATGTGATTTATGTAGGTACCGCACAGTAGAGTTCATGGTGGTCAAGTGATCAGCCGGCACTGTAGCTCAGTGTATTTGGTCAGAGGGTTAACTGCCCTCTGTAATAAAAAAACTGAGTTAATGGATCAATGATGAAACTGAACAAGCGTCTTGGGACGTACGCCCCGAACAAACAGAATAAACGATAATGAACAAAATGAGTTAAAAAGTAATTAGCGCTCAAGGTTCATAAGATGAGCGTGTATGAGGTGACGGTTCGACTCCCTCTTAGGCATAATTACTAAACAATTTTTTTTGCATCAGTGGTCATATTATTTAATTTATGTGACATTTGAGACGTAATGTAATGAAAAAGAAAACCAATTTGCTTTGCATTAAGTGTTTTCGTGAAGTTTAGATTTATGTTTTCCGTGTCTGTATGACAAATAATGTCCTGCAAAGTGTGATGTCGAGAGCACATACGACAAGTGATTGTACATTACTCTTGTGGTCTGTCACATTGAGACTTATTATATTACTGATTGTGAATAACTTCCATTCGCATCCTTATTTATCGAGGTTTGACTTGGGCTATCGAAGCCTGTCCCTCGCCTTTGAAAATTTAATTAAAAATAGTAAATAGCCAAGTAAAATACGAAATTCACTATAACTTCATGAAAATTCATGTTTTTTTTCCTCATATAAATTAAATAAAGTGACCAGTGATGAAAAAATAGATTAAAAGAAGCGTTTCCGGGGTTCATTACGTCATTATGTAATTATTTAACTGTCGGCTACAGTGCATGGGAATTTACTTTGCAATAACAAAATAAAAAATAAAATCTATAACTATAAAAAAGTAAAACTAAAGCCGAATATGAGAGCGATACCAAAACTTAGACGTCGGACACTAGTAAGGATCGAACCCGAACCAAGGGCTCACCATTCACGTGCACTATCATCTACGCTATGTGAACAACTTATAGGGCTATTTTACACATAAACCCCCATCTGTCAGTAAAGAAGAAAGAATATCACTTGTGAAATACTCTGTGTCAGTTATCAAATTACGCATGAATCATGTAATGTTCACACAAGTAAGCTTTATGCAAATTAAATGTTTGATGTTCAAAAGCGTTCAGAGACGGTTTGTATATTAATTTCTTCCCTTCGAACTGATGCGTTCTCCACGCCCCTCTTGCTGTTAGCGAAACGCAACCACTTTTTATATCATTTTGTTCGTTGCATTTGTTCGGGGCGGACGTCCCATGACACCCGTTGAAGTTCACTATTGATCCGTTACTCAGTCTTCATTACAGAAGGCAGTTAACCGTCTGACTGAACACGCTGAGCTCCTGTGCCGCCAACCCACTTTACCACAATGACTTCTTGCGGCTGGAACATCCGCACAAATACATCACTTTCATAGTAGACGCGTAAGACTTGTCTTGAGATTTTCTCGGAATTGCAAGAGTAGCGTACCTTATTATTTGCACATTATGTTGTTTTAATAGCATATTATAGGTTTACAAAGTCTGAAGCAACTACGTGATCCCAACTTCGTGGGATGTCCTTGTTAGAATAGGTATCACAAGTGCAGCAGTAGAAGTATTGACATATCTTTGTTTGGACTTTACGGCTTGACATTCAACAGTCTTTTTAGGATATCAGGAAATACATGGCAGGTAGTAAGCAAAGCGCGCCAAGCAATTAAAACATAGTTTATGTCACACTATGGCCAAATGCTTCAGATTTTTCTCGCAGCTGTCGACTCAGCTTGCCACTCTGGCTAGCCTGCAAGCGCGAGGCGCGAGCTAGATAGGCCTGAAACTGATTCCTACTCGACGCTAACATCTGCGCATGAGGCCAAAGTCTACTACTGGACACTTACAGCTGTTGGGAAAGAAACACAACATCCTTTGGACAAGCAACAATACCAGTGTCCTGTTACATCTTCTGGTAGCAAGTAGTTCATGCGTATGGTACTCACGTTGATGGAATGAGAACGTATGGTGCGACGCGAGTTGCGGCCAGCTCTGTGGAAACGACGGCAATGCGTGAAGCCCAGGAGCCGGCGGTAGTCCTTGGAAGGAAACCGGAGCATACGCTGCTACAACACAACAACACAACGCATGTTCCACTGCAACAAGTGCTGACACCTTGCGTCATAGGCAAGAGAGCTTTAGTACAGCGTGGCCAATAAGAACCACGACTATTTCTGTTGGAGTTAAAGGTAAGGAAGGTCTCAATGTCTAGTTTATGTTGCAGGAGCACCATAGGACTGCGCCCGTGAGATTCTTAACCTTAATTATCGGCATTAGTAAATGGTTTGTTTAAAGCCTGAGTGATGGTGGGACTGTGTTACTTGGTCTGTATTGAATTACAATCTAAATTATTTAACGAGGATGAGAAAAAAAAGTTTTTGGTCTGGAATGGTTGAATCAGCTCATGAAGCAAAATGGAAGCTTCATCAAAGAGGTTGTCTAGATTTTTCTTCATGAGGTCAGACATACCTAAAGGTCATTATTCAATTATTTAACTGTTGGCGACAGTCCATGGGAATTTACTTTGCAATAAAAAATAAAAAGTATAACTATAAAAAAATGAAACTAAAGCCGAATAAGAGAGCGGTAGCAAAACTTAGACATGGGACACTAGTAAGGATCGAATCCGAATGAAGGGCTCACCATTTACGTGCACTATCATCTTGTGGTGTGCGTACTGTAAGACCTTCAGTACACACACCATCAGATTATTTGACTTGTCGCACTAACAAAGTAGGCGAGTGTCAGGAATATGTCTCGGGGTCTTATCGTGGCGTGTTTATCTTCTGCCGTTAGGTCATACGATAGAAATGCCACTTGCACACTCAGAGTAGCAGATTGACGGTGACCAAAACTGACAATCTGAAGTTCCTTTGGTATTGGTACATTAATCTTATTCTCACATGTATCTCTGATACTTGACAAAAGTGTCTATACATTTATCTTCATGGCTATGTACAGGAATATGGTAATCTTATTAGGCGCAGACTGAAACTTGACTATAGACTGGTACAGACAAATGCAGACTGGTGCAGACAAATGCAGACTGACAGATTCGAGGTCTGTACACTCGTTATAATACCTTGCGTGTTCATGTCTCACTGCACGAGTGTGATCTGCGAGGAGAAAAGGTTCTACGTTAGCAGCAATCTCATTGGCTGCGTTACATATTAATACGCGGATCGGCGGAAGCAGAATTTGGTCCGCCTCTATGGGAGCGCCATCTCGTAGTGCGGAGACGGACGAGCGCTGCGCCTGCGCTGTTGTGCTTAGTGTAGCGCGCTCTAGTGGGAAAGTTGTGTAGGCGCTGACTACGCGGAACTATGTACACAACACATCTACGCTATGAGAACAACTTATAGGGTTATTTTACACATTGACCCCCTTGTTAGTACAGAAGAACGAAAATCACATGTGAAATACTCTGTGTCAATTATCAAAGTACGCATGAATTATGTAAAGTTCACACAAGTAAGCTTTATGCAAATAAAATGTTTGATGTTCAAAGTCGTTCAGAAACGGTTTATATATTCTTAATTCCTTCCCTTCATAACCTAGACATGAGCTAGGATATTCCTAACTCCACTGTATGCTCTCATTATCTGGAATAATGACTGTTATATGAATTTAACTGATTTAATTTCAATAAGAACTAAATCAATAAGCTTTTCCTGTCAAGCAAAACAACAGATAATAACGTTTAACCGTTCAAACTAAGTTCAAATCGGTAGTTTCATGACGGAACTATCTAGTGTTTCAGTGAGATATCGTTAATTTTGTTTAAATTGATCACGCATTTTCCGACAGTCTTGTCCTTTAAAGTATTTTTCTCTTGTGCGTAGTAACATTAATTAACTTACACGGTCAAGAAACATCTTATGTGCCGCCAACCACCATTGCACTTTTGGATTTACAAAATACGAAACTACGTATACTAAAAAAGGTCAGTTTTACAGGAAAAGTGTTCAAAATTAAATGCTTTCATCATCCTGTACCGAATAACAGACAGTTCCATAATTCATGAAGTGCTTCATTTCGAGAAATATCTTGTATTTCCTAAGACATAATACAAAGATAAGCAAGGCGCGATAGGTACGCTTCAAACTGAACACTAACTGTATCTGGTGCACCACTTGAGTTTGCAGACGCGCCAGCCTGATTGCATAAATCCAACGTTAATTAACTCGGGAACGGCGCAACGTATCGTTTTTTTCTAAACAGTTATTTCTAAGCACAACCTACCTGGAAACATCCTTACAAGTTTTTCAGATTGTTTCTGACATCCTGCAGAGGGAAATCTTTCTACCTTATAACTTTGACATGTCATGTGGTGTAATGAAGGCTTAGCATAGAGCACTGAAGAACCACAGCAGTAGTAGGGAGTTGGGGTTACCAGGGCACTTTTGATATCGAATTGATATGCACATTATTCAAGTTGATCAATTAATCATCCCCACTCCCGACCACCCCCGCCCAATCCCGCCCCCGACGATGCCCACCCCTACTGCTGGATGACATCACATGTTTTTCTCAGCCTTCATGTCGGCCTCAGCCTCTCTCCTTCCCCCTTCCCTCCCTCACCCCACCCCATACCCTATCCTACCCTATTGATGGAAATTTCAAATTTTGGTGGTAATTTCGAATTTTGGTGGGAATTTCGAATTTTGGAGGAAATTTCGAATTTTGGCGGAAATTTCGAATTTTGGCGCAAATTTCGTTGTCCCAGGGCTGTGCTAAAAACTCACCACACCCCCCCACCTGGGAATTGACGGGAAATTAAAATTGGTGGTGACCTCTCCAGGACTCGAACCCTGGTCCTTCTGGGTGGAAAGCCAAAGTGCATCCTCTAACACTATTAAACCATCAGAGGCGCTTGGAACTGATGGGAAATGAAAATTGGTAGTGCCCTTTCTGGGACCCAAACCCTGGTCCTATTTGTCGGAAAGCCCAAGTGCAACCCCCCATCCCCCTAACACAATTAAACCACCACAGGCGAGAGAGGAAGGTTAGATTAGTGTACTTTATTTATTTTGGTCGGGAAACTGACCCAAAGATTGATCCTAACTACACAATTCATCACAAAGATTGGGCCTAATTACACAACCATATGCTTAGCGCTACACAAGGACGGCATAAAAGCGCAATACATCTAAAAAATTGGCGACACCCTACAACTGGTGTTATCTTGCTGGGAAAAAATTTCCAATACCACTCGAAAATAGAGACAGACACACTCAAACCCTACCCTTAACCCACAAGCTGGCAGGAAAAAAGGCAGGGAGGTAAGGTACTATCATTATACTAATCGTCGTCCTAAAAGACTACAAAGGGATTGGTAGTTTAATGTGCATTCTCTTCAATGTACAACCACAAACTGCCAGAAGCCGTGGCCCTCTCCCCTCCCTCCCTCCCTCCCTCCCCCCCCATCCTGCCTTCCACCATTCACCGATTTACATGGAGAACACATGCTTCTTCAAATGGACGGCTTGCAGCATGAACAGCCCGCTGTCCACCCTCTGCTGTTTTTCTGCCGAGCCCTCTATGGCCGCAGGCCTCATCAGGGCTTTTGCGTTCCGTCGCGATATGCAACGCTCCTAGGGAACACAAAAGGGAAATTTTTTAGCATACCCCCCCCCCCCCCATCCCCAACCGGAGAACTCTCCAGAAGGCTATTTCAGAAGTCAGCTGCTTGCGAATCAGGAAGACCCTGCTGCCTAAAGCGAGCGCTGCCTAACACCGGCATCCCTCAGAACAGTGATAAATGACTGCTATCCCGACCGAGGGAGATCGGCGGCCTGTTAGGGAACGCACCCGTAGCAGCCTGCCGTTCTGTGCTTGACTATTTAACATCAATGCAACTCCTGTAATAAGCAAGTATTAAAAAAGAAACACGGAATCGCGGCCATAATAAACGTCTTCTTTCCACTAAAATAGGCAAAGTTCTTTTTCTTTTAGTTTTATGAGCAAAATCGGTACAGTTTTTACGTTCGGCTGCAGATTACAATTCGCGTCTCATTATTTTGCGCCATCCAGCGAAGTGTACCGCCACCAATTACAGATGATCAGCAGAGACATATCCACCATGTGTAAAATCAGGAAGAAAACTTCGACTATTTTGTTGCGAAAATTACCAATCACCGCACAATGTCCCCATTATCTCTAAACAGTCATTGGAGTAAAGAAAAAGCGAGGATTTAAACAAAAAAATTAATTTTAATCTAATTCTATCAGCTTGTTGAACAAATTACATGACCTAAGAGCGTATCTCGCTTTCAGTGTCTGTAAATAAACTGTCGTACACGCGTGTGTTACAACCATTTCAGACAATCTTTCACGCTATTGGCACACATGTCGGAAAAAAGCACATTCATTTTACATTTGATGACAACAAGCTATAATTCAAGAAAATGTAGCTGTTTGTACACTATGACCAACCCCCTTTTACCAGTGCGACGCTATATCATACTAGGACTTACGAAACAAATCTTGAGAGCCTGTCCCGACCTTTGTAGGTGGGAGTATTAAATTTCGTTAAAAGATATTGCTGCAATGGAAAAGAAAGAAACACCAGTCAAGAATCATGCCCTAGCCATCTCTTCCTCCGCCGGCCGGTGTGGTGGAGCGGTTCTAGGCACTTCAGTGTGGAACCACGCGACCGCTACGGTCACATGGATGTGTGTGATGTCCTTAGGTTAGTTATGTTTAAGTAGTGCCAAGTTCTAGGGGACTGATGACCTCCGATGTTAAGTCCCATAGTGCTCAGAGCCATTTGAACCATCTCTTCCACCCGTCAGGTGGCAAGTCATTGATGTCGATTTGATAGGCTACGTAATTAAATTGACCATGAGAGTCAGTTTGCATTGCGATTTTGTTTTTCAGGAACGCTATTGGAAAATGGTACCTGAAGCTGACCATAGAGGGATTCTACAGCCCACAACAAACATTCTGCATAAGGAGCGCGCTATTAAAATCATGATCATAATGCCTATGTTATCATCACCCTGCATTAAAAAGTGGTCGTGAGTCTACAGGCACACACGGACCGCTGATAGTGTTAACGCTTTCTGGTAGAGATGATGTCCGCAATTTGGAATAAAATCTATCCATCTAACCACATATTTGTGTTGGATCCTGTAGAGACGTCTTTTAATGGTTACAGCCACTGGTGAATCACATTTGCGCCACTCTCGTATCTCCAAACGAGTCACCTTTTTTCGAACCTACCTGTTAAGGAACCCATACACCAAGAATCCCAGCGCTGTTTTTTAGACAGTCCCTCTGCATTTGTAACTGCTCCTAAGTCCCTGCCCCGCCCTCCCTGCAGCTTCGTCCGTGTGATTGTCACAATTTAAGTCGGATCTGAACGAAATCACTGTATCTAAGACCTTCTGCACCCTGTGGGGAAACGGGGCGAGCTGACTTAATTCGACACGAGCGCGTTTTGACGACTCGGTGGAAATGGAAACATGTTGTAGCTGCAATAAAAAAGAATGATTCAAATGGCGCTAAGCACTATGGGACTTAACATCTGAGGTCAACAGTCCCCTTGACTTAGAACTACTTAAACCTAACTAACCTAAGGACATCACACACATCCATGCCTGAGGCAGGATTCGAACCTGCGATGGTAGCAGCAGCGCTATTCCGGACTGAAGCGCCTAGAACCGCTCGGCCACAGCGGCCGGCTACTGCAATCCGAAGGAGATCTGTGTCTCTCAGGGTGCATTCATGTCTATCACCCAAACATATGTGGCGATCCTATTAAATATACAGATATTGGTTCATTGCAGCAGATGGTTCATTATCATACATGCTTGCACAAGCCATAGTAAAGTTTCATCACCTGTACTGTAGGGTGACCAATCCAACAGTCTATCAATCACACGACAGGCTGCCTGTATTGTTCCTTCATAAGCAATTTAATACATTGTTTTTTCGGTTGTAACACACCTAATCAGTGTACACTGCCATACAGTTTGTTTTTTCTACCATGACTTAAAGATCCGTGTCAGGTGCTGCTAAACCGACATTAACATGTTTCGATCATCTGGCTCTCACAGAAAGCTGAACATCGCATGGCATACACTACACAGCTACCACAACACAGGCTGGTGGAAATAAAACACAGAGGCGATATTTCTCATTGACAAAAATGTGAAAGAATTCGCAACATATGGAGACTGGAAGAGTTTATGATATTGTAAAGCCCTTCCAACACCTACTGGAAGGTACAGTTATTCTCCTGTACAGTTAATCTCATCTTCCTCATCGACAGGCTTGCGGGTGTCTCGGTGTTCCATTTCGAAAAGCATTGTTCCTTCAATTTGCAGTCATGTACATGGTTACTGTTCCAGAGTCGACCATCGCTGGAAGATGCTGTTCACAGCATGCATGGGGTAGTACAATGAAAAAGAGGTACCGGCGCTTTATTGGTGAAAAAAAAATTAAAAACGTATGGATGGCATAGCAGCATATGGAAATTGAACCATACTGTAGCATGGAGGAACACTACCAAACAACTGTATGGAGGTGATGACCTTTACATTTAATCCCATGCTTCACAGCGACAAGTAGCAGTTATCTGGTGTTCCGCCAAGGCTCCCTCCAGCTTAGCCGAGAGGTGTCAGTCAACCATTATGCAATAATCACCAGCTTACCCAGTGGACGGTCGGGGTTGAAAGATACCATTGATATGGAACGATGTACTGTAATACACACTGCAATAGGTAGCGAGATCAATTGTACCCAGAAGTCGGAGAGAGCTAATTTCCTTGACATTCACGCATCTTCAGAAATCTTGTGCTCTTGGGTGGGTGCCGTCCAGCAGTTACAGCCTCGGTTCACACTGTTCCTACACAAAATGTAGAATGTAGCGGTCTACTTCTGATCAAGAGCAGATTAAATCGATGCCAGTACTGCAGGGAGCGTAGGTCAAAGGCAATATGAGGAGATTTTTCGGTCTCTAACTTTATCCTAAATATAAGAGAATGCCCTGTGACTCCCATCCACATAGAGAAAGATCGTAAATTATGCACTATGATCGAAGTACTAGAGATATTCAAGTCACTCTCTGGTGTACTTTGGTGTATACGTTCGAGAATTAACGAAGAATGAACGTACCACACAGTCGGCTATTTACATTCGCTGTGGAACTCGCTAAGTCGTGGAGAGACTGTTTAGTGATGATACAGAAATTGGTACGCATCCTGCCGCATCACTGGTCGTTATTAAAATTACGACAAAACTGCTAAACTTGATCGCACTATCATTTATGTTGCTTATTATTACAGTATATCGATGGTGCCTTTTCCATCCTAGCAGTCCACTGGTAAGCTGTTGATTACCACATAGTGATTGACTGACATCATTTGTTTGAGATGGAGAAAGGGTGGAGGGGGCAACACCTTCCAGGGATGGCTGACAACAAAACAGTGATCATGTGCATGGCAACAATATGAGGAATCAATCAAATGGAACACAGCGACATCAGCTATCCCACGACTGTCAATAATGACTTGTAATGTAGAGGCCAATCAATCTCTTTCGGTTAGCAGTTTGGAAACGCTCCACAATCCCTCAAAACTCTTCCAGGATCCTCTTCTTGTGACTGTCTCTCATTTCAATTACCCATTGTGTGGGTGTGTTGTGAGATTTACACCGTGCGATGTCTAGTTTTCTGGGGGAGTTTAAAATCTGACATCGTAGTCGTGGCAGAAAAAAAAAACTGTAATGCAGTGTACAAAGGGTGTTACAGCAGAAGTAGTGGTGTAGCAAACAACGAAACAGGGACCCTCTCCTGCGACTGATAACCTGTGGAAGATGGTTCTCGTACAGTACAGGCAATGAAAGCTTAAACCGGTCTGTGCAAGTGGCTTCGATCACTGGCCACCTGCTCCGACGGATAAATACCTGTATATTTAATAGGATCGCCACGTATGCTCGATTCTAACATGTAGATGGTATTCGTTTTCGATATATATCGTGTCAGATGTGGTAAAAATGTATTGGATAAAGTTAGCGGAGTTTTTATAGTTCGTAATTTTTCTCTGTTGGATGGTACAGAATAACGAATGTTTGGGTGATATCCTTGAATGGACCCTGAGACACAAATATGTCGTTAAATTGATAGACTTGATTCCAAATTGAGGACAGCATTTCTACTAGAAAGCGTTAACACTATCAGTGAGCCATGTGTTCCTGTAGACTCAAGACCGCTTTTTCTGCAGGGTGATGGTAACATAGTCACTACGATTGTGTTTTTAATGGTGCGCTCCTTGCGCAAAATGTATGTTGTGGGCTGTAGAATCACTCTGTGGTCAGTTTAAGATATCATTTCACAATAACGTACGTCGAAAAGAACATCACCTTTCCTCTACGAATTCCCATTTGACCTTCCTTGCGAGTGGAATCCAACTACTGGAAAAAAAATTACTCTCCATGCAAACTGAGTCTCATGATCAATATAATTGCTTAAGCTATCACACTGATATCAACGACTTGTCACCTGGTGGGTGGAAGAGATGCTATATTGCACCATGGAGTGGTTCTTGACTGGTGTTTCTTTTTTTCCGTTGCAGCGATATCTTTTAACGAAATTTCAAACTCCCAACTATACAGGGCGAAACGGGCTCTCACTATTTGTTTCGTGAATGCTAGTATGATATAGTCGAAGCTTTTTTTCCTGGTTTTACGCAAGGTGGACATGTCGCTGCTGATCATCTGTAATTGCTGGCGGTACACTTCGCTGGATGTCACAAAATAATGAGATGCGAAGTGTAGTGTTTGCTTATTATAGGAGTCGCGTTGATGTTAAATAGTCCAGCACATAACAGAGGGCTGCTGTGGGCGAGTTCACTAACAGCCCGCAGCTCTCCCTCGATTGGGATAGCAGTCTTTATGACTCATTCATTACGAGTGCTGTCCAACACCAGCATCTCGTCAGTTGAACTTATTTCCCACCAAAAAGAATAAAGATAGTATCTTACAACCCTGCCTTTTTCTTGCCAGACTTCTCTATCCCTAGGTTTTGAAACCCATTTGGTCGTATTATCGAGTCCCTGTTTTCGCAAATTACTCGAATGCTACGATGGTATCATGAAACGGTTTTCTAGCATGCCGCGGTTGGGAGGGGGGAGGGGGAAGTGTCGCGAAAAAATCGAATTTGGAGCTACTGAATGCAGAAATTAGCAATTTATCGCATTTCCAAATGTTTTTAGGAACAAAATTCTTCTGTTTTCACTTTCTCGCTCCAAATGTTTAATATTCGTTTATTTTTAGAGAAACTAAAATGTTAATCGCATATACTCATTCTGCCCGCCATAGCTAATCGTAACTACTTTAAACTAGCACAATAGTTCGGATACCTGTCTAATCCGAATAAAAATTTGCAGGTGAAATTTGCTCGGTGTGTGTATACGTTCAATGGGTTTACTAACTGTACACTCGCACACTACGTAATTTATCTGCCATTGGCTCATAAATCTGTGGCCATACAGTCACAGAAATTAGCCTGACGACATCAGTTCTTTATTAAACTGCTTCTCGCTATTTTTCAACTCATAACTGGTATGATTATTGTAACTAGATCTCAATGGTACTTACTATAAGTAACATTTCCACTTTCGATGTAGCACGATCTGCATTCGTAGTAGCAACAACTATTCACCATTACTGTAACTAATAAATAAATATATAAAAATATCGTGCAAAATATGAACAAACAGCCTTGTAATCGCGTCACGTGACAATTTCGATCTGATGTTGGCGGCGTGCGCAGATCGGACGTTGTACTCACTCCATAAACATTCCTATTATGAGATTAACTCTCTTTGCATTACAGAATAACTGTATCTATATTGATTCACGAAGCTTTCAGTGAAACAGGCTGTGGAGAGTTTAACGTGCATGTGTCTTAGAACAATGCTAGGTAATCCCCAACTTTTAACAGAAGTGCATCAACTATGGGATAAAGTAAAGGCCTTGTGATGATGATAATTGGCTGATAAGGAATAACAAAGATTTACATTATTTATATGTTATTCGAAAAAGTCAGATCGCATTTATGTCATAACTTCTGTAAACAGAGATCAATGCAAGATTATTACCTTCTCCTGGCGCGTTGGGCTCATCGAGATTGACTGCAGACGTAGCATTCGGCTTGACCACCACCAAGGACGTAACAGACGTCACAAACGAGTACTGCAAGGAAGAAAGTAAGAATTAAGAGTCTTACTAACATAATAAGAGTGCTTCGTGGAAGAATGATTAACCGGATACGCTGTAAAGAGGATGTATTATTATTATTATTGCTTGCTTAGTCATCCGTACGTTACCGAATGTTGTGGCCCATATTTGTGGGTAACAATCAGAAAGATGAAGTATACAGGTAAAGGATTCTTTCTTATCCATCTACATTATATCTGTTTAACAAAGACATTCGCCAACGCGGACATCAGCAATACAAAAACTTTAATAGGAACGTTGTTTTCCCTTTCCTCTTACGGAACGTTAGGTGTACAACATTTTTAACCATGTTGTTGCTGTTGTAGTCTTCAGTCCTGAGACTGGTTTGATGCAGCTCTCCATGCTACCCTATCCTGTGCTAGCTTCTTCATCTCCCTGTACCTACTGCAACCTACATCCTTCTGAATCTGCTTAGTGTATTCCTCTCTTGGTCTCCCTCTACGATTTTTACCCTCCACGCTGCCCTCCAATGCTAAATTTGTTATCCCTTGGTGCATCAGAACATGTCCTACCAACCGGTCCCTTCTTCTTGTCAAGTTGTGCCACAAACTCCTCTTTTCCCCAATTCTATTCAGTATCTCAACATCAGTTATGTAATCTACCCATCTAATCTTCAGCATTCTTCTGTAGCACCCCATTTCGAAAGCTTTTTTTCTTTTCTTCTCCAAACTATTTATCGTCCATATTTCACTTCCATACATGGCTAACTCCATACAAATACTTTCAGGAACGGCTTCCTGACACTTAAATCTATACTCGATGTTAACAAATTTCTCTTCTTCAGAAACGCTTTCCTTGCCATTGCCAGTCTACATTTTATATCCTCTCTACTTTGACCATCATCAGTTATTTTGCTCCACAAACAGCAAAACTGCTTTACTACTTTAAGTGTCTCATTTCCCAATCTAATTCCCTCAGCATCACCCGGCTTAATTAGACTACATTCCATTATCCTCGTTTCGCTTTTGTTGATGTTCATCTTATATCCTCCTTTCAAGACACTGTCCATTCCGTTCAACTGCTCTTCCAAGTCCTTTGCTGCCTCTGACAGAATTACAATGTCATCAGCAAACCTCAAAGTTTTTATTTCTTCTCCATGGATTTTAATTCCTACTCTGAATTTTTCTTTTGTTTCCTTTACTGCTTGTTCAATATACAGATTGAATAACATTGGGGAGAGGCTATAACCCTGTCTCACTCCCTTCCCAACTGCTGCTTCCCCTTCATGCCCCTCGACTCTTATAACTGCCATCTGGTTTCTGTACAAATTGTAAATAGCCTTTCACTCCCTGTATTTTACCCCTACCACCTTTAGGATTTTAAAGAGAGTATTCCAGTCAACATTGTCAAAAGCTTTCTCTAAGTCTACAAATGCTAGAAACGTAGGTTTGCCTTTCCTTAATCTTTCTTCTAAGATAAGTCGTAAAGTCAGTATTGCCTCATGGGTTCCAACATATCTACGTAATCCAAACTGATCTTCCCCGAGGTCCACTTCTACCAGTTTTTCCATTTGTCTGTAAAGAATTCGCGTTAATATTTTGTAGCTGTGACTTATTAAACTGATAGTTCAGTAATTTTCAGATCTGTCAACACCTGTTTTCTTTGGGATTGTAATTATTATATTCTTCTTGAAGTCTGAGGGTATTTCCCCTGTCTCATACATCTAGCTCACCAGATGGTAGAGTTGAGTCATGACTGGCTCACCCAAGGCCGTCAGTAGATCCAATGGAATGTTGTCTACTCACGGGGCCTTGTTTCGACTCTTTCAGTGCTCTGTCAAACTCTTAACGCAGTATCGTTTCTCCCATTTCATCTCCATTTACATCCTCTTCCATTTCCATAATATTGTCCTCAAGTACATTACCCTTGTATAGACCCTCTGCATACTCCTTCCACCTTTCTGCTTTCCCTTCTTTGCTTAGAACTGAGTTTCCATCTGAACTCTTGATATTCATACAACTGATTCTCTTATCTCCAAAGGTCTCTTTAATTTTCCTGTAGGCAGTATCTATCTTACCCCTAGTGAGATAAGCTTCTGCATCCTTACATTTGTCCTCTAGCCATCCCTGCTTAGCCATTTTGCACTTCCTGTCGATCTCATTTTTGAGACGTTTGTATTCCTTTTTGCGTGCTTCATTTAGTGCATTTTGTATTTTCTCCTTTCATCAATTAAATTCAGTATCTCTTCTGTTACCCAAGGATTTCTACTAGCCCTCGTCTTTTTTACCTACTTGATCCTCTGCTGCCTTTACTACTTCATCCCTCAGAGCTACCCATTCTTCTTCTATTGTATTTGTTTCCCCCATTCTTGTCAATTACTCCCTTATGCTCTCCCTGAAACTCTCTACAACCTCTGGTTCTTTCAGTTTATCCAGGTCCCATCTCTTTAAATTCCCACCTTTTTGCAGTTTTAATCTACAGTTCATAACCAATAGATTGTGGTCAGAGTCCACATCTGCTCCTGGAAATGTCTTACAGTTTAAAACCCGGTTCCTAAATCTCTTTCTTACCATTATATAATCTATCTGATACCTTCTAGTATCTCCACGATTCTTCCATGTATACAACCTTCTTTTATGATTCTTGAACCAAGTGTTAGCTATGATTAAGTTATGCTCTGTGCAAAATTCTACCAGACGACTTCCTCTTTCATTTCTTACCCCCAATCCATATTCACGTACTATGTTTCCGTCTCTCCCTTTTCCTACTCTCGAATTCCAGTCACCCATGACTATTAAATTTTCGTCTCCCTTCACAACCTGGATAATTTCTTTTATCTCATCATACATTTCTTCAATTTCTTCATCATCTGCAGAGCTAGTTGCCATATAAACTTGTACTACTGTAGTAGGCGTGGGCTTCGTGTCTATCTTGGCCACAATAATGCGTTCACTTATCTGTTTGTAGTAGCTTACCCGCAATCCTATTTTTTTATTCATTATTAAACCTACTCCTGCATAACCCCTATTTGATTTTGTATTTATAACCCTATATTCACCTGACCAAAAGTCTTTTTCCTCCTGCCACCGAAAAATATTTAGCTTCTGCTTGAATGTTATCAGCAGCTTTCGCTTCTGATCCACTCACCAATATTACAACATAAAAAGAATTAGATGAAGGTGCAGTATTCTTAACATCGCAGTAATTTTCAAAACTTGTCCAGTCTTTTACAGTATCAGTGGACAACGTCGAGCAGGTTTACTGTATGTTACATATTTGTTTGAAATTTGCACGGATGTTTGGCGTATTTCTTTGTTGAATACTTGACCAGCCGCTGTCCCACATCCATAATGGATCAACAGAGACTTCACCTTATTTCTTCTGTTAACCGTCTTTACCTAGTTGTTTCAAAAGTCGTGGATGTATGTTCCGTCTACGCAACTAATTGAAGGCAGTTTATTTATTGCCATACGTGTTCCACTTCTTTTATTTGTGAAACGTCTTCAGTGGTGATGGCGATTTCAAACGCTGTTAGCTCGTGCGTGTTGTCCTGGAGATGTGTTCGTTAGTCTCCATGCTCCAGTTGGTCGATTTCCTGCGTTCTTACACCCACATTCGATTCAACACATCGGATACACTACTTGCAGTTTGCACTTTGTGTTCAGCATTTGTGTGTTTTCTGTGTGTAGTGTCGGTTAACAACACATCTACAGGACAACACGCATGAGCTAACAGCTCTGGAAATCGCCATCACCACTCAAGACGCTTCACAAATAAAAGAAGTGAAACGCGTATGGCAATAATCAAACTGCCTTCGATTAGTTGCATAGACGTAACACACATCCACGAACATTATATCTATGTAGCGCGAATTATTGTGGTGAGAGCTCGGACAGTGGTATTGCGTTTATGTTGCTAAGGTACAGTACGCAAATGAAAACAAGTGACAAGTCTTGCTTCTCTACTATCCTTGAATACCACTAAGGGTAATATCGATCTTGACGTCGCCTTTTCACAGTTGAATCATCCTAGAGGATATCGCGTGCCCTCACTCCTAGAGACATCGAGGAGGATTTTAACTCAGAACACCGATGCATAATCTGGTGATCGGAAACGGTAGATGCCTTCTCCCCTCTTATTGGGGAAGAATATTATTTACAAAAATGTCTTTCGTCACTAGGAAGCGAGCTGGTGTGTGCTCATCGTCAAACGTCGTTGCACTATCAGGCGACAGAGACATCAGCTACGAAGTTCTGTGAGCACTTACTAACATATTTCGTAACATCGTATTGCGAACAGATAATTTTTTTCTACTAATTTTGTATTCTTCGATCGTATTTTCGGACCACAAGCCTGAGCGTGACAAAATCTGTGAAACCAAGCCCACATTGATTTAGAATAATAATACCTTGCAATATCAATGAGATCCTTGTGTTGTGAAATATGAGAACATATTTTGAGCTCAAGGGTAATGTGGCATCGCGAACTGACCTTCACCACACCAACGAATATGGTTCAAATGGCTCTAAGCACACTGGGACTTAACATCTAACAGGATACAAACCTGCGACCGTAGCAGCCGCGTGGTTACGGACTGAAGCTCCTAGAACCGCTCGGCCACAAAGGTCGGCGCCAACCAATATAATTCCCAAAACATCGGTCACGCGAAACCCAACTCACGCTTTTCTCCAATGACATCGTGAAACCTATGGATCAAGGCAGTCAGGCAGATGCATTACTTCTTGTATGCCGAAAAGCATTTGACCAGTGCCACACCCACGGTTATTAGCAAAATTACGATCGCGTGGGATATGAAACCATTTTGTGGGTGGATTGCCGATTTCTGGGCGAGATGAAGCTGAATGTTGTTATGGATGGAGAGTCATAGACATATGTAGGAGTACCTTCAGGAGTGTCCCAGGCAAGTGTGTAAAGACCCTTGTGCATTTTAACGACCTGGCAGACAATATTAATCGTAACCTCATGCTTTCTGCAGTTGATACAGCTGTCTATCATGAAGTTGTGTTTGAAAGAATCTGCGAAAATATTCAGTCAGACCTTAATAAAAGGTAGTGGTAACTTATGTTAAACGATCAGAAACGTAAAATTGTGCACTTCGTAAAAAGAAAAGAAAAAAAAAAGAAAAGAGAAGTGCAAGTGGGATACGCGCTCTGTGAGTTCCGTGCAAACTTAATTATGTATAAGAGATCCGTTCCAAAAACTCGGTAACATTCATAATATCGTGCCAATGGTGTGTTGCAGCGAAATGCGGTTGGCATCCCTGCACACACCTGTGTTTAATGTGTAACCGCCGGGAGTTTCATTGTTGTATGTCTCTTAGTTATTGTTCAGTGCTGTATTGAGAAGAATGTTGTGTGGTATAGTTTGTGAATTTCGAGATGACAGACAGAAGCGACACGTCTGCATTAAATTTTTCGTGAAACTCAAGAAAATATTTACAGAGAAACACTAAATGGTACGCCTATGGGGATGCGTGATTAAGCAGTTCTCGGTTTTACGAGTGGTTCACACGGTTTCAAAATAGCCGGACTGAAGTTAAAGATGACCCTCGTTCAGGACGTCCTTCGACGTCTAGCGACGACTCTCGTGTCAGGAATATAAACGAAATTGTGCGTTCCAATCGAAGACTGACTGTCCGAGAGACTGCAGATGAATGTAACATTTCAGCTGGGTCATGTCATGAAAACCTGACACAGCATTCTGGAATGCATCTTGTTGCCGCCAAGTTCGTTCCACGGCTCATGAGTCCAGACCAGAAAGACCTTCGACTCGCAGCCTGTGAAGAGCTTTTGGATCGCGGAAATGAGAACGAGACATTTTTTGAGAGATTCATAACAGTTGTGATATTGAGACCAAGGTTCAAACTTCACAGTTGGCCGGGGAACGTTCTCCAAGAGCAAAAACTGCTCGTCAGGTCAGATCAAATGTCAAAGCCATGCTGACAGTTTTGTTTGACTTTGAAGGATTTGTTTATCATGGATTCGTGCCACAGAGACAAACTGTTAATTGATGGTACCTTCGGGATGTGTTGCGACGCCTGCGAGGAAATATGGGAAGGAAACGGGCTGATATGTTGCGAGATAATTCCTCGCTCTTGCATCACTATAACGAACCCGCACATTCATCCACGTTGGTGCGTGACTGTTGCACAAAAAACGAAATCACTGTGTTGCCTCATCCTCCGTACTCTTCAGACCTGGCCCCTGCGGACGTATTTTTATTTTAAAGTTGAAAACGCCGTCGAGAGGACGAAGATTTGCAACGATAGACGGTATAAAAGAAAATTCGCGTGATCCAGCAAGAGGCGTGCCAAAACTGCTTCCGTAAGTGGAAACGGCGCTGCGATTTCTATATCAATTGTGAAGGAGAGTATTTCGAAGGAGACCATGCGCAATTAGTAAAAGGTAGGCGTAGAAAAATTTTACGTACAAAGCTCCGGAATTTTTTGAGCAGACCTTGTATAGATAGTTCATGCATAGTCTTTGGTGAGTGAGTTTGCGAATATCAAAATATGTGATATAAATGGCTGTATCATTTGACTGAATTGCCTTAGAAGGCTGAATTTTGTACACCGCCAACGGACCGTCGACTTAAGTATTTGATAGTAATTGCAATTAGACAGCTCTACCCGTTCCTGAGAAGGCGTCTTAACAGACGGACAGTGATCCTATAATAATTCCATTTTTATCTTCTAAGGTACGGCACCCTAAAAAGCGTAATACCCTGTGACTATAATATCAGTGAGTGATAGCCGGAATCAGCCAACCCATAAAAATACCTCTGTGTAACATTTTGTGTGAACGTGAAATGTAATTAACACATAAATTCAGTTCGTAAGAGGCATACTGGGAAAATCCTATCAGTCTACGGAGGAGACTGCTGACAAAACGTTCGTGTGTGCCGTCCTACAATATTGTTAAACTATGTGGGACCATATCCACATAAAAATAACAAGGAATATTGAAAGTAAGAAAAGTTGTGTGTTATTGACTTTAACTAGCTATAAACGTACCTTGAGGAAATATTAATGATGCCCATTGACTGTGCTCTATTTGAGAAACTGTTCTTAGAGTAAAAGATAAAAGCCTCAGGAGACACGTTTTTTAGACTTGAGATTGGAAAGACTGAAACATAATTTCAGTGGAAATTTCATTATTCGCAAATGTAACAAATCTGATAGGCTACTATCAAATGACAGCCGTAGAATTGACATAATTAATTACACTTTCCTTGTAGCAACAAAAAACACAAACCCAGTACCGTAACAAGCAACTGTGCTCATGATAAAAGATTTCAAATGTAGCATCTGTGAAACAACAGCGATTGACAATCAAAAATTGCTCTTGAAACTCCCCATGTCGAATCAGTATGCATGCCACAGAATGCGCTAACTAATATGTTCGAGCACGCCGCGCATAAAAACGGGATTCTTCCGGGGCTCATGCCTCGGGTTACGTTGTGTTAGAAAAGCAGGGTGAAGTGTTTTCGATAGCCCTTGAGCTAGTTACCAATTGCATACCCAACATAAGGATCATCTTATTGTCACTATTCTACCGTACGGGGTCAAAGTAGGAATATTACAACTTTCTCCTGCTTAGGGAAATGGAGCAAATCGGTTCGTTCTCTTTGCATTAGACGTGCTCCACAGTGTACCTTAAGGGACATATTCAGGCATCATTAGTTCATGGGCAGTTCCTTAGGTTATCCCAATTATTTCTCCATTTTCTCGTACCAAAACCGAGTGGCGGATTCGAAGACGACTATGCACAGCAAATAGCTTGAATTTTTGAGATACATTCCTAACAGCCCGGTCTCGAACAAAACTGAAAACTTTCTTGATATCTTCATCCGTTTCCGAGTTACAGAGGTTCAAACTTACTCTACTTTTACACCAAGATACACAAGAAAAGTCCGATGTGAGAGGAAAACGTAGTGTACGAGGGTTACTCGGAAAGTAAGGAACGATCGGTTGCGAAATGGAAACCATATTGAAAATCGGATGACTTTTTGCACGGGTGTGTTGGGCACTGTCTCTTGTATGCCCGTCGATCGCATTACGTCGTTCTTTTTAGTTCTGGGCACACAGGGAGCACATAAAGATTCCTAGAACAATAGTGTCTCCCGCCAAGTACGAGGACCTGGTGAGAAATTCCGCCTGAAGTTATGCAGCCAACATTACATAACTGTCGTGCGATTTCTTCTTCAAGACAATTCTCAGCCGCATTCTGCAGGGGCAATGAGGATGCTCCTGTATAGTTTTCAATTGGAAATGTTTGATTACCCACAATACAGCTCTTAATTTTCTGCCTCTGAGCTTCATTTTTGCTCACATGAACCGCTGTCAATTAAGACAACTTTTTAGTACAGGCAACGAGCTGTAGACCAGAGTAGAGAATTGGCGGAAAGCATTGGCGGCTGCCTTCTATAACGAGGGTACTGGAAAGTTGGTACAACGCTACAACAAACGTCTAAGTCGGATCGGTGACTATGTAAATGAGTAGCTGGAAGTTGTAGCTAACTGTTGCAAATAAAACAGTTTTGATTTTTACTGTGGTTTCCATTTGGCGACCTATCGTTCCTTACTTTCCGAATAGCCCTTGTATAAAGTGATGTAGCACGAAGTACACTGTAAAATGTCTCCGATATTATCAGAAGGGTTAAGCTAACCTCACGTTGTAGTACAATATTTTTGTGGACGTAAAATTCTGTCTAAGGTGTAAAATTAGTTTCGGATTATATAAATCCCACATAACTAAACTATGAAAATTTTACTGAACCATAAAGTTCTTTTTATGTGCATGACATGACCTGCTGCAGCAGGAAAAGGGCAGGAAGCAGCGGAAAAACGTTCCTATCGGAGCACAAAAAAGGCGAATATGCTCCTGTTTTCAAGGTTGATATGAAAATTGGGATACCAGCTGCGTCATTCTACCTTTCTCTGCACATTTAAATTTACCTAAAAATTTTGGCATGGGAACATATTCTGTTTTTTTATGCTGAGAGAGAAGGAGACAGTGGCTATGGGAAAGAAACAGAAAAATAATAAATACTGGTAGATAGTAGACCCTAGTTGTGGTATAGAAAGAGCAAAGGAGAGAGTGGCAGTGTGAGGAAAAGAGAGATGGACAACGCCAGTGGAACATAGTTGACAGGGAGAGAACAGTGCTAGGAAAAGTGTCAAGGAGACAGTGCCTGTGGGAGAGAAATAGAGAGACGGACAAAGTGCAAGCTCGTGAGAGCTAGTGGTAATGAGACAGTCTATGTCAGTGACAACAAGGAAGAGAGAGGGGGACAGTGAGAAGAGACAGCAGCAGTGGGAAGGAATCAATGAGACAGTAAAAGTAAGAGAGACAGCGAGAGTGAAATCGTGACAATAAGAAGAGTCAGTATTAGTAGCACAGAACGAGGGAGACTATGGCTGTGAGACAGGCACAGTGACAGTTACGGAGATACAAAGAGATAATGGCAAAGATTTGGGAGGAATGTGTGAGCGAGAGAATGGTCTAGTGGGAGTGGATGGGTGAGCGACTTACAGCAAAGGATAAGTGGGTGTGAGCGAGTTACAATTAGGGGAGCTTGTGGAAGTGAGAGGTGAGTTGCATTTTAAAAAGGGTGCAGATATCTTCGCACGCCAAACTCTTCAGCAAAATTTTAAAGCTGCAGCGAAGGTAGAACGTGAGGCAGCTAGAACACTATTTTTCGATCAGTCTTCGAAACAGGAGCATGTTTGCCATTTTTTCACTCCGATGTGAGCCTTTTTCCGCTAGTTTTTATTAATACATGATGATAGATTTCAGTGAATAAACGGTAGACCAAAATGTCTGTGGTGAAGTAGCATCATTGGTGGCATTGATGAAGTAATACGCAACATCAGGAACCACGAAGCGCATCGTAGCAAAAGTTTTCGCGTCAGCCGCGTCTCGCAACATTATTCGTGACAACCTCGTCGCGTAATCTACGCCAACCCTGAAAAACTCTCAAACTGGTAACCGAATAGTCGAGAAGTAACCACACTAGGGCGTTGAAACATTTTCTGCCGGGACTAGAAGCGCTGCGAATGCAACTAGCTGATCTGAGCCTACAAATAATAGCGCTTCAGACAAGCGTCGCAAAGGCAACTCGCTCGCAGAAGGACCAAGTGTTCGCCAACCACAGAGAAGGGGAAGAATGTGTTCTGGTATAACAGAAAATTTTGCTATTTAGCCAGGCAGTGTCAACCAGCCGGCGACATGAAACACGCCGCTTGGTATCAATGGGGACATGGCTACTTTCAAACCGGACATCGATCGACTGTTCACGACAGAGCACTCTAAACAACTACAGTTCCTCAATGATAAAGCGCTGAATACCCGATGTACCCTTCTTTTCGTCTTCCACAGCGAGAAAAACGATGACAGTCACCTTTCTGCTGCAGTTGGACGTTTCAAAACCTACGGCCACGTCACGCACCATCTGAGATTCAATCTTCGACTTGAATTCGCAAAGAGATTCATTGCCTCTGACTAGCTATATGCGATTGTTGGAGCTGTGTAGTCAAGGACACCTATTCGCATGCAATGTGATGGTGGAGAGTCACCATACGATGTCTTCCTTGACCAGGCTCCTGAAGTATTCCATCAGTTGCCCACTCCAGCTCCAGCATAACACTGAACTGTATCTCACATTTCCGTTTCGCCAGGACCACCAGTCAATGCACAGCCCTATCATTTGGCTTGTTCCGTCCTTTACAACTTGTTCCGTCCGTCACTTACGATTCAACTTTAAATATCGTTGACACTTGAGAGTGAATGGAGGAAATAACGAGAAATCAGTACCCAGACCAACCACCTCTGGCCGTAATAACGGCCTTACTACGCCTGGGCATTGAGTCAAACAAAGCTTGGATGGCGTGTACAGGTACAGCTGCCCATGCAGCTACAACACGATACCACAGTTCATCAAGAGTAGTGACTGGCGGATTGTGACGAGCCAGTTGCTCGGCCACCATTGACCAGACGTTTTCAATAGGTCAGAGATCTGGAGAATCTGAAATTAGGGATTTCGCAGGGATCGAATGAAGGGTAGAGCCACGGGACGTAACACATCTGAAATGTAACGTCCGCTGTTCAAAGTGCCGTCAATGCTAACAGGAGGTGATCGAGACGTGTAACAAATGGCACCCAACACCATCACGCCGGGTGATACGGCAGTATGGCGATGACGAATATACGCTTCCAATGTGCGTTCACCGCGATGTCGCCAAACACGGATGCGTCCATCATGATGCTGTAAACAGAAGCTGGATTCATCCGAAAAAATCACGTTTTGCCATTCGTGCATCAAGGTTCGTCACTGAGTACACCATCGCAGGCGCTCCTGTCTGTGATGCAGCGTCAAGGGTAACCGCAGACATAGTCTCCGAGCTGATAGTCCATGCTGCTGCAAACGTCGTCGAACTGTTCGTGCAGGTGGTTGTTGCCTTGCAAACGTCCCCATCTGTTGACTCAGGGATCGAGACGTGGCTGCACGATCCGTTACAGCCATGCGGATAAGATGCCTGTCATCTCGCTCGACTGCTAGTGATACGAGGCCGTTGGGATAAACCGCAATCGCGATAGGCTACAATCTACCTTTATCAGAGTCGGAAACGTGATGGTACGCATTTATCCTCCTTACACGAGGCATCACAACAATGTTTCACTAGGCAACGCCGGTCAACTGCTGTTTGTGTATGAGAAATCGGTTGGAAACTTTTCTCATGTCAGCACGTTGTAGGTGTTGCCACCGGCGCCAGCCTTGTGCGAATGCTCTGAAAAGCTAATCATTTGCATATCACAGCATCTTCTTCCTATCAGTTTCGCTTCTGTAGCACGTCATATTCGTGGTGTAGCAATTTTAATGGCCAGTAGTGTATTTAGAATCTGAGCCAGCTCAGCACCTGGACGGATTGCTAAAATTAATTTCTAACACGAAGACTTTATCCAAATAAGGGGTACATGAGTGCAGCACTGTCATCATGGACAAGTAATCAGCTGCTCTTTCCGCCTAGTAACAGTCAGGTGTGCAAGCTAAAAATGTTTTTCGGTGTACGTTACTGATGGGTGTGTTACCCTGAGAGCGATGTCCTTGGCCCTGGTGCGGAGAGTTTCGTTTGGCGTTGCGGCGTCCTGGTCCAGCAGCTGCCGCACCGTCAGGTAGGCCCACAGCCGCTCTGCTGACGTGACGTTGACCACGTTTGGCGCCGGTACGGCGTCTGCCGCGTTGCCGTCCCTGCTCCTCACGGCACACCACGGCTCTCTGGTCCCGGAGGACAGCCGGCCCGCCACCACCAGCTCCCCTCCGCCGAACAGCGTCGGGAACTTCACCGTCGTCAGTGAGTCCTCGTCCACCTGTTGAAAAACAGATTTTTTTAGACAACCTAATATTCATATCTACACAGACGTCGCAGAAGCCGGCCGGAGTGGCCGTGCGGTTCTAGGCGATACAGTCTGGAACCGAGCGACCGCCTCGGGCATGGATGTGTGTGACGTCCTTAGGTTAGTTATGTTTAATTAGTTCTAAGTTCTAGGCGACTGATGACCTCAGAAGTTAAGTCGCATAGCGCTCAGAGCCATTTGAACCACTTGAACGTCGCAAAAGTCATGCGACAGTAATATGCACACGAACAGATGCGAGTAGTATCGCGTACGCAAGGTATAAAGGGGCAGTGCTCTGAAGGAGCTGTCATTTGTACGCAGGTGATTCATGTGGACAGGTGTCCGACGTAATTATGGCAGCACGACGGGAATTAGCAGACTGTTCGCAGAATGGAACATTCCATTTTGGAAATTGTTGCGGAATTCAATATTCAGTGACGAGAGTGTGCCTAGAATACCGAATTTCAGGCATTACCTCTCACCACGGGCAACGCAATAGCCGACAGCCTTCACTTAACGACCGAGAGCAGCGGTGTTTGTGTAGAGCTGTTAGTGTCAACAGACAAGCAACACTATGTGAAGAAACCGCAGAAACCGATGTCAGACGTACGATGAACGTACCTGTTTGGATATATCAGCGAAATTTGACGTTTATAAGTCCCGATTTCAGTTGGTAAGAGCTGATCGTAGGGTTCGAGTGTGCGGAGAACCCATGAAGCCTTGGATGAAAACATGGTTCAAATAGCTCTGTTCACTATTGGACTTAATTCTTTGGTCATCAGTTCCCTAGAACTTAGAACTACTTAAACATAACTAACCTAAGGACATCACACACATCCATGCTCGAGGCAGGATTCGAACCTGCGACCGTAGCGATCGCGCGGTTCCAGACTGTAGCGCCTAGAACCGCTCGGCCACTGTGGCCGGCCCCATGGATGAAAGTTGTCAACAAGGCACTGTGCAATCTGGTAGTGGCTCCATAGTGGTGTCGGATTAGATGGAATGGTTCTCTTATCCATCTGAACTGACCACAGGCTGGACTGCTTATAGACCATTTGCAGCCATTCTTGGACCTCATGTTTGCAAACTACGATGGAATTTTTATGGATGACGAAGCGCCATGTCACTAGGCAACAACTGTTGCGATTGGTTGGAAGAAGATTCTGGAGAATTCGAACGAATCAATTGTCCACCCATCGAACATTTATGGTACATAATCAAGAGGTCAGTTCGTGCACAAAATCCTGCACTGGCAACACCTTCACAGTAATGGATGGCTGTAGAGGAGCATGGCTTAATATTCCTGCAGGGGACTTCCAATGAATTGTTGAGTCCATGTCATGACTATTAGCTGCACTACACTATGCAAAGGAAGATGCGACAGGATATTAGAAAGTATCCCTTTTTTTTCACCACAGTGTATTCTGTTTGCGGTAATCAGGGGGCACTGCATTTCGTCAGCACATCTGCCTCCGTACATTTAGAACACCACTCTGTGGGCAACTAGAGGTGTTACCGAAATCCAGGACTTCTGGTGTGTTGTGACCAGGGAGCTGTGTGACGCCTAGAGTGTCTGTTGATCTGCTGGTCAACTCAATCAGTCCTGGCATGAATAAATACTTGCCATACAGCTGACGAGAACCATTGAATCTGTAACTGCTGTCGAGGAGGTTACTGCTGGGTGGCCCAGGAATTGTCTGCTGGAGAAGCCATCTTCATCCGTAACCCCACACAGCTGCCTGCCGTATGTTTCAACATCAACTCTGATGGGCTGAGAGTCAAAGTAGTACACTTCTAGCCACCAGCTGTCTTTGTGTCGACTAGTGCCAGGTGCTGTCAGCCAAACACTGGGAACTAGATTTGCTCCCCAGATCAAATCTCTTCCATCACCTGCCACTGCTGGTCCAAGCCACCAACTACACCTGCACTTGATATAGTTATGCTAGTCAGCAGCACGTAAGATGGTCTGGTCTCCTGACCTTCATTTCTTACGTATTCCGACCTCACCATCGTATCCTACATATCAAGACGTTTCATTCGAGCCCAGACTCGATAGGGTAGAGTCAATTTTACATATTTCAATTTATGCTAATCTAATAAATAAATCGCAAGTGCGCACCGAGATTAAAAATCGAGGCTGGCATACACAAACATTCATGACACGACAGCCACAGGAGTTTTTGTTCAGCAGAGGCAACCAGCCCACTGGAAAGTCCGTAGGAGGGTGAGTTAGCACACAGCTGATCTGGCAGGCCGCCCACCCAGGAACCAAAACAGTTTTTTGCCAGAGAAGAGGGATAATGGGTTGCGTTTTCACCTTAAAAGCAAAACCCGCTGTATTGTTTGGGAGAGCCCCAGCATACACATTTTTTGATGAACCCAGTGCACAGTTTCAGAGTTCTCACAGGTGGACAGTAAATGCCTAATGCAGATGATATATATTTCCGGATTGGTCGGCTTAAACGCAGCGTCATTCTCCTGTTTGTAAGAGCAACGCTGATTGGCGAACTATTTCTGATGCAATGAGCTGGAGGAGTGAGGGAAAGACAGTGGATGATATACCTTTTCGTTTTTTTCGTGTAGAGGGGCTGTTCCGGTGATCTCTTGAAGCTGGAACACGTAGCAGGAGTGAGCGCGCTCGTGAATGTACCCAGAGAGCAAGGAACAAAGTCTCTACTCAGTAGTGCACTGAGAGAGCACCTCTGTCGCTAGTGAATTGGAGTGATACTCTATATTGAGTCACTTGTAATTATGCGTTTGCTCACTGTGTCGGCTGTGACACTTAATGTGCAGTCTGAACACAGACAGAGTATTAGTTAGCGCGTGCGAGCGAACACTGAGTGGCAACACAGTGGACTGGTTATCTGACCGGTGTACCACGCCAGTAGTTAGACTAGGGGCAGGTAGGAGTCCTTGACTTGATCAAGGTGTAGTGAGAGTTCGATTGGCGAAGGTCAATCCAGATAGAAAATGATAGTTTTGTTATTTTTCAGCGGCGAACGACGCAGGCAGCAGTCGTCACAGTTCATGGTATTGTGAGCTACAGCGTAGGTGAGCCCCATCTTTCCTCCATTAAGAATAACATAGTTCATTCACGTCACTCCACTACATTTCTCACGCGACAGCCTCGACCGTACTTAGAAAAATTCAGTCGGATAATTATTCAAGTTGAGTAGGCACGGCTCTCAGCCATTCTGCCGAGTAAATAACATTCTTAAAGAAAAGGGATAAAAGAGCTTTCCCGCACATTGCATATAAATTTCATTAACAGGATTCCTATCCATAAGAGGTAACCTCCTATTCCGAAAAGAACCCAGAAATTTGTGTATCAGTTTATAAATAAAAGTTTCACTTGATTTTCTCAGATTTTGCAATAAATAATATTTTCCGTTTGTTTAATTTTTTTCTCACACTAACTAGCAAAACTCTAGTACCCAAGTATTCCACTAGTTACGTAAGAAAACAAAATATTTTTGTGTCTTTTCCTTACAGTGGACGACTCCAGAAGATATTTATTGTTGAAAGTTTTTCAGGCATTTTTGGTACGTTAGGAGCGTCTGTCTGACTTCTGTGGTAGTGTGGGGTGGAAATTGTTTCTTGCAGGAGCCAAAGGGTACTTGTCAGATCAATCCGTTGTGCAACTCATCAACATAACACCCACACACTTACAAGCACCACACGTGATACAGTTCCGTCACTGTCCAGAAGAGTCTACCATGAAAGGTTGCCCATTCCCGGTCTCCACTGAGTGATAATATAGCAAAACATAGCTTCAATGTGCCACGAGTTCGTCACCTCCCATCCGCTTGTGAGCGTGCGCATAGGATATCCATTGTACGCTGAACTTAATAAATTGTAAATCAACTGCCTCCAAACCGTCGTCCTCCAGCATTTACTTGATCAAGTCGCTAAAGTATGAGCAGATAATTTAGAATTACTTAAGAAACTAGAAAGCTTACTGGAAGAGAAAAGGGAACAGCCACCTCCTAGTGTGTCCCTGGCCATCCTAGACCCTAGCACTGCCACATTATGATCTGAGTAAGAAGGGAGAAAACGTTTTGGCGTTCATGAACAACCTACACATAGATTCAAACTTAGGAGGCTAGAACGATGAGCAGTTGTTGAGTAAGGCTTGATTGAGGTTAACAGGGGACGAAACGGCATGTGTTTTGTGCCAACAGTTGTGGGGTACTCATCCCCTCCACGAACTGTGGGATGTGTTATTGGACAGCTGTCAGAGTAAAAACGCTTCTAGTTAGTTACAGGAACAGCTGAATAATGTATCTCAGAGGCGAATAAACAGAAAATTTTGTGGACAGAATTAGGACTAAATAATCATCCTCTCAGCTCCTACAGGAAGCAGAGAAAAGGGAAATGTATGCATGACTTGACAGAAATAAATGCAGTGGCCAGACCTAGGGAGAGAAAAATAGTATTTAATACAGAAGTTACATGTTATCGGTGTGGTCAGCTATGTCATATTTGGCGCATCTGCAGGTTGGACATTAGGATGAGGAATGTTAACGGAGGTTTTCACATGCACATGGTAGATTGATGCAAGGTGGAATTCGAATTCCAGCGTTAAACAGAAGCAGGATACTTGTGGCCACTGTGTGGTGTTACTGTAAATATGAGCTCCGAAAATCCTTGTGTGTAATCAGTGGGAGATTATTGTGTGACAGACTATGCAAAATACGTGGTCACAGGTATTTATGGCGAGTCAAACCGTACTTGGAGTATGAAATATAGACTCACCTTCTTGTAGACTGAGTGTCATAGAGATAGTGTTCACTTGCTCGGTTTGGCATTAGTGAACTTCTGCCTGAGAGGGAAAGATTTCCAGGCTTCTGTGGAAATACTTCTTCAAGTTGGCAGCAATTGTCATGTCTTAAAGGGGCTGGGTTTTCTGAGTAGACATCATGCTGAAGTCGATCTGACATGCCAAACAATAGAGCCAGATGATGCATTGTACCACTGAGGTATTACAGCCAAGAAAACTGAACTACTGTGAGGAACATTCCTAGACCAGGAGAAATCACTTTAACTAAAAACTCAGTTCGTTAGAATCGGCTCATGAAACGAAATACTACAAGGTACAGGGAAACTAGTCAGCGCAGATTTTCCATCCAGTATTTTGTGTGTGGTTGAAGTTCAGGAGAGAATGAGGAACTGGACAAAGTGCGATGGTTAGTGTGCTGTAGAATGTCGCGTGCGCAAGTGATTGATGAAAGCTGGGTAGTGATTGTCACGAAGGATAATTCTGGTTATTAGATGTAGAGCTGTTATGAGGTGCACTGATAGCCAGTCTGGAAGACAAAGATTGGCTGGAAGATAAAGATTTTGGTAGGGAGTTAAATATAAAATTCTGTAAGAAAGACAAGTCTGCCAGTTTAGCTAAAATGTGGGAAAAAGTATCGTATTTACAGGGGAGGGATAAGGGGGAAATGGAAAAAACTGTTAGAAGGAAATGCAGAGTTGTTTAACGCTCCCAGACCATTTTTAGTACCACGGATAATGAAGTATAGGATTGCCACTGGAATGAGCTGCTGATATACCAGAAACCATACGAAGTTCCACCTCACTTCCAATTGGTGATGAAAAAGTTTGTAAATCAACAATTTCATTATAGCAATAGACTAGAAAGGATCAGCACTTGGAGGGGGGCAGCAACAGCAACGGTACCCTAGCAAAAAATAAATGGGAGTGAGGTATATCGGTTTTGTTTAAGTGATGGTATTTGATTCAGCACAGTCATTGATGCGTAGCCAGTGCCATATAGTAAGGATACTTTAGATAACCGGGAGAAGTCCGGTATGTTACAACTATGGATTTGCACAGTTGGTACCATCACTTCGAAGGACGACTCAAGACCACATTTATGTCTGCATCTGGTGGCACTGAAAGCCATTTGTACTGAAGAATGCACTAGTGATGTTTCAGAAGGGTGCTGCAAGGCTTAAAATCGAGACAATGTATGGTAACCGTAGATGATATTCTAGTGTTTTTTTCAAGGACATCCAAAACCGTGATGTATGGTTATTGGATATATTTAGTCAATTATGAGCAACATAGCTAACACTGGGTTCGGCGAAACACCATTTCGTCATAAATGAAATTCGTTATTTACGCCATGTTATCGGCTAGTATGATGTGTAAACAGACCCCTTGCTCTTGTCACCCATGTGAGAATTTCTTGATTGTAATACAGAAAAAGAGCTGCAGTCCTTTCTAGCTTTGATTATCCAATATAGAATGTTTGTGCCGAAATTTGCGGATATAGTGAGATCCCTCACACCTAAAAGGGGGAGACATTACACTGGGGACTACATTGTGCAGAAGCTTTTGTGTAGTTAAAGGACCTATTAACCAATGGTCATGTCATAGCTTTTTCAGGTTACCAAAAGCAGTTCATATTGACTTGTGATGCTTGCAACCATGCCTTAGGCTGCGAATTAAGTCAAGATGTAGATGGAGTAGAGAGTCCAATAGCTTGCTTCCATGCAAGTAAATAAGGTCGAGAAGAATTATTCGATCAAAGAAAAAGAGACGATCATCCTGATTTGTGGTATCACATATTTCTGTCGTTTTTTTTTTTCAGCAGCTGCTCCAAATTAGTAGCAGATCATGCAGCCTTAAAATGGCTTATGAGCCTGAAGGATCTACTTGATACAATGGGCACTACCGCTCTGTGATTCTGACACCGAAGTATCCATGACCTGGGAGAACTCACAATAATGCCGACAGCCTTTGTCAGAAAGTGCACGCAATAGAGCGTTTTGGCATTCCTGTAAACGAATAGCAGAATGCACAGGGCACTGACCCAGATTGTCATCAGTTAGTACTGCCAACAGACTAAGGCTGATGAAGGGGTACTGCATAAATAAACGAAGTGTGGATAACATATAATCGTAGTACAAAGTTTACATGATGAGATGCTGAGACGGCCCATGATTCCATTTTGACAGCACAATGGTGCAGAGGAATTACAGAACGATGTATTACAGAGAAGCATTTGTGATGGACACACAAGTGGGACATAAAAAAAAAGTTCCCTAATCGAAGATCAGAAAAATCTAGAAATCACCTCCATAGAGTCACGATGCACCTAATCTCGTAGAATGTGTATACTGCATTATTCATAAATCTCTGGAATTAAATATTTTTTCTACATTCATAGAACACTAGTAGTTCTCTTAGGATAGAAAGTCTAGAAACTTTGCTCTTGCTTAAGACGTAATAAACATCCATTTTTTACTTATTATAAACCTGTTTTAAGGATTACTGCAAATTTTCCAAAATTTGACAGTTTTATGTATTCACATTGTCATTTAAATGTTAAGCTGATTATTAAGAGAATATTGTGTTTCCAACAAACCGTTTGCCTTCATCCAACCGATTTAAAACTTCATGGCTAAGTATCCTGAATCTGGATATTTTCAATTACTGTACCATTTTAAACAAGTAATGAAGAAGGAATGTTCAGGTCAATAACGAGACTAGTACCACTGTATAGAGCTGTTAATAAAATGTTTTCTCTCTTTGTCTATGATATCTTCAGACATGGACATTCTTTGATGATTAATTAAAATCTGCTGAACTGTTACTCAAGAAACATCTTAGGTTACTCATAACTGTGAAGGAATACTGAAAAAACACTCTAACATATGTGATACGAAAATGACAGCGAAATCGGTCAGAAATGCTGAACCTTCTAGGTATTTATTGATGTTTTGTGGTAAGAGGAAATTCATGGTAGTCTGGAATCCCAACCAAAAGCCATTGCTTTCTATAGGTCATAGCCTTAATAATTACGCTTCGGAGCATGGTCGATGCCCCACTCAAACTTTCATAGTCGCTAAAAGCTTCCACCTATGATCCCTGAACAAAGGACACAGAGGTCAGGTAAGACATGTGGAAATACCATCGATAGTGGAATGGATTTTTTAGAGGACTAATATTTTACCCGCCGCAAAGGATGTGCATGAAATAGATCTACTGAAATGAAATGGAGTCAATGGGGATAAAATCAATTTAATGCAATGATAATCTTTGAAAATTAGGCAAAAATGCTCAGTCTGCAAAGTAAAGACAATTGAAAATTTGTTCGACCAGATCGGTAGAGCTGAAGCAAAATAGCTTTGCAACAGTGCAGAAATGCATTCTGGTTCTCAGCGATGGGCAAGTCCATCTCTTTGTTTCTGAGTGATCGCCATCTCAGTCTGCTGTCACTTATCGAAGAGACCATCTCAGTTGTTAATACACTGATTTTCTTACATTGGTATTCAAGTCAGAGACTATTGACTGCTAAAGTTATTGCTCGTACTGGCATAACCCATTAATACGGTAGTTTGCACACTTGCTAGGTGCAACTTGTTTTGCTTGTGAGTAAGCTTCATGTGTCGAACTACACCTCCAGTACTGCACAGCAATTGCATGCAACAAAACTCCCAACACTACCATCGTCTCTGCCCTGTCACACAATGTGTGCAGGTATGGGCCAAGTTAATTCGTGCACAGTCTAACAAGCGTGTTGATAATCCCATCTTCTGCAAGGAAGGACTTTGTACATTTTTATAGTTATCGCTTTTATTTAACACAGGCCACGGTTGCTGTGCCATTTCAAAAGACAGCCACAGGCCAGCTACAATATAAAAAGACTATATTTGCCCACAGATATCATAATGACTTGAATATAAGCTGCACAATTAACTTTGAATTGAGAGAAAGAGAAAAGACCAAACGAGAAACTTTTACTCGAATATCAGATTAAGAGTGTATAAAAACTTTCACCAAATGGTCGTTCTTGGTCACTTGTTTTTATGTTGTAATGTAGACGGATTACACAGAAATAAAAATATTCTAATCACAGTCTTCAGTGAAGTCACAGCGAATATCACTATCGTTTGGAGATCGCGGTGCCACGCCAAAGTTGTCAACGTAAATCGATAGCAAGAACATTACCAAGGGTTCGGTGCAGTCTGCAACAACCAATGGGAGGCACTTGAGATGACCACTCCTCCCTTTCAGCAAAGCAACGCCCTCTCGCTGAGATCATTATAGTGTCGAGCATGCAAGAGCTCAGCCCAGTTTGTCACCTCATCTGAAGGAGACGACATCTTAGTGTAGGACCAACGAGTTGTTAAGGTTTCATATGAACTTGTGCTGCCGTAAACGTCGAACCTCAAGAGAACAGTTTGTTACTTCGTGCATCAGCCTTCTGCTAAAACAATGAAAGAGTCTACAGTTATGGCCGGATGATGGAAGTTTCATCTGGTCACAGCATGACCAGTATTTATCTCAACACTATCAGTATTTCTTTATCCTCCTTCCAAAGTACGTTTACCTCATTATCATGTAAGGTACTGAACACATAACGCATCTTGAACTCTTACACTAGAACCTGGTGATATTGTAAATAAAGAAAAGAACATTAACCCCAAGTTCAGGATATTTCACAGCTTTAAGCACACTCTATTCTTTCATTTACAAAACAGCGCTCTGTATACTATTCTCCAGTGCGAACCAATGCCGCACATCTGTTTCGTGCAAGTCATAATTTTTGCTCGCTTGTCTGTTTAACATGCTCTTTGTATATCTTGAGTTTGAGATTTGCATTATAGGTGCTCCAAATTTCGTAGTTTGTTGTTGCGTTTCGCTCAACGTTACCAATCATTAGTGAGGAATGATTTTTATCTTTAGTTGGGTAACTACTGATTTTGGAGTAGGTATGGTAATATTTGCCAACGGTCTTGCCGCAGTGGTAACACCAGTTCCCGTCAGATCACCGAAGTTAAGCGCTGTAGGGCTTGGGTAGCACATGGATGGGTGACCGTTAATGTCTGCCGAACGCTGTTGCTAAGCAGGTTGCATTCAGCCCTTGTGAGGCCAATTGAGGAGGTACTTGATTGAGAAGTAGCGGCTCTGGTCACCACAGGTGTCAACGATTAGGAGAGCGATGTGCTGTCTACATAGTTCTCCATATCCGCATCCAGTGATATAATAGTTGAGGATGACATGGCAGTCGGTCGGCACCGTTGGGCCTTATGAGGCCTGTTCGTATGCAGTTTATGAGAATATTTAGTTCAAGTACTTCCGTGCTGGTACTGGGCTACACCACACTTTTGCTCTCTCTTGACCTGATAAAATTAATGCTTCAACCAATTAAATCTGCGGAAATTGGGCATTTTAATTAAAGGTGCAAGGTTTGCACTGTGATAATTATTATTGTACTTGAAAATTTTCAAATACCTTACATAGTTCAACTGCTTAATTTTCCAAACACCTGCTCCCCTAAGTGTAACCATTCAAAGATCGATTCCATAACACACGTTTGAAAGTGGTATTAAAAGTGCAAGATCTGTTTGCTGAGTACGCACAGACTTACTACACCTGATCAAGAATTAAATTCAGTTCACAACCAGAGCAAGATCAGCCACAAACTGATCGCAGCTGTTAGTGCCAGTCTATAACACATTCTAGTAGAAGACCTTAGCAACTATACTGCACCAATGTACAGTAACACGCCAAGATGTAAAGGACAAGTACACATTATCTTGTGTTACTGTGCAGACAAGTAGAGAGTAGTGGTGTATACTTTTTGTTCTTGCGTCCTCAAGACGAACTTATTACTGCAGTCTTGCATCGCTGTCTTTCTTTCTTTCAGTGCATCGTACTGTAGCGACGCTCATTACCACTTCTTATAATGCTCTGCCTCCTGTCCACAGCAATACCGAAACAGAATGCATCAGACAACTGTCTGACCATCACAAACGACTTCTTGCGATCGCTCCCTCGCCAGCAATGTTACCTGTTTGCAGCCACGACAACAAACACTCCAACTGACTGCAACACTCCAGCTGTCACTTCCCAAACGAAATTTGTCATTCTGCAGCGGAGCGTGCGCTGATATGAAAGCTTCTGGATGATTAAAAATGTGTGTTGGACCGAGATAGGAAATCGGGACGTTTATATTTCACGAAAAAGTGCTCTACCGACTGAACTAGCCAAGCACGACTCACCACCCGATCTAACAGCTTTACTTGAGCCAGTACCTTACAAACTTCACAGAAATTCTCCTGCAAAACATGCAGGACTAGCACTCTGGACTGTGACTTTGCAATATCGTTTCTTCTAGTAGTGCTATCCCTGCAAGTTTCATAGGAAAACTTCTGTGAAGTTTTGAATGTATGAGATGAGGTACTGGCGTCAATAAAGCTGTGGAAACGGTTAATGAAGTGTGCTTGGGTATCGCAGTCCCTGGGATAGATTCTCGATCAAGCATACAATTCCGATCTGCCAGGAAGTTTCGTGTCTCTTCCTTGTTTCTAGCCCTAGTAAAGCGACCAAGACCTCTGTTCATTGGCTGAGCCAAAATCACTCGAAAGAGCACAGGCAAAGACCTAAATGTAGCCGTTGTAGCAGAGAAAATGCGGAAATCTATCAATGTGTTACAGATACAAAAGCAATGATCGTTTGGCTTCATTGGCCAGGAGGCCCCTTGCGGGGCAGGTCTGGCCGCCTTGGTGCAGGTCTTATTACATTCGACGCCACATTGGGCGACCTGCGCGCCGGATGGGGATGAAACGATGATGAAGACAACACGACACCCAGTCCCTGAGAGGAGAAAATCTCCGACCCAGCCGGGAATCGAACCCGGGCTCGTAGGACGGCAATCCGTCACCCTTACCACTTTTTTTTTCTTTTTTTCCTATCCATCTTTTGTTTCTAAAAAAAATGAAAATAAAAACGCGGTTCCTCCGCTTTATGGTCCAACAATGCGACCACGTTTTTTTTTGTTTTTTTTTTTTTTTGGGAACGGGAAGGCAGGGTAAACAAACAATCTTTATTCGTGCAATTGTGCTGTCCTAGGGATAAGAAAAGTATCGAGACAGCAAAAACAATTTGGAAACCATAAAATGAACGCAAAGGCCGCCCTCTTTTCTTTCTTTTTTCTTTTTTTTTTTGTAATAGGAATAAAGTAAATGACAATCCTAGTCACGGGCGGGAGTGAAAATGAAGTTATCATCTGCATCACAATCCCTGCAGCACGCGGTGTCGCATTATAAACCTGGCAGAAAGCCATATAATCTTGACCATTTCTGCCAGTGTGGGCGGTATTTATTTCTCCTGCGTCGACCATTCGAAGGACTATTATCTGGGGCGGTTTCGGTGTTTACTATCGTTGTGTGTGTGTGTGTTTTTTTTTTTTCCGCGTTAACATTATGCAGTCATAACTGGCTCCAACAGGTAGGGGCCAGTTTTCTTCTCAGTGTGCTATATGCCAATATAATTGAACCGCGCAGTACTGTCTCTAGTCGTTCTGCTGCAGGAGTCTTCCCAGTTCTGGGACACCCCAGCTGTCGGGCGGATTGTGAAAAACACTTCCTAAAAAATTGGAAAAGTAAGTCCTGTATTTCGTATGACTCCGTATGAGCTCGTGTTGTTCTTGTAAATACATCCAATAATCCATCACGGACTTAATATCGTACGAATACAAATATTTCGTCGCATGTCCAGCGATCCAATTGACCGCATACGTCTTTTGTTTGGGAAAAAAGGTCTTGTCCGGTAGAAAAAGTACATCCGATGTGATTTCTGTGTAGTTAGTGCGCCGAAGGAAGGCCAGTATTCGACGCGTCAGCATCCAGACGTCCCTCGCTACGCCACACACTAAACCATGTTCTTCCGTTGCTAACAGTCCACAGTTTGTGCAAAGAGGAGAATCGACCATATGAATTGTATGTAATCGACTCCTGGTCACAAGTTTACGGTTTATAAGAATATACCACATCGATCTCGCTGCTGTTGACAGTAATGGAGTAGGCACTGCACACCAAATGTGGTTCCACGTTCTCGACGGGTATTTGAATTCCATTATGTAGCGGCCATGGTGATCCATCAAGCATCTATAGATCTCCCGAGTCGTGGGTATTCTCATCGAAGGTACTTTCAGACGAACATAACTGTAATCAACAAGAAATGAGGCAATGTGTGCAAGAGAAGGCGAAATATTGCCCACCGCAATAGGGGGTTCGTACGAAGGCGGAACAAGTATTTCTATTAGAGCTGACGTTATGGTATGCTTTCTTTGTTGCCAATTTCGTATCATCGCTCGCATGTAAAGCGCCAGAGCTTTGTTTCGCACGTTTGTGAGGTTGAGGCCACCGTTCCGGAACTGTAGCGTTAACGTATCATATTTGATCTTAAATAACATCCCAGTTCTAACATAGTAACCAAAGGCAGCCATGAGGCGGTCTGCGATACCCTTCGGTATTGGTAGGATCTGCGCTAAATGGGGCAGTCGTGACGCTATGTGAACGTTGGTGTATGCCACACGTTGGATCATGTCAAAGGCTCTCAGTGAGTTGTTGCGTATCGTCAGACGAACATTCTGCAGAAGCCGCCGAAAACTCGCCGCCGCTGACCGCCGTAGTGAACGGGTAAATGTAATCCCCAGACATCTCAGCGATTCCACCGTCTGAAACGATCCCGGTACGTCTTCCAGACCCCGTCCAATGTGCATAATTTTGGATTTCGTCGTGTTAACGACACTGCCTGTCGCCGTCCCTAAGAGTCTAGATGTTCAACAGCCTGACGCACGTCATGTCCTGATCTGACAAGAAGGATCAGGTCGTCCGCGTATGCGAGACAAACGAAAGAGTTCTCATTAAGCGCTATCCCAGTAAGTTAGCGCCTCATAACACACATCAGCGGCTCAAGCGCTATCGCAAACAGCATAATGGAGAGTGGGCACCCTTGTCGGACTGAGCTGTTAATAGGAATCGAGCCCGCTTCCCGACCGTTTACAATCACCTTCGATGTAGCCCCTCGTATTAGCCTCATAACGATGGAGATGAAAACAGGTGGAATCGCCATTCGGCTCATGACTGACGCCAAGAAGTCGTGGTTTATCCTGTCGAACGCACTATCGAAGTCCACAGATATCATCTCTGCTCGCATTTTACACGTTTCCGCAAGGGCGATAACGTCACGGTATTCACTTAACGCCGAGGAAATGTTGCTTCGCACCCCTAGGCAAGCCTGATCAGGGGATATTGTCCTGGATATCGCCAGCTTGAGTCGAGACGCTAGTAGTCGTGCAAAGATTTTATAGTCGGTGTTTAGCATAGTGAGAGGCCGATATTGATTAACACTGCGACTCCCCGCCATCTTCGGGATGGGAAGAAGAAAGCCCGTCTCAAAATCCGACGGTAGACGCATGTCCGGACGCATCGCCTCATTGTACATCGACACCAACTGTGGCATCATCACGTCCACGAATTCTCGATAAAACTCTAGCGTAATCTCATCTGGCCCTGGTGATTTATGGGCCACTCCTTTTGTGAGTGCCACCTTTATATCGTCTTCTGTGAGTGGCTCCATAAGCGCTGCCTTATCCGTCTCTGTCAGTGTCGTTTGCAGATGTTGCAGTATCTCTTCCCCCACCAGACGATCCGTCGGTGTACCGGCATAGAGGTGGCGGAAATGCTCTAAAAATTCATTTGCAATGTCCTGTTGTGTTGTCAGTTGACGGCCATCTAAACCGTGGAGCACTGTTACCAATGCCCGGCGGTAACGTTTATGTTCCCGCGACACATGGTGCATCGAGGTACGTTCCCCAGTGATGGTGTCGAGGCATCTTGCCCGTATTGGGATGCCACCCAGTCGTCGTCGCGTGATCGATACGATTTGTGCCTTGACACGATGAACTTCCGCATGATGTTCTGCCGACGGCACCTGGAAGGACAGCTCACGAAGCATGGTGTAATAATAATCAAGAGTGTCTCTTTGCCAACTCGTCTTATCTCGACCATACTGTATGAGAGCTCCTCTTATTGCCGGCTTAGTACACTCGAGCCACCATTGAAGCACGGAGGTATATGTTGGTAGACGGCGTTGACATGTGGCCCATACCTCCTCGACTGTCTGACGACATTCGTGGTCCGCCAAAAGTGACGAATTGAGCTTCCATGTCCCGCGGCTTCTCCACACACTTTGCCTAGGGAGTGATATGGTACAAATGTAAGCCAGATGATCAGTAAATGCCGCAGGCCATCGTTCCGCGTCGACCACCTTATCCTGTAGGCCAACCGATACATATATTCGATCGAGTCTGCTCGCCGAGTGACTGGTATAAAAAGTATATCCCTCACGGTTCCTATGAATCATGTCCCAGGTGTCGCGTAACTCCAGATCCCGGTAGAGCACATGCAATTCACGACAGGTATTGTAATGTGGAGTCTGGTCTTTTTGGGCTAAAACACAATTGAAGTCACCACCTATAATGAAATGATCGAATCTGCCGGTAAATAAGGGCACAATCTCTTCCGAATAATATCTCGCACGCGCCCGTCTGTTGTCTGTGCCGGAAGGGGCATAAACATTGATAATGCGAATTCCATTAACAGTTATCGCCAGTCCTCGTGCCGAAGGTAGATAAGCCAGGTCGCGAACCGGAATCCCGTCCCGGACCAATATCGCCGTTCCACTGTCGTTGTTCGAGTGCGGCGAGGTGTAGGAGATGTATCCATGGACTTCCTGGAACTCAGGAATGTAAATTTCCTGCACCATCAGTATATCCACATCCGACGCGTATATCATGTCCCTAAATAACTGCTGTTTCACGGGCGATCTAATGGTATTTACATTCACTGTCCCTATTCTGTATGCCTGGGGTCGAGTAGCCGTCATCTCCACATGATGTTAAAATGACAAAGTTTCACCGTATCGATAGTCCCTTTGCACATCCGCAGAGGGTCGCCCGACGGACGTGTCCCTGTGACATTAGGTTTCTTGAGATGCGAACGGATGCGAGTCCCCACCGGTAGAATGGTCCGCATCGGCGATTTCGTCGTCCTGCTCATACCAGCTGATATTATTGGAGTGCTCCAAATTTTCCTGTGCGGCATTGATGTGTGACATCTGTTGTTCTTTCGCAGCTTGAGACTCCACCGCAGAAGGGGTAGCAGGCCCCTGAGCGGATGCGTCTTCTGAGCGACATGAAATCTTTTCACTGTCCGAATTCATATGGTCTGTGACATCCGAAGCTTGTGGTTCCAAGTCAGACAGGTCCATAGTGTTAGACTCATATGGGCTCCCAAGAAGAGAGGGGAGCGTCTCCGCAGTCGGCGCTTCTTGCGGCGCTTTGGCGAGCGTTGTTTGCGGGCCCTAACCTCGGCTTCTGGTGTTGGCGAATCTTGCATCACCTGCGCTCTCGCCGCCGTCACAACGCCCTGGGGCCGTTCCACTTCAGCTTCCATGCCTGTTGTGATGCTGTCATCCTCTTTCTGCACCACCTGTAATGTCTGGGATTGGAGGTTGGTCGGAGCCATTCCTTCTTCAGTGGGGTCCGAAGGCGCCTCAATCAACTGCGGCGTCGGTTCGATAGTGCGCTCCGATCTCGGCGTCACCTCCTAGCGAAGCGCCGCCACGTAAGTCATCGGCAGTCACGTTGGTGTTGTCGGATTCTGGAGGTCTCCGCTGGGGAGTTGCACGAGTCTCCTCTGCACACACGCAGATCGAAGATGTCCTTCACCACCACACTCGGAGCATGTCCGGGGCTGTCCATCATAGATGACAATTGCTCGACAGCCGCCGATGTTGATGTACGTTGGCACATGTTTCGTAAGCGCAATTCGCACCTGTCGGACACCATTGAGCACTGGATACGTGCTAAAACTTGCCCAACGTTCGGCCGTATGACTGATAACTCTGCCATATGGCTGGAGCGATTCAGTGACCAAGGATTCTGGTACCTCGAAAGGCAGCTCGAAGACTCGAATCGTACGCACGCCCAGGCCCGAATGAGCGACTAAAACTTCGCCAATATGACCATCGGAGTGTCGGAACTGGAATCCTCGTTTGGCGGCTTCAATGATCCTATCGCATGCTGCGTCGTCAATCATCTTTACGTAAAGAGTGCTGCTCACGATTGATAAATGAATTCCAATAATCTCCGTGTAATTGAGTTGCACTTCGTCCCTCAAGAAACGTTCGATTTCGAAAGCCTTCGGTCGTGCATACTCGTTACAGAACGTGAACTGTATCGTGGTTTTTCGGAAATTGTGTGCCATTGCGTTCGATTCAAACAATAACACACGCGAGTGACGACGGTGTAAACACCGCTTCTTCCGCGAACGTTCGCAGCCGGGACAAAAACAAGTCCGAGCTGCTCCGCGGCTAAAGGCGGACTGGACGACCACTCAGCTATCGGGGCGGACACAAAGAGCAATAACTGCGTGTCAGTAATCCATAAGATAAAAATGGAACACATGAACAATGGATGATCAAACCTTTCAATATTGATGAGTGGTGCGAAAACCTACCTGCTGGCCGTCGTAGTTGAACGTGACGTCGGCGAGCAGCGGCGAGGCGATCTGGCGGTAGAAGTTGCGCAGCTGCAGGTGGGCGTCGGCGGCCTCGTAGATCCTGCGGCCGACGCCGCTGTTGCGCAGCGCGAGGCGTCGCAGGAAGCCGTAGTCGGCGCCGGTGCCGAAGGCCAGCGTGAAGATCGCCGCGCCCGACTCTGCGTTGCGCTCGGTGACGCGGCGCACGATCTCGTCAGTGTCGCTGACGTCGCCGTTGGGTTCGCCGTCCGTCAGCAGCACAATAATGGGCGCGTGCCGACGCCACCCCGGCGCCGAGCCGCCGCCCCCGCTGTGCACCCCCGCGTCCGACACGCGCAGAGCCGTTTCCAGAGCGCTGAACATGTACGTGACTGCACAGCACACACGTGAGTAAATTTGTTATCGTCCTGCTTCCAAATTACTCGCAGTTAACACATTAATTGACTAGTTTAGATGGTTATATTTACACAGCGCTAAAAAAAGAAACCTTAAGGACTGGTCCTCTCCTTTTCACGCTTGTGCAACTGAAAGCTCAGTACCCAGACATCACTTCCTAAAGAAGTATTACGCAAAAAATCCAAAGAAGGCTGGGTTAAGTACAAAATTTTTTTAAATTTATTAACGTGGTCGCTGACAGCTGAGTGTGCAATGTGAAAGTCTCGTGAACGATCGAAATTTCTGTTGTAGCCCCTTTTCTAATATTTTTTTATTTTATTTTCATATATATTGTTGTTGTGGTCTTCAGTCCAGAGACTGGTTTGATGCAGCTCTCCATGCAACTCTATCTTGTGCAAGCTTCTTCATCCCCCAGTACTTACTGCAACCTACATCCTTCTAAATCTGTTTAGTGCATTCATCTCTTGGTCTCCCTCTACGATTTTTACCCTCCACGCTGCCCTCTAATACTAAATTGGTGATCCCGTGATGCCTCAGATTATGTCCTACCAACCGATCCCTTCTTCTAGTCAAGTTGTGCCACAAATTTCTCTTCTCCCCAATTCTGTTCAATACCTCCTCATTAGTTATGTGATCTACCCATCTAATCTTCAGCATTCTTCTGTGGCACCACATTTCGAAAGCTTCTATTCTCTTTTTGTCTAAACTATTTATCGTCCACGTTTCACTTCCATACATGGTTACACTCCATACAAATACTTTCAGAAACGACTTCCTGACACTTAAATCTATACTCGATGTTAACAAATGTCTCTTCTTCAGAAACGCTTTCCTTGCCATTGCCAGTCTACATTTTATATCCTCTCTACTTCGACCATCAGTAGTTATTTGCCCCCCCCCCCGCCCACCCCCATACTTATTAGCAAATGGAAACGTTAACAATGTTTACTTATATTTTTTTAAAATAAATACAACACCCTTTGTTCTTAATAGTGCGGGAGTGCTGTAACAAATAAGTCTGTAAAGGCTGCACTCAGAATCCTTGTTTGGAGGGGTTCTCCGCTCTTGGGGTTGTATGTGAACTACGAACATGGGGTTAAAAGCTATTTGGTTAACCCCCAACCAGTGGCCATTTGTATAGCCACTCAAACATCTGACTTGAAGTAGCTAGGTTACAACATATTAAGCAAGGTTTGAACGACTAACCAGTAGCGACGTCCAAGGAAATTACATGAATTGTTTAATTCGTTCAGCAAAAGACTTTAACTGGAGTTATATTAACGCTCAGGTAATAACACCATTTGTATAGCCATCCTTCAGATTTTACGTTTAAAAACACGCAAAAAAACACGTTGTATGATGAGATTTCTGAAGTGCACCGCGTCTGTACTTTAAACTTGTACGAATAGTTTCAGACATTGTATCAAAGTAGGTAAAAGGATAAAGTTAAAATGAAATTTTGTTGTGCAATAATCTTTGTCTCTAGTCGGGTATCATGGTTTAAAGTCAAGCTAAATGCAGCATGTAAAATTCGCTCTTACTTTAACTGAATGTGTGGATAAGGTTTAAAGTGTATAAAATAAACTAAAAAATGCATTCTTACCATAAAATTGAAAATATCTATCTTCATTCGGATTTCATGTACAAAAAACAGGTTTTTGTAAGAAAACAGAGAAATACATGTTTTGTGGAAGCTTTATCCATTGCCACGATGTAAGAAACGTGGTTCATAAGACGATAAAATAAACGTATACCGGATCATCATTACCTGACTCAACAAAAATCTACATCGGTTGTCAAACAATGTCGGTTTAATGTCAAAGTTATGGTAGAGTAAAAGTTGGCAACCACAAGGAAAAGTGCTCCTATCATAAGAAAAAAAGACGAATATGCCCTGGTCAGAGTCATGGATGTAAAAAAAAAATCTAGCTTTTCGACATAACTGGCAGTTTCGAAGACTTCTGAATCCAAACATCTTGAAATATTCGCACTATTTTACACGTTAATCCTACTTCCTGAGTGCCGTGAGTTTTTTTAGCGAGATGCTGGCACACGTGCATCTTACAAGTCCCTTATCCTATGACCAAAATCCAGGAAATTCACCAGGCATGGGAAAGGTATATAATGTCTTATCACTGAAAGGCATAAAAACGTTTTTCTTGCGGGGTGGGGGGTGGGGGGGGAGATAAAATTTCTCGGGGTGGGATTGCTTCTAGACTACGCTGTAACAGTTTTATTTTTAGGTGGGAGGGGTTGATTTTTTTCCCAGAGTAGACGATTTCTCCCCCAAACCCATCTCATATTAAATGTACAGTGCAGGGTGTAAGAACAAATTTGTGTGCCTCTAGAGAGTGGGATGCATCTACAATGGGAAATATCAACGAGCGGGATACATCTACAATAGGAAGTATCCCCTAGTGGGGATGCATGTATCCTAAACTTTCATCTCTTGTTGTGTCATATTGTACATGACAAATGCCTGTTGATGACATGATGGCCTGTGTCATGTTACCTGACACGGCATCATGTATCATGTTACTTTACATGACATGATGCATTGTATTACATGACATGGGTGCCCATAATAACAAGTAAAAAAGCACAAATATGTCAAGATGTTTTGCATTAAGTGTCTTTGAAGCCGGTAGAAAAGTCGAAAAGTTAGTTCCCTTCTTTTAGATCCCTAACTCTGTGCAGAACATATTCGCCTTTTTTAGTACTATGGCAGCAACATTTTTCGTTCTCGTTACTAACAGCAAGGAAAATGCGACTACTGATCATGAATTAAAATTTAGTAGAAAATTGTAAAACAGCATGTAGAAAATAAAATAGTCCTTATTTATAGAGATTTAATGGTATTATTATTATGATGATTATTATTATTATTGTTCGAATCAGGCTGACACAGGTGCACACGAGACACCTGATTTATGACATCATATTCCTTTCCTTTTTTTTTGTCTTCCCAATACTTTTTTATTCTTGCTCTCTGTTGTCCTCTCCTACCTATTACGGCTCAAGAGAGAGTGATTCTCGCATGATGGCAGATGTTTCCTAATGCCTGTCGGAAATTAACTTTGCAGGTGCAGCACTTTGTAGAAGAATGTTATTAGCAAGAGCAAGAAATGGCCAAGGAAAATGTCTGTAGTCTGCTTCTGAATCTGAATGGCTGAAATATTTATACGTAAAACGATTTTCATGGAGCTTCTCGGAGCTAAGGAAATCGAGGGTCATTGGCAGTCTTTGGGACTGTGGCGACGTGTTTGTGAAAGTATAGTGTGGAGGTGACAGTAAATTAGTTGTGTGTATGTAGTCGAGGGTGAGTGAGTCTTAGTGAATCATAAAGTTATTCTACTGGTACTGAAGCGCGTAGCAGTATTAAAGTGTGTTTTCCCTTATGCAGGTGTGGAATTTGGTTTAGAAAGGCGCCTTATGTGCACAGACATCAAGAAGATTGGAAGATATCTAAATTCTGTGAAGCACAAAACAGATTAATAACAAATTGATCGGTAGTGTAGCACATAACATAATGAGGTAATACATGTAAGGATATCAGTCCTGGAATTTCTCTAGTGGCATACTTTTTTCACTTTTTTGGATCTCATATTTATTTGAAAATGAAAATGTTAATTAACAAATGTGGAACCATAGTCTTTCTTGAAAATAACATTGGTTTTTTAATTAATATTTGCAGAAAATATACAAAAATTTAAAATTTTGTTTAAAAGTGGAAACATCAAATAAAAAAAATGAAATACTTTTTTTTAGAGAGTGAATGGTATTGTTGATGTTTATAATCTTTTCGTTTAGTGAAGAGTCTTTTCGCGTATCTGTATCGAAAATTCAATTTTTTGTCATGCAACTGGCAGTCAAAAGTAGTAATATTTTTTAATAAAAAAGACATTTGTTTTTTGTTAGTTAACATCCTTTTCTTAAAAAGTATAAAGTACAAATGTGTGCTAGTATCAAAATTAAAACCAACAACTTCATGATTACAGTCTCATTAAACTACATACTGAGGTCTCAACGAATTTGTAATTAAATTACGAATTATTTATCCTTAAGAGCATATTGCAAGAACTGGTCGTGGTAAATGAATAATGTTCCAAAGAACCATTAAACATTAATAACTGTAGAACACTTCATGTAATCGACAAAGCAGGTAACAGATGATAACTTAGGGCACTAGCTATCATCATTAAAAGCCTGTTTATCTGCATTTTATTTATTGAGTTAATTCGTATTTTACATATTTTAATTATGTAACTGTATCAGATTATTGTATTATCTATAGTTGCATATCAAATGAATATAGCATGGTATTCCTTAAACATTTCCCTACTTCATTGTACAACATTTGTCTAGGTTATTATTTTATTTCTAATTTGTTAATTAAATTGTAATTTGGCCTACATTAAAGACACTTGCAACTTGAAAATGGTAATTTTCACGTAAAATTTGTTAGCACCACTGAATAGAGCGTAAAAAGCACATATACTGAGGATGTTAAATTTATTGCTTTGTATTTCTTAACAAATTTTTCTGTGTTATCTGTCGTTATTGCACATGTGCAAAATTCATGATTAAATTGTTTATCGTTAAATTTTTAGAAATAGAGAAATGTGTATGGTCTGAGGAGGTTCAGAGAGAAAGACCTTTCATTTGACATATGCGTTTTTGTAACGTGTATATTCTAAATGGAGGTCCGTTTTCTATATCATTTTCATTATTTTATTCTTTTGTTTGAATACATATCGATTTTTATTTTAAAACTCGCATTACATGCCAACGCTTAGATAAAGAGACTGAAGGATCAGGGTTACACTGTTTTTTGCTGCGAGTTTAGTTGCTGGGAACGAAATCAGACACGTATGGCTCGAAATTATGATTATACCAAAAAATATGTGTGAAATCTTATGGGACTTAACTGCTAAGGTCATCAGTCCCTAAGCTTACACACTACTTAACCTAAATTATCCTAAGGACAAACACACACATCCATGCCAGAGGGAGGACTCGAACCTCCACCGGGACCAGCCGCACAGTCCCGACTGTCGCGCCCTAGACCGCTTGGCTAATCCCGCGCGGCCATGATTATACCGACTCGCACTTCTAAAAAGAACAGTACATTTCTAGTGCTTAATCTCGTGCCAGGGATTTTATTTAGTACACTGCATTATGACAGATTCGTCGCAGCCTTATTGACTACTGCTTCCCTTTCATGTCATTCTGGTCGTGTTATAGGTAACCTTGCGTCTCTGTGTTTTATTCCTGCTATCTTCAGAATTTCAAAGAATTTGTCCCAGTCAAACGCTGCAATCCTAGATTCCCCTTTCGTCAATTTATATTCTAAGATAAATTGTGGGATCAGTAATACAATGCGTGTTGACCAGAGTCTAACATTGTATTCATGTTCGTTTGTATTACCACCCACCGCTCTTCTGCATACGAGTATTCCTTCCACCTTGCAGCCTTTTCACCGTTGCTTAGTTCGGGCTTCCCACCTGAGCTCGTACATTCATACAGCTGCTTCTCTTTTCCCCAAAGTTTTTAGTTTAATTTTCCTACATGCGACCCTTACCTTTTCCGTGCATGTTTTTACAGCCTTGCATTTTTTGTCTGGCCGTTCTTGCTCTGCGACTTTCCACTTTCTGTCGGTCTCATTTTTTTGGACGTCTGTAATCCCTTTAACCTACTTCATTTGCTGGATTTTTGTATTTTTCCATTTTTTAGTTAAATTCAATATCCCACGTGTTATCCAAGGATTTATATTGTACCTTTTACCTACATGGATTCTCTGATGCCTTCACTACCTCATCTCTCGAGATTACCGGTTCGTCTTGTAGGATATTCCTTTCCCTAGTTTCTGTCAGTCGTTGCAGAAAGCTCCCTTTGACATTCTCTACGACCTGTGGGACTTTTAATCTGTTCAGGTCCGATCACAGTAATGTACTATCTTTTTTCTAATTTTGTCAGACTTAATTTCCCCCTCATAACCTATGAATTATCTTCAGTCCACATTCGTCACTGCAAATGTTTTAGTGTTTTGAACCTAGTTTCGGAAAGCTCATTACATGCATAAAGCATCTGAAACCTTCCACGTACGGAACCTTCTTTCATGATTCTTAACAACGATTAATGTCCCCTTTGCGCTGGCTTCCACAAGAAGGCTTCCTCTTGAACCCTGATGTGCAGTTCTCCACTGGAGTGGACAGCTGTCAATGTCGCTTCTTTGGCGTTTTAATCAGTCCCGAGGCTACAAATGTATGTAGTCCACTCCAGTACACACCATCTACTGGTGCTGTGCCCTTTCGGCTTTTGCAGCCTTAGGATCCATTAAAAAAGTCAAAGAAGCGACATCAATAGCTGTTAACTGCAGTGGACAACTGCACCTAGAGTTAATTCCTTGTTTTCAGTTCCCGTTTGCTGACATGCTTCCTTTTCCTACTATTGAATTCCACTCCCGCACAGAAATTAATTTTTCGTTTTCTTAAGGATGCCAATAATTTCTTGTATCTCATCATACATTCTTCCAACTCCTTATCACTTATGGTGCATATAAACCTGAGCTATTCAGGTGGATGTTGGGTTTGATTCAATTACTTGACGTTTGGAGGTAGAGTATTATGACACTACCTAGTGCTTATGTCAATATCTTACATTGGTAGAGTGGTTAAAATTGTGAGATTCATATAACAAATACTGAGGAGCAACTATCAGTCATGTGAAATTACAAGCAAATGCCTAATGTACATAGGGTAATGAACTATTTATCGTAGTAGACTGGATTTAGGTACTGCAAACTGCGATGTTAAAAGCTGTTATTAGAGTCATTCCAAGTTCTTCAACGGTTATCGGTTTTCTAAATGTTGTCAACTGCCTATTGAGACACAGTATAATAATGAAAGGTAATTCATCAAATGTGCTAATGTTAAACAGGAAAACGTGAGTAATGAAATTTGAGAAAGAATATATCATAATGACAATAAAAAAGCGATATGTCTCCAGCTAGCTCCGTGTTTCTTTTTTTGTAGTTTCATATTATAGTAAATCATATCCACTGCTTTATTTGCAGCAGTCGCTACAATACTCCTACAATCTTTGAACTAATGGGCGCATTAAAAATACAGCAACTGCATACTAATTCGAAGTGTTTTCTTCTGTCTGAGGTGCCAGTTGTCAAATGCGTTTCATACACGTACATTGGCAACTGTTTACTAGGAAAAACAGAGAAGACAAAATCTGGAAGTTAACTACAGCTCTTTTATTGTATTGTGATTTTTATAAATTTAAAGTCCCGGAGGAGACTTGTACATACGTCCGCTGGCTTCAAAGGAGTTGATGCTGTTTTTGGCTTTCGCGATGTTCTCATTTGTCGCTTCGACGATGGCACTGGCGTTGAACGCAGAGCTCACGCCCGGCTGCCAGTGCCGAAACGTGAGCGGCACGTCTGGATGCCATACCTGCAACCAAGCATTATCACCTGAGTCCCACTCCATTCAGCGTGGCACAAAAATTCACTCATATGTCCAAAACCCCTCCCCACATACGCACTGCTGAGGATTTGGTAGATCAGTAAAACGGCATGCATACCGTCTTATAAGATGAACATCGTTGTTGTTGTGGTCTTCAGTCCAGAGACTGGTTTGATGCAGCTCTCCATGCTGCTATATCCTGTGCAAGCTTCTACATCTCCCAGTAGCTACTGCAACCTACAACCTTCTGAATCTGCTTAGTGTATTCATCTCTTGGTCTCCATCTACGATTTTTACCCTCCACGCTGCCCTCCAGTACTAAATTGGTAATTCTTTGATGCCTCGAAATATGTCCTACCAACCGATCCCTTCTTCTAGTCAAATTGTGCCACGAAATTCTCTTCTACCCAGTTCTATTCAGTACCTCCTCATTAGTTACGTGATCTACCGATCTAATCTTCAGCATTCTTCTGTAGCACCACATTTCGAAAGCTTCTATTCTTTTCTTGTCCAAACTATTTATCGTCCATATTTCACTTCCATACTTGGCCACACTCCATACATATACATTCAGAAGTGACTTCCTGACACTTAAATCTATACTCGATGTTAACAAATTTCTCTTCTCCAGAAACGCTTTCCTTGCCATAGCCAATCTACATTTGATATCCTCTCTACTTCAACCATCATTAGTTATTTTTCTCCTCAAATAGCAAAACTAATCTATTACTTTAAATGTCTAATTTCCTAATCTAATTCCCTCAGCATCACCCGTCTTAATTCGACTACATTCCATTATCCTCGTTTTGCTTTTGTTGATGTTCATCCTATATCCTTCTTTCAAGACACTGACTTTTTCGTTCAACTGCTCTTCCAAGTCCTATGATGTCTGCGACAGAATTACGTCATCGGCGGTCCTCAAAGTTTTTATTTTTTTCTCCCTGGAGTTTAATACCTACTCCGAATTTTTCTTCTGTTTCCTTTACTGCTAGCTCAAGATACAGATTGAATAACATCGGTAATAGGCTACAACCCTGTCTCTCTTCCCAAAAACTGCTTCTCTTTCATGCCCTTCTACTCTTATAACTACCATCTGGTTTCTGTACAGACTGTAAATAGCCTTTCGCTCCCTGTATTTTACCTCTGCCACCTTCAGAATTTGAAAGAGAGTATTCCATGCAACATTGTAAAAAGCTTTTTCAAAGTCTACAAATGCTAGAAACGTAGGTTTGCTTTTCCTTAATTTATCTTCTAAGATATGTCGTAGGGTCAGTATTGCCTCACATGTTTCAACATTTCTACGGAATCTAAACTGATCTTCCCCGAGGTCGGCTTCTAGCAGTTTTTCCATTCGTCTGTAAAGAATTAGTGTTAGTATTTTACAGCTGTAACTTGTTAAACTGATAGTTCGGTAATTTTCACATCTGTCAACACCTGCTTTCTTTGGGATTGGAATTATTATATTCTTCTTGAAGTCTGAGGGTATTTCGCCTGTCTCATACATCTTGCTCACCATATGGTAGAGTTTTGTCAGGGCTGGCTCTCCCAAGGCCGTCAGTGGTTTTAATGGAATGTTATCTGCTCCTGGGGCCTTGTTTCGACTAAGATCTTTCATTGCTCCGTCAAACTCTTCACGCAGTATCCTATCTCCCATTTCATCTTCATCTACATCCTCTTCCATTTCCATAATATTGTCCTCAATTACGTCGCCCTTGTAGAGACCCTCTATATACTCCTTCCACCTTTTTGCTTTCCCTTCTTTGCTTAGAACTGGGTTTCCATCTGGGCTCTTGATATTCATACAAGTGGTACTCTTTTCTCCAAAGGTCTTTTTAATTTTCCTGTAGGCAGTATCTATCTTACCGCTAGTGAGATGTACCTCTACATCCTTACATTTGTCCTCTAGCCATCCCTGATTAGTCATTTTGCGCTTCCTGCCTATCTCATTTTTGAGACGTTTGTATTCCTTTTTGCCTGCTTCATTTACTGCATTTTTATATTTTCTCCTTTCATCAATTAAATTCAGTATCTCTTCTGTTACCCAAGGATTTCTACTAGCCCACGTCTTTTAACCTACTTGATGCTCTGCTGCCTTCACTATTTCATGTCTCAAAGCTACCCATTCTTCTTCTACTGTATTTCTTTCCCCCAGTCCTGTCATCGTTCCCTAATGCTCTCCCTGAAACTCTTTACTACGTCTGGTTTAGTCAGTTTATCCAGGTCCCGTCTCCTTAAATTCCCACCTTTTTGCAGTTTCTTCAGTTTTAATCTACAGTTCATAGCCAATAGATTGTGGTCAGAGTCCACATCTGCCCCTGTATTACAATTTAAAACCTGGTTCCTAAATCTCTGTCTTACCATTATATAATCTATCTTATACTTTTTAGTATCTCCATGATTCTTCCATGTATACAACCTTCTTTTATGATTCCTGAACCAAGTGTTAGCTATGATTAAGTTATGCTCTGTGCAAAATTCTACCAGACGACTTCCTCTTTCATTTCTTAGCCCCAATCCATATTCACCTACTACGTTTCCTTCTCTCCCTTTTCCTATTCTCGAATTCCAGTCACCCATGACTATTAAATTTTCGTCTCCCTTCACTACCTGAATATTTTCTTTTATCTCATCATACATTTCTTCAATTTCTTCATCTGCAGAGGTAGTTGGCATACAAACTTGTACTACTGTAGTAGGCTTGGGCTTCGTGTCTATCTTGGCCACTATAATACGTTCGCTATATTGTTTGTAGTAGCTTACCCGCACTTTTTTTTTATTCATTATTAAACCTACTCCTGCTTTACCCCTATTTGATTTTGTATTTATAACCTTGTATTCACCTGACCAGAAGTCTTGTTCCTCCTGCCACCGAACTACACTAATTCCCACTATATCTATCTTTAACCTATCCATTTTCCTTTTTAAATTTTCTAACCTACTTGTCCGATTAAGCGATCTGTCGTTCCACGCTCCGATCCGTAGAACGCCAGTTTTCTTTCTCCTAATAACGACGTCCTCTTGAGTAGTCTCCACCCGGAGATCCGAATGGGGGACTATTTTATCTCTGGAATATTTTACCCAAGAGTACGCCATCATCATTTAATCATACAGTAAAGCTGCATACCCTCGGGAAAAATTACGGCTGTAGTTTCCCCTTGCTTTCAGCTGTTCGCAGTACCAGCACAATAGGTCGTTTTGGTTAGTGTTACAAGGCCAGATCAGTCCTTCATCCAGACTGTTGCCCCTGCAACTACTGAAAAGGCTGCTGCCCCTCTTCAGGAACCACACGTTTGTGTGGCCTCTCAACAGATACCCTTTCGTTGTGTATCGCTGAGGCACGCAAGTCTCCCTACCAACGGCAAGGTCCATGGTTCATCTACAAAATTTAATTCTTGAAGTGTGACATGTCTAGAAACTGACCAACTTAGACGCAATGAACATCAACAAAGGTGAAACAAGTGTGATGGAGTGTAGAAAAATTAAGTGAAGTGATGCTGAGGGAATTAGATTAGGAAATGAAAGGCTAAAATTTGTAAGAGAGTTGTGCTGTTTCAGCAAGAAAATAAATGAAAACAGTAGAAGTAAAGAGGATATAAGATACTGACTCACCGTTACAAGGTAATCGGTCGAGAAAAGCGAAATTTGCTAACATGTAACATAAAATTGGGTCTTAGGAAGTGTTTTACGGTGGTATTTGTTTTGTTTATAGCCTTATATGGAATCAAATATGGACGGCAAGCAGTATATACAAGATTATAGCAGTTTGTGATGTTACAGAAGAATGCAGAAGATTGAAGTATAACTGACGAAGAGGTACTGAATTGAACTGGAGAGAAAATTTAGGTATTGCACAATGTGCCTAAACAAAGAGATCGGCTCGTGGAACTCAATCTGAGGCATCAAGGATGAGGCGGTTTCGAAAGGGAGGGAAGTGTGAGGAGAAAAATTATAGATCATGAACAAGGCTTGAGTACAACTGACAGTTTCAAGCTGATGTATGTAGTTTGCAATGTAGGTTTATTCACACGTGCCTCTGGAGTTTCTGTCGATGACTGTATGAAAATTGGAAGAAATACAAATTCATGGTACATATCATTCGATGGGGAGAGCATGTCTTCAAGTTTCCATTCGTAATATGCACCGTGACAAAGCTGCAGATTTCACTACTGGAGGGCAGGTGTGGCAGGATATATGAACTAATCATCCGCTCCTTATCGTTGCCTCGAATTAAAAGGGGCGCTCAAAAACGTTCCGTTTGAGGGCGTTGCTGCATCTCAGATTCAATGTAGCGCGACTCCGATGCGGGTATATAAGCACCAACATGTAGGCAAGACAACAGTGTGACATTCTTGTCTTTTCCGAAGTACGAGCGATAAATATGGAAAACTGAATTATGGCGACGTTATTGTTAAATGCTTCCAAACAGCACCAACGTGCTGTTATTATTTTCTTGGCTGCTGAAGGACAAACATCGGTAGACTTCCATCGGAGAGCGGATAATGTGTATGGGGCAGCATAATTGCCTTAATCCACCGTTGGCGAATTGTGCACCAAGTCAGTGCTGGCCACGATTCGACACACAAGACGCCGGTCAATCTGTGCGGTTGGGCACTCGACACCAGGACATTGGGACACTCGAGAACACACCCTAATTTATTCCCATGCAATTACCACGCTTCCAGTCCCTTAAAGAAGGCCTTGGATTGTCGTCGAGTCCTGTTGGACGAGGATGTCAGTATGGCAGTTACAGACTTCTCCAAGGAGCAGGACATAGTGGTTTAGCAAACGGGTATGTTCATACTGGTGGCTCGATAAGACCATTGCCTCAGCACGGTGATTTTGCTTCACTGGCATACCGATTCTGAACAGTACAGCCTTATAAAAGAAAAGTTTTAATGGCCACTTATATTTCGCGCCTGTAGACAGACAAACGAATGAACGAACGCCCAAAGTGGACTGCTGTTTACATCTACACCTACATTTATACTCCGCAAGCCACCCAACGGTATGTGGAAGAGGGCACTCTACGTACCACTGTCATTACCTCCCTTTTCTGTTCCAGTCGCGTATGGTTCGCGGAAAGAACGACTGCCGGAAAGCCTCCGTGCGCGCTCGAATATCTCTAATTTTACATTCGTGATCTCCTCGGGAGGTATAAGTAGGGGGAAGCAATGTATTCGATACCTCATCCAGAAACGCACCTTCTCTAAACCTGGACAGCAAGCTACACCGCGATGCAGAGCTCCTCTCTTGCATAGTCTGCCACTTGAGCCCGCTACACATCTCCTTAACGCTATCACGCTTACCAAATAACCCAGTGACGAAACGCGCCGCTCTTCTCTATCTCCTCTGTCAACTCGACCTCGTACGGATCTCACACTGATGAGCAATATTCAAGTATAGGTCGAACGAGTGTTTTGTAAGCCACCTCCTTTGTTGATGGACTACATTTTCTAAAGACTCTTCCAATGAATTTCAACCTGGCACCCGCCTTACCAACAATTAATTTCATACGATCATTCCACTTCAAATCGTTCCGTACGCATACTCCCAGATATTTTACAGAGGTAACTGCTATCAGTGTTTGTTCCGCTATCATATAACCATACAATAAAGGATCCTTCTTTCTACGTATTCGCAATACATGTCTATGTTAAGGGTCAGTTGCCATTCCCTGCACCAAGTGCGTATCCGCTGCAGATCTTCCTGCATTTCGCTGCATTTTTCTAATGCTGCAACTTCTCTGTATACTACAGCATCATCCGCGAAAAGCCTCATGGAACTTCAGACACTATCTACTAGGTCATTTATATATATTGTGAAAAGCAATGGTTCCATAACACTCCCCTGTGGCACACCAGAGGTTACTTCGACGTCTGTAGACGTCTCTCTATTGAGAATAACATGCTGTGTTGTGTTTGCCAAAAACTCTTCAGTCCACCCACACAGCTGCTCTGATATTCCGTAGGCTCTTACTTTATCAGGCGACAATGCGGAGCTGTATCGAACGCCTTCCGGCAGTCAAGAAAAATAGCATCTACCTGGGAGCCTGTATCTAATATTGTTGCACTGTCGTTGTACCTTCCCTGGCATATGCAACGCTGACTTTAATGACGTTTGCCACAACACAAGGAAGGGTGTTCGATCGAGTGTCCCTTTTTTTGTCATCAGTCTCCTGTGCCAAATTCTTCATTTCAGAGTAGCCCTTGCAACCTAGTGTCATAATGTGCATTCAAAATTTGGAGAGATGCACTACTCACTAATATGTGTCTATTTTCAATATTTCTTATAGTTTTCGTGCTAGTATCTTCTGAAATCCTAGAGGAGTCTTCCATAGATTGAAAGGACTGGACAGGACGGACTAGTATGGAGTGCTGCAACAAATCGCCTTCCGACTGAAGACCACAAAACAACAAAAAAATAAATTTATAGGAGACACAGTTTTCATTGGTTCAGATTAGCAGCTGCTATATTTACAGGAAGAAGAAAGGTGAGATCTGCCTAGTAAATTTAATGAAATGAAAATGAGATGCACTGTCATAAACTAAAAGGAAGGAATATACTTTAAAACCAATGAAAGCATGGTGTAGCAAAATTAAGTGTCGAATACTTTCATGTGAACGTGTTAGAGAATGTGAAAGGTAATGGGAGAGATTAGGTAACATAATAATGCGAGATACTGTAATTTAAAATACGTTGCTTCAGATGTTTTACCCGCGATCGTCAGAAAACAATTTAGTTGGACAATTATAACTGTACTGCAGCAATGACTGAGCCGTCCCTTATCAACCAACAACGTAGTTTTCCACCATTTGGTTCTAATTAGTGGCGATTCAGCTTACCTTCACGTTAGTAGAAAACGGGATCAGAGAGAAGACGTCGCCCGCGTTGAGCTCGTCCAGGATGGTGTTCATGGCCGTCTTGAGCTGCTCGATCTTGCGGCCGATCATGGAGCCGCTGACGTCGAGCACGAAGACGACGTGTTTGGGCAGCGCCGGCAGGCCGGGAGGCGCGTAGAAGTGCACGAAGTAGCCGTCCTCGCTCACCTGCACACGATCCAGCTGGTACAGAGGCAGGCGAGCGGGAAATAACACGGCAATGGCAATTTGCTTTAAGCCCACGTAGCACTTACTTTTTGAGCGTTGTGTTACATCAATAGCAGAGAAATTCGCTGCTAGAGAGTGATCACTTTATGTTTCGTATTGAAGCGTGGCTGCGCGATCGTTTTATGAGTTGAGTGTACGGTGAATTCCGTACCCTACAATATAAGATAAACTTTAATAGTAATGAGTAAGGTTGTGGGTACCCACCAGGACAGCCGAGAGCGTTGCCGGCACGGTAGCTCAGCGTGTTCGGTCAGAGGGTTAGCAGCCCTCTGCAATAAAAAAAAAAAAAAAACTGAGCTGATCGATCAACAACGAGCTTAAACGGTTGCCTTACGACGTCCGCCCCGAGCAGATGCAACAAACAAAAGCGAACAAAATGAGATTAAAGAAAAGAGCGCTAACTCGCTGCTTCCTGGACTCGGGTAGGCGCGCCGGCTCCGGATCGAATCCGCCCGGCGGATTAACGACGACGGCCGGTGTGCCGGACAGACTGGATGTGGTTTTTAGGTGGTTTTACACCTCCTACTAGGTGAATACCGGGCTGGTCCACACGTCCCGATCCAGTTACACACATTCACACTATTTCACGATTTACACTAGTCGCAGACAGTTGGGGTACACTGATTCCGTCCTCGCGGGTACGGGGTGGCGGCAGAAAGGGCATCCGGCCACCCCTTACAATTAACAAGCCAAATCCGGTTAACCATGGCCTACCCTGCGTAACCGCAGGACAAGGCGCAAGCAGTAGTAGTAAGGTTGTGGGTCCCATTCTTGTCGTGTTAATTTTTCTTAAATTATACCTGTTTTTCCACGAATTTTGGGATTCAAAGAGGTGGGGATGTGACACACACACACACACACACACACACACAAATTAGATACTGCAGAGCACAGTGCAACGTAATCTGCTACAGGTTGTTAAATGTGTACAGGCGCTGATAGGTAATCTACTGTTTGTGAAAGGAAAAATTCTGTTTGAAATCCGGTATCGCAGGACAGAGCGGATTAGGTTGTGGAAAGGGGCCAAGATCAGTTACTGTTAGTTACAAAAGAACACACAACTTTATTCCTCGAAAACACAATGCACAGTTTTCTCTTCAAAACAACAAGGATCAGTTCACAGCTGAGGACCGAAGTAACTTCTCACTGATAAGGTTTAAATAATTCCTTTTAAAACACAAGGATTTAGAGAAACGGCGAAGGCCTTACTAAAGTAAAATTGAATTATTCTGAAATAATTCATTTTACGGCACACTAAATTAGACAAGCGGCTGAAGGCCTTACTTAAATAAAATAAAATATCTTCTCGGCTAAAGGCCCAAATAATATTTCATATCAGCAAATGAAATTCTTAAAAGGCAAGCTATAACCAATTTAGGCTAAAAGTCATATTAAGGAAAATATAAATTAATTTCTCGGCTTAAAAAATTGGTTGAAATGGCTCTGAGTACTATGAGGTCATCAGTCCCCTAGAACTTAGAACTAATTAAATCTAACTAACCTAAGGACATCACACACATCCATGCCCAAGGCAGGATTCGAATCTGCGACCGTAGCGGTCGTGCAGTTCCAGACTGTAGCGCCTAGCTCCGCTAGAAGCCCAATAATATTTCAATATAATAAAAGGGAATCCTTAAAGATAAGCATTTACACAGTACAATAGAAATCCATCTTAATAAAACTTGAAATATCTTGACGGCTGAAGGCCCAAACAATTCTTCAAAGCTAGCCGGAGTGGCCGTGCGGTTCTAGGCGCTACAGTCTGGAATCGTGAGACCGCTACGGTCGCAGGTTCGAATCCTGCCTCGGGCATGGATGTGTGTGATGTCCTTAGGTTAGTTAAGTTTAAGTAGTTCTAAGTTCTAGGGGACTGATGCCCTCAGAAGTTGAGTCCCATAGTGCTCAGAGCCATTTGAACCAAGCCAATTATTCAAAATAATTAAAGACAAACCTTAAGATAAGCATTTACACAATTCAGCTGAAGGCCATTTTAAGATTTCAAGATGATGAAAGAGAAACCTTACAGACAGGAATTTACCCATTACGGGCTGAAAGCCACAGATTTTAAAACAAACGCGGCTGAAGGCCTAAATACAGAGCAAACAAGAATTTTAAATAAAACATTCCTGAAGGCCTAGTATTAAAATACTTCACATAAGGTTCGGCTGAAGGGCCATATACTGAACATAGAACAGACATAATTAATACACGGCTGAAGGCCTGGCACAGTACTTGCGACAAAAGGAAATCACAATCACAAACAGCAGAACAGTGGTGCTCAGAAGTGTTCCAAGGGCCGGCCTGCGGAGGAAACTCTAACAACAGTTTAGGTGAGACATGCAGTCAAGCGTAACACTAAATAATCAGGTGGCTGAAAAACCTAGGGACGGCTGAAGAACCAACCACCAACCTACTCAATTCCCTTCCACCCAATCAACGTCACGACAACTGACCGACTGGCTAGTCCAGTTCCCAGACAGAATTCATCTGCTCAGCGGAAATCACAGAAGCTACACATATTTACACAATGCGCCAAGAACTCAAAACCAATCATCGTGGAACAACAATGAGAAATGACAAGTCACACACACACAAACACACACACACACACACACACACACACACACACATACACACAGAGTTTACGTAAGTGGTCGGCGACCAAATACACGTCGTCCGATGAGACGAATCGACCTTGCGACCAACCAAGGTTGTCCCCACTCAAGCTGTGAGTGTCGGCAACGGTCTGGCGAGTCTTGGCTGTTCTGAGCTCACTGCAGCTCCAACCCGACTCAACTCGTTGTCCGTTCGGAACTCGGAGACACGGCGACCCGGGAACACTGGCTCTGACCCACCCATGCAGTGGTAACTCTTGCCCATCGGCGACGACATCTCTGCACGAGGAAGGAACCGACCCACGTCCGGCATGACCAACTGACGAGGCCCAGAAACGGTCAGAAGACCAAATACACATCTCCCAATGAGACGACCAACCGAACGACTAACCAGCGGTTGTTTCCGCTCCAATCTGCTTCCGCCGGACAGTTCATGTGTGTGGCCAGCGGTCGGCAACTACTGGCTGTCCGCGCCTCACTAGCGCTCCGTACCCGATTGACCTCCCGACAGACGACGACCCGGAAATACTAACGGTCGCTCCAGAGATAGTACGACAGTGCACTTATCGATAAGCGCTGGTGATGCCACTCTCGGGCAAGCAAACCAGCAACCTAGTGACACCATTAAATCAGATTAAAAGAAAAACGAGGCGACAGAATCACAAAAACAAGACGGCGAGCAAAAAATGGCATGATCGCGAACCGCGCACGGCTCACTGTTGTTGATGATTAGCTTGAAAGAGCGCCCTGCAAGTTTCATCATCCTGCATCAGACGCATCTAAAGGCACATGTTTGAAATCTGTGGTGGAACTTTCATATGAACTTTGAAGTAATGATACAAGGGGCGTTCAACAAGTAATTCAACACATTTTCTTCTCGGCCAATTTCAGTTGAAAAAATGCGGAATTTGTTGTGGGATATCGTAGAATATTTTCGGTTTAGCCCCTTTAATTTCATGAAGTTCCTATGGATGGCGGCGCTATACGTATCCTTCAAAATGGCGTCTGTTACGGAAGTGCGTTCGAAGAAGAGAGCAGTCACTGAGTTTCTTTTGGAGGAAAACCAGAGCATCCTGGATATAATATGCGCTTGCAGGATTTCTAGGGAGACCTAGTAGGGGAAAAAACGGACCGTATGTCTTGGAGAGAGGTGCCTGTCATCATCACAGAAAGGTCGCACGAACCTGTCTGAGCCGGCCGGTGTGGCCGAGCTGGTCTAGGCGCTTCAGTCTGGAACCGCGCGACCGCTACGGTCGCAGGTTCGAATCCTGCCTCGGGCATGGATGTGTGTGATGTCCTTAGGTTAGTTAGGTTTAAGTAGTTCTAAGTTCTAGGGGACTGATGGCCTCAGAAGTTAAGTCCCATGGTGCTCAGAGCCATTTGAACCATTTGAACCAAACCTGTCTGATCTCCCAGTCACTGGCCGGTCTCAGACTGTTGTGACTCCTGCAGTGTTGGAACAAGGAGACACTCTTATTCGAATTGATCGACAGCGCAGAATCAAACACCTCGTTGCAAAACGGGACGTCTCTATTAGTAGTGCTGACACACTCGCCCACCTGTTGGTGTACTGAAATATGTGTGCCTACTTCCTCGCCTGCTAACAGAAGGACCAATAGTGCGGATTTGCTTGCGTGTTACGAGGCTGATCGTCACAGTTTTTTTGTCGAACATCGCCACAGTTGATGAAACGTGGGTTCATTATTACGAACTGAAATAAAACGGCAATCCTCCGAAGAAAAATTTCAAACGTGCACACTCGTCCGGTAAGGTGATGGTGACGGTCTTCTGGGACTCTGAAGAGGTTATTCTGTTTGATGTCCTCCATCACGGTGCAACGATCAACTCTGAAGTGTATTGTGCTATCCTCAGGGTACTGAAGAAACGACTTCAGCATGTTCGTCGCCACAAAAATGAAAACGAACTTCTCCTTCTCCACGACAAGGCAGTACCTCAGGCAAGTCTGTGCACTCAAGAGGAGCTCGCAACTTCATTGAACCGTTCTTCCACATCCATGCTACAGCCCGCATGTCTCATCTTACGACTTCCATATGTTTGGTGCAACACGTGTGTGGAGATGTTATTGACACTGCAGAATGATGGCTCTGAAGTCGCCATGTAGAGTGCTGCCATCTGGGCACACCGGCCCGCCAAGAAACGAGGCGAAAAGCCGTCGCATTGAACAGATATTATGGTGAAAAATAGGGTTTTGTAGCCAGAAGACTTTGAAATGTGGTGTATTGGAATCCCGAACAAAAAGAGTCTGCTTTTAGAAAAAAAAAGTGTTGCATTACTTATTGAACGTCCCTCGTATTTATTCCCGAGTCACTATTACATTACTGACAGAGCCACAGTTCGCGTGAAATACTTTAGGTCAAACGACTCCCTATAAACTACAGAATGGGGTTTTATCCGAATTTACATAGCCAAACTAAGAGTGGGAAATGGACAAATGGGGTTTTTGTACATAAAAAAGTTGTATTGGTATGATATTTGACTGTCAATATAGCTTCCTCCGAAAAAACTACAAAATTCCCGACATTTCGTGGAAAAAATAGTTTAGGAAAGCGATTTTGTGAACATCTTTACGGTAAAGGTTCAAATGGCTCTGAGCACTTTGGGACCTAACATCTGAGGTCATCAGTCCCTTAGAACTTAAACCTAACTAACCTAAGGACATCACATACATCCATGACCGATGCAGGATTCGAACCTGCGACCGTAGCGGTCGCACGGTTTCAGACTGAAGCGCCTAGAACCACTCGGTCACAGAAGCTGGCTTTACGGTAATGTCTCGGGTTTGTCGCAGTTACATCGACGCCTATCGTTTATCGAGTAGCCATTATCACTTCACAGCTGAAACTTGGTAACAGCGCTGCTAGCTCTCAGAAATCTTCTTATGGCAATTCGACTACAGAATGTCTCAAACATCATATCAGTTGTACAAGCGCGGCCGTGGGAGCAATGAAGGCAGATAAGTGTATGAGAAGAACTGACAACGGAAAAGTATGTCCAGGCTCGCAGAGTTACCTGAAAGAAGAGTGAGAAAATTCTTGGCAGACGTTGACACTTTCCCGACCGATGTTGCTACGTTTGTGATCCCCAAATCTTTATTTTGGTAAGGTGTGTGGTAATCAGCAGGATACATAAGCTGTTTGCAGATAACGATATGCCTGTCGATAATGATGGACAATCATGCACAGGATGCTATAAATCATTGATCGGTAATCGTATTCCTTCAGAGGCAAACTGTAACAAAATAAAATTGGAAGACGTGCCATCTACCATCAGTGACTCGTCATTGACGGTAAAGAGTCTTCTTGCATCATTCCACACATTTATGTACATCCAAAAGAATCGCAGAGTAATTTAAACGAAGAAAAAAGAGTCTTCTTCAATCCCTATCGTGGAGGGAGTATTCAGCAGCTGCCAAGCAACCTCATGGATTAAGGCGTCATCCTGATCACAAAAGACTTTCCGTCAATTAATATCAAGCGGAACTTTGACATTCGACATCACTCATTCTGCTTCTAATTACTTCAAGAAGCATAAACATCTGTATGCCAATGTCAGTCCTGTTGGCTGGCTTTATACCAAATGGTCTATTGGTTTTATATTCAGAAATGTCAAATGCACTGAGTTGACACCTGATCACTTCGTATGGATCACAGTCCTCCACCCAGTAAATGAAGCTGTCTGTGTCGATATAAAGCAACTTCGGATCTCCAAAACGAGTTTTCTCAAACTCATAATGAAAATGGTACATGTGGAGATTTGATAGCTCCGGTACATATATACCAACATAAACAGATTTCGTGAACTATATTGCAACCGTCGCCTTCTCCAGAGCAACAAATTCTTCACGGATGTTGGTGGCCCATTTAAAATTTGGACTGGCGATCAATTGTCTAGGCCCACAACGCCATTGCAGTGACTGTACGTTTTACTGTCGCTGCGATTCCGAATATTCCACATTATTTTGCGAAAAATAGCACTTTTCATCTGTAGTAACAAGTAAAAGAGCAATGAGAGGGAACATTGTTTCCAAAAATATCGAACGTTCTTGACCGATTTACTTGAGATTTTTACATGATACTCTAATAAACATTCTGATAAACATATTGACTCCGCTCACAGAGTCTCTCGAAATTTGTGTTGGTCTGGTGAACGGCTGTCTCGAATTTTATGCTAACATGTGCACATGTTTCTGCTTGCGCATTCATATGTCTCAGATCGTCATTGTTCATTCCAAATTATTAATCAATATACAGATAGTTTTTCTCTGACTGAATACGTGGCGTATGTGAATTTGTCCATAGTGTAATGAATAATTGTGTAATTACCTCCCTTTACTATTTACTAAATCCCCAGCTACTAGACGAATTTCAAGATCAATCACCCGCCTGTTAACATATTAAATACGTCTGCGGTGCTTTATAGTTTACAGCGTTGATTTGATGCTTTATGTCAATATTTATTTAACACTTTTGTACAGATCTGTGAAAAATATTCATTATTTCTACTCAGAAGGTTATATGTATTAACTTCGACGATGCATCACATGATTGTATTTCTCCATGGTGTCTTTTTTACTAATAGTCTTATATACCATTAAACTGCCTTAAAAGATCCTTGAAGTTTTCATTTTATTGTCATTCCTTCAATTGTGTTTTATCTCTAACCAAAAACCTGTGCCGTGAGTGGTTCCAAAAATCTTATGTACCGTATCTTTCTATTTGTGATTATCCCTCACCAGGTCCATAAGTCGCGTATTAAAGATTAAATGAAACTAAACTAAAAAACTAAACTCCTCCCGCACAGGCCATGAAGGCCCAAAGGTACCGACCGGCCGCCGTGCCATCCTCAGCCCACAGGAGTCACTGGATGCGGGTATGGAGGGGCCTGTGGTCAGCCCACCGCTCTCCCGGAAGCATGTCAGTTTCCGAGACCGGAGCCGCTCTTCTCAATCAAGTAGCTCCTCAGTTTGCCTCACAAGGGCTGAGTGCAGCCAGCTTGCCAACAGCGCTCAGCAGATAGGATGGTCACCCATCCAAGTGCTAGCCCTGCCCGACAGCCCTTAGCTTCTGTGATCTGACGGCAACCGGTGTTACCACTGCGGTAAGGCCGTTGGCTAAGTTTAAATACACTAACAAAAATATACATAAATGAAAGTTGGTAGGCGTGTTACTACGTCTGATGGATAATATCTATTCAAAGTTTGTGACAATCGCATAAGAGTGATGCTAGTAGCACAACTATGAGGATGCAAATCAGGTTGCCTTTAAATATACGCAGTAATAGTCTTGAGACTTGACGCAGTGAGTAGATAGATGTTGGTGAAGAATGCTTTTAAGGCGACAAAGATGCCATTATCCACACCTCTCTGAGTTTGAACGAGATCGAGTAATAGGGCCAAGAGGAGATGGATGTTTCTTCTGCTGTAATGCAGAAAGACTAGGCAGGATTGCAGCCACTACAGATGATTGCTGGTAGCCATGGTCACGAGAATGTACAGTCGTAAGAAGACTGGGCTCTTGATGTCCGCGTGGCACTACCGAAAGGGAAGACCATTGTGTTTGGGATGTGGTTCTGGCGCATCCTAATACATCTGCAGCAGTAATCTGAGCAGCAGATGTCACTACAGTGATACAACGAACTGTTACAAATCAGTTACTTCAAGGACAGTTCCGAGCCCAATACCATGTAGCTTGCATTCCACTGACCCCAAACCACCGTCATTGTTAGCGACTTCAGTGGTGTCAAGCGAAGGTCATTGGAGGCCAGGGTGGAGGTCAGTTGCGTTTAATGCGGAAAGCTGGTTCTACCCCGATGCCAGTGATGGCAGTGGGTTGATTAGAAGAAGACTAGTTGAGGGTCTGTAACCAATCTGTCTGCATGCTAGACACACTGAACCCACATTATGTTTTACCATTTGGTATCATACATCTACAGGCATAAGTTCCAAATGTGTACGACTTAAGACTTGATGTCACATGCTAATAAAACTTTTGCCAAACCAAAAACAATGTTGACTGGTGAAGTTATTGACCACACTAGTAATGACCAGGATGTGGGATACCTGAAAAGTGAATACTGTTTACAGAGGTAGATAATCAGCTGTTGCAATGATTGGATAATGAGCTGGTTACTGGCAGTATTTCCAGCAGAGTAAAAATACTGTAGCTTGGGATTATTTAAACAGTTACTAACATTTGACGACAAGCGCATTCTGCTACCTGTTGACTAATGGGACAAGTGTGTCTGGAGGCTGCCATTTTACACACTCAGAATACAACAAGAAGAGTGCATTGAACTATTTGAAGTTTATGATAATTGCATGCATTGCAAGCATGCACATACTAAAAAAAAGTTTCAGCTGTGTGTGAGCTACTATACTGAAAAAATGAAACATGGCACAACATTCCTGTCCACCTAAGGAGGCCATTGAGAGAAAAGAAGCTTATTTAGGTATTCACAATATATTATGTGTATCCGTGTGTGTAAGACTGTAATCGCTGTGGTATGTGATGTCACTGAATATTCACAGCCTGAAGTTTCAGTATCATTGTCCATGCAACGTACACTTTACAGTTTGAATGTTAGAGGGAGTAAGCCAGTTATTGTGGGGATGACGTCAGAACTTAAGTTGAAGTCAGTAGAAGTATTAAACAATTTCTTATACTGTAGTAATGGAATGACGTTATGCAGAAATGAGTGGAATCACCTACACAGTGGTTCAATGAGTATCGCAGCAATGTTCAGCAGATATATAAAAATCCTGCAGTATTATTAGATGAGCATACAATCTCCAGTGGCAGCTTGCAACACACAGTGAAGATAGTAACAATGAGTGTATGTTTTTGCAAGAATATACACTGACAGAAGAAAAATCACAACGTCAGAAAATAATTGCTGTATAATAATTAAATTTCGGGTCTACATTTGTCGAGCTGACGTACATAAGTGATTAAAATTGCAAGATCACAGGTTAATGTAACCGTGAGATACATCATTGTAAATGTGAAACCCTGGTACACTAATAGCCGGTGTGACTGCTAGAATGTTAGATGCAAGCATCGAAATGTGCAGGCGTTGTGTTGTACAGGTGCTGGATATCAGTTTGTGGGATGGAGTTCCATACCAGTTGCACTCGCCCAGTTAGTACGGGTAGAGTTAATACTATTCCTTTATGATGCTGGAGTTGTCGTCCAATTATGTCCCATATGTGCTCGACTGAAGATTGATCTCACGATCGAGTGGGCCGAGGCAACATGTCGACACTCTGTGGAGCATATGCAGCCACAGTGGTATGTGGGCGAATGATATCAAATCAAATGGCTCTGAGAGCTATGGGACGTAACATCTGAGGTTATCAGTCCCCTAGAACTTAGAACTACTTAAACCAAACTAACCTAAAGACATCACACACACCCATTCCAGAGGCAGGATTGGAACCTGCGACCGTAGCAGTACGCGATTCCGCGTTGAAGCGCCTAGAACATCTCGGCCACCGCGGCCGGCCGAATGGTATCCTGTTGGAAAACATCCCCTGGAATGCTGTTCGTGAATGACAACACAACAGGTCGAATCACCAGTATTTGGTAGTCAGGGTGTGTAGGATAACCAAGAGAGTGCTCCTGCTGAAATACAAAATAGTACTTCATACTAGGCCCCGATTTGTCGGTTCGAGTCACCCCTTGTTCGCGATAGCCCCCAACCAACCACAACAAGAGCGCTTTCACAGCCGCGCGGTCAGCCACGTAGACATATAAAGAGGTCTGTGAATTTAGGGAAGTCTTGCCCTAGATGTTTTGCCCGCCATAAAAGACAGGATTACCCATCACGTAACGCAACGTGTTACACGTGTGGAAAAAAGGCCTTGTCCTGGCACAAAAACGCCAATTTTGCCCGCTCGCAGAAAAGACGGGCTCGTGCACATGCAGTGAACGCTGTGTTTTATAAACCCACAACAGGTTCTGACCAAAATAAGATTTAGATTCTGCCTGCCTCTTGCTCTAGTGCTGTGCAACGACGTTCTAGCAAACTATTTGTCTCATTACGAATTGCTGGCTTTCGTGTGAACTTTCAGTTAGATACAGGTGCCTCAAAAAATGGTTTGCATGGCTCTGAGCACTATGCGACGTAACTGCTGTGGTCGTCAGTCCCCTAGAACTTAGAACTACTTAAACCTAACTAACCCAAAAACATCACACACATCCATGCACGAGGCAGGATTCGAACCTGCGACCGTAGCGGTCGCGCGGTTCCGGACTGTAGCGCGTAGGACCACTCCGCCACTTCGGCCGGGTACAGGTGCCTCAGCAACTTTGCTTAATCGTGCCGCGTACGACGGGTTAGCCTCATCACGCCTTTCTAAGTCTAGCGAGCCCCCACTGCTTACAACGCACAGTAAAGTTCAGTGGCCGACCTCGGTGGCCGAGCGCTTCTGGGCGCCTCAGTCCGGAACCGCGCGACTGCTACTGTCGCAGGTTCGAATCCTGCTTCGGGCATGGATGTGTGTGACGTCCTTAGGTTAGTTAGGTTTAAGTAGTTCTAAGTTCTAGGGGACTGATGACCTCAGATGTTAGGTCCCATAGTGCTCAGAGCCATTTGAACCAGTTTTGAAATTCCAGTGGTTGGTCAGTGTAGTTTTCCTGCTACTTAATTTTATTGTGTTGAAATCAAGAGACAGCGAGAACATATTCAGTTTAGAGGCCGTTGATTTGTTTGGACTTAACATCCAAGACAATGTACTTTCATTGTCGGCTTTTGCACCAAAAGACAGTGTCGCAAGCTTACTTAAAGAGTTTGCTGAACTATTTTCAAATGAAATGGGAAAACTAATAACTTTGTAGCGCATGTTACACTGAAAGACAATTCACAGCCTAAGTTTCTCCGGACTCGCCCCGTTCCAGTTGCTTTAAGAGGCAAAGTAGCCAGTGAATTGAAAGAATTGCAAGATAATGGTGTAATTGCTCCCATGCAAGCTAGTCAAGGGGCAAGTCCTCTCGTTTTGTTGCCTAAGCCTTCTGGTCGCATTCGAATTTGTGTTGACTTCAGCCCATAGACAGCAGTTGACGTTTATCCGCTACCTCGCCCTGAAGAACAGGCTTGGTGCAGGACGTTTCTTTTCTAAAATAAATTTGCGTAATGCCTACTTGCAAATTCCATTGGATGAAGAATTACAGAGTGTTTGATGTAGACACACACTTATGACTCTTCAAGTATTTGCGTTTGCCCTTCGGTAGTGCTTCAGCACCCGCCGCTTTTCAACATTACTTGGAACAGCTGACTGCAATAGTGCCATTTCGTTCAAACTACCTTGAAGATATTGTCGTCTCAGGTATGGAACTCTATCCCGCAAACTGATATCCGGCACCTGTACAACACAACGCCTGCGCATTTCGATGCTTGCATCCAACATTCTAGCAGTCACACTGGTCATTAGTGTACCTGGGTTTCACATTTGCAATGATGTATCTCACAGTTACATTAACCTGTGATCTTGCAATTTTAATCACTTATGTATGTCAGTCGACAAATGTAGTCCTGAAATTTAATTACTCTACAACAAAATTTTTCTGACCTTGTGATTTTTCTTCTGTCAGTGTATATTCTTGCAAACACATACACTCCGTGTTACTATCTTCACTGTGTGTTGGAAGCTGCCACTGGAGATTGTATGCTCATCTAATAATACTGCAGGATTTTTAATATATCTGCTGAACATTGCTGCGATATTCATTGAACCACTGTGTAGGTCGTGCCACTGATATCTGCATAACGTCATTCCATTACTATAGTATAGGAAATTGATTAATACTGCTACTGACTTCAACTTAAGTTCTGACGTCATCCCCACAATAACTGGCTTACTCCCTCTAACATTGAAACTGTACGTTGCAGGGACAATGATAGTGAATCTTCAGGCCATGAATACTCAATGACATCACATACAAGAAAAACACCACGGTGATTATATTCTTACACACACGAGAACACATATATATCGATAATTTAATGTGAGTACCTAAATAAGCTTCTGTTCTCTCACTGGCCTCCTTAGGTGGCCAGTTCGCGTACTCTTTTTCGCCTCGAGTGTCGTCCCAAAAAGTGTGACTGTTTTCAAACTGAACTACAGTACTTAGGTCAAGTGGTAAACATTTATTGTGTGCACCACCTCCAATCTCTTGTGTTTACAATCCTTGACCTGTCTGTTTTTTGAAATGTATCTCAACTGCAGTCAGTACTTGGCAAGATAAGATACTACATTCGGTTCTTACTGAACGACGCTCAGATCGCGCCTCCATGGCATCGCTTGCGTCGGAAAAATGTGCCTTTCGTATGGACTGAAGATTATCAAGAGGCATTTCAGAAATTCAAAAATGTTTTGCTTAGCGACAGATGTTTAGTGCATTTTGACCGTGCGAAGCCAGCAGTTTTGCAAGTCGACGCTTATTCCTACGAAATTGGCGCACAAGACAAACCTAATGCTTTCGGCTCAAAGTTGTTAACTCAAGCCGGCCGGTGTGGCCGAGCGGTTCTAGGCGCTACAGTCTGGAACCGCGCGACCGCTACGGTCGCAGGTTCGAATCCTGCCTCGGGCATGGATGTGTGTGATGTCCTTAGGTTAGTTAGGTTTAAGTAGTTCTAAGTTCTAGGGGACTGATGACCTCAGAAGTTAAGTCCCATAGTGCTCAGAGCCATTTGAACCATTTGTTAACTCAAACTCCGTGCAATTATTCTCAAATTGAAAAAGAAGCTGTTGCTATTCTGTATGGTGTGACCAAATGCCATCACTAATTGTATGGTCGCAGATCACAAGCCTTTGCAGTCCTTGTTTCATCCATAAAAAGCCGGTTCCTACACGCTCAGCTCAAAAATTGCAACGTTGGGGTTTGTTGCTTTCGCAGTATCAGTATGAATTTGTGTACAGACCTACAACAAAGTATGGCAATGCAGACGCCCTATCTCGCCTTCCGATTGGCCCAGACTGAATTTGATGCAACTGCTGCATCTTGTTACCAAATATATGCGCAGGACTCTAAATTTCTGGAATCTTTTCCCTTGCACTACAGAAGAATTGCACATGCCGCGGAATTTGATCCAGATTTTGCTGCATTACATTGGCACGTCTTGGACTCGTTCATTAAACAGTATTCAGAACTCAGTTGTGCGCCGATATTTTGGACGTCCGCCCAACCTTTCAATTCAAGAGTATGTGATTCTAATCCAAAATGACAGTGGACAGTCGCGTGTGTTTATTCCCACAGTGTTGTGAAAGGATGTGTTGCAGCTCTCCACCGAGGACAATGGGGGAATTGTTCGCACTAAACAGTTAGCGTGAGTACTTGGCAGGGCATGGACGCCCCTATTGAACAGGTGACGTCACAGTGTCGCGCATGCGCGGAAATCCAGTCCGTTCCTCCACAGAGATTCTTAGCTTGGCCTAAGATTCAATTGCCATGGCAACGAGTGCACAATGTCTTTGCAGGAGCAAAGATGACAGGTATCTTATCCGCATGGCTGTAACGGATCGTGCAGCCACGTCTCGATCTCTGAGTCAACAGATGGGGACGTTTGCTAGACAACAACCATCTGCACGAACAGTTCGACGACGTGTGCAGCAGCATGGACTATCAGCTCGGAGACCATGGCTGCGGTTACCCTTGACGCTGCATGACGGACAGGAGGGCTTGCGATGGTGTACTCAACGACAAACCTGGGTGCACAAATGGAAAAACCTCATTTTTTCTGATGAATCCAGTTTCTGTTTACAGCATCATGATGGTCGCATCCGCGTTTGGCGTTATCGCGGTGAACGCACATTGGAAGCGTGTATTCGTCATCGCCATACTGGCCTATCACCCGGCGTGATGGTATGGGGTGCCATTGGTTACACGTCTCGGTCACCTCTTGTTCGCATTGAAAACGTCTGGTCAATGGTGGCCGAGCAACTGGCTCGTCACAATACGCCAGTCACTACTCTCGATGAACTGTGGTATCGTGTTGAAGCTGCATGAGCAGCTGTACCTGCACACGCCATCCAAGCTCTGTTTGACTCAATGCCCAGGCGTATCAAGGTCGTTATTACGGCCAGAGGTGGTTGTTCTGGGTACTGATTTCTCAGGATCTATGCACCCAAATTGCGTGAAAATGTAATCACATTTCAGTTCTAGTATAATATATTTTTCCAATGAATACCCGTTTATCATCTTCATTTCTTCTTGGTGTAGCAATTTTAATGCCCAGTAGTGTACTTGATTGCAGGTCCCGATGGTTTGCAGCGCCGCCAGCAGAACTAAATTCGTGCGTGTCAGTTGCTCTTTAATTCTGTTGCTTTTCTTCCAGCAGATTCATGGCCTTACGGGACCGCGCGGCCTTCGCAGCCGCCTTCTGGTGCCACCAGACACCCCAAGAGGAGTGGATGGACAATGCTCCCTCGCTCCTCCATCCCAGCTCGCCGACCCGATGGATTTGGACCCACCGTCGCTGTCGCCGTCATCACCCCAGGACACGTCCTCAGGCCTGGTCGTGTGCCCTGGCAGCAGTTTTCAGGAGGATGTTTCGGTTGCCTCGCAAGCCAGATGGCGGGGCACGATCTGGAGTACGCCGTCCTCCTCGTTGCGACTTTTCAGGGGTTAGGAATGTGCTGGCATAAGCTGTCGCCAGCACACCGATAGTCAAAGATGTAGCAAGAAGATCGAGAGTAGGCGCAGGAGCAATTGCGCCTACCACGAGAGAGGCCAAAGATAGACATGCAAGCAACATGCCGCCAACGCTCTCTCGACCGCAATCACTTAGGCCGCCGCCACATACCGGAGGGTCACAATCATGCAGTCACTCAGTCACTGACACACTAATTCGCACTACAATTTGGCTTGTACCACAACACATGGACTTCATTCCAGTTAAGTAAAAACTTATAGTTCACCTAAATAAAAAACATATTACTCCACATGTGCATTTGTGTTTTGGAAAGAAGATACCAGCCACCAACAACATCCTCTCCCTTGCTTCCATGGTACAAGACGCTACTGTGGTGGCGACGAGGATACTACATCCTGATGGTAGATGCTATCCTCTGAGACAAAACAAACTGCATTTAGGGTTGGACATGGTCCCCAGGGACAGACGCATATTTGTGTTGATGCATTGTGCTTTCTAGAATTACGAGATCAGCCAGGGAACGCCGCGAAAACATTCCCCAGTCCACAACGCTCCCACCTACGGTTTGAGCCCCTCCGCGCGACCCCTACGGTCGAAGTTTCGAATCCTGCCTTGGGCATGAATGTGTGTGAAGTCCTTAGGTTAGCTAGGTTTAAGTAGTTCTAAGTTCTAGGGGGCTGATGACTTCAGATGTTAAGTACCATAGTGCTCAGAGACATTTTTTGATTGCTTCAGTGTGTTTTGTTTGAGATATTTCACGCCGGTGGAGCGTAAAGCGTGATTTATCTGGAAAGGCCACCTATCGTCGCTCATTGCCCATCCTGTTGCGGTACAGGTGTGCCAATTCCAGCTTCCGTCGTCAACGAAGCGCAGTCAACATAGCTGAATGAACGAGGCGCCTGCTATGGAGGCACGTACGCAACAATTATCGTTGATTGATTGTAGATAAGATACTGTTGGTAGCCCTTGGTTTATGTGGACTGTCACTGCTCCACAGTTGCACACCTATTCGCCCGTACACATCTCCACAGACGTTGTTCACTGCTGTCATTCCTGGTCTACGATGTACCACATTTGCTTCGGCGCTGTTTTTGGATGTCGTCATTTTGCCATGCGCTGTGTTGTTTAGCTATAGCGGCATGCAAACAGTTTACAACCTTAGCCGTTTCGGAAATGCCTCCACCCTAGTCCTGAAACCAATAATCACGCCCTGGTGGACGTCAGATACATCGCTCTGTTCCCCCATTACGGTAACGACTGCACTGTTATCCGTGTATCACGGACGCACGTTATATAATCTCCATTGCTAGCGCTACTACCTGCCGTTTTGGACTAGTTATTGCATGTTGACGTCATGCATAGGTGGTGGTCACTTTAATGTTACTCGACAGTTTATGAACTCAGTGGCGAAAATGTTTATAAAATTCAGTGAGACTTAGAAAGCAAATGGAATACAATCATTTTACAGTGTCTGTTTTTTCATTGATGGCGTCTGGAAATAAAATTTGGGTGGAGCGAAGCATGTCCCGTTCACACAGCTTGGTTGGAGTCCAAATAGCGAGTAACGAAATCTATCTTCATGCTACGAAGACAGCTAGAGAACCTGTTGTTGTATTGTCGCAAGTAAAACGACGACATTAATTGGACTTAAAATCTAGACACTTGGAAATCAAGAAAATAATTTCATAATTAATAGTTATTTCTTTTATTTAGCACCAGTTCTCAATATCCAACATCTTGATTCTGTGGTGCAACGTATATAGTGATTAAAAAGAGACAAAATTATCAAATTACATCGATAATTGAGTAGGAGTGACCTTAAATGGAAAATATCCCAGCCCAAACTGCTAAAATCTAGTAAATTTGATTTTAATATTTCGAGACCTTTATGTTTTACCATCCATCAAGGCCCTTTTTTTTGTAAAATTCTTCTCTTTTCAACCAAAATTTGGAATATAAATAGTCCAGTAGCTCAGATCACCCAAGTAAATATACCGTTAGGATGAATTTATTTTATTTCCGTCTATAATTACGAAATTGTTAGGTCCCTAGGCTACCGCTTTCGGTCGGCGATGACCATCTTCAGACCTGTTCTAAAAATGTCCTAATATAATGAATCCGTAGTGGCGTAGCAGACATGTTTTAAACAGATCTGAAAATGCTCATCACTAACCGTAATCGGTAGTTTAATGACCTAACAATTTTGCGATCATAGACGGAGATAAAGGAAATTTATTCTACACTTTCTGGGTCATTGTTCTACTCGCGTCTACGTCGCCGCTTGTGACAGTGCTGTACAACAGACGATTAGGACTTGCTAATTCTTAAGACTCCTAAATGAGGTACTATACGTAAAAAAGCCTAACATTTACTTGAAGCAATGTATGTTAACAAATCATGAGTGAAAGAACATATTTCACTGGTATAATATTCTACAATATCTATTATTTTCTTTTACAAACCTGTTTCCGGCTGTAAAGCCATCGTTAGGTACAAACACAAAAAATGTGTGGCTGTAAAGTTTTTTTTAAAGGATCAAAGATTTTACACCAGTGCATCTACAGAGTATCTCATTTCGTCTCCAAGGATGTAAACTGTTAATATCTGATTTAAGACTGAGAGGAGAGGGATTATATCAGTGAAAATGCGACGAAAAGCTATTGAACTTAGATATAATACGGGAAATATTAAATAATGAACTATATGATAACTTACAATTGTTCTGAGACGAAAATAAATTCAATAATTTTCGAATCATGCCTCTGGAATGGATGTGTGTGATGTTCTTAGGTTAGTTAGGTTTAAGTGGCTCTAAGTCTAGGGGTCTGATGCCATCAGATGTTAAGTCCTATAGTGCTTAGAGCCATTTGAACTATTTGAACACAAATGAAGAGTTTTATAGGTGAAATCAATTTTTATCGGATCCAGCTGTGGCAACGGCCTCGCCGCAGTGGTAAAACCGGTTCCCGTCAGATCACCGAGGTCAGCGCTGCCGGGCCGGGCTAGCACTTGGATGAGTGACCGTCTGGTCTGCCGAGCGCTGTTGGCAAGCGGGGTGCACTCAGCCCTTGTGAGGCAAACTGAGGAGCTACTTGACTGAGAAGTAGCGGTTCCGGTCTCTTAAACTAACATACTTCCGGGAGAGCGGTGTGCTGACCACATGCCCCTCTGTATCCACATCCAGTGACACCTGTGGGCTGAGGATGACACTGCGGCCTGTCGGTACCGTTGGGCTTTCCATGGCCTGTTCGGACGGAGTTTAGATTAGTTAAGCCTTTCGAGCTGCGGCACATTCCTCGTGGGTGTGATTTCTTCCCCCTGGACCTGTTAGCCTGGTATGGGACAAATAGGGATTAGCACAGTGAGCAAGCAAAGTGGCGACTCACGAGTATCTGGTTGGGGCTGGCGTCGCGGTCCACGTCGTAGCGCACCACCAGCTGGCCGGTGATGCCCTCCGCGCCCCGCTGCCGCTGCTCCTCCTCGGTGGGCGACCAGCGCACGATGGCGCTGGATGGCGTGGGCCGCTCGACGCGAGCCAGGGGGTCCGCTGCAACAGGCAACACTCGGCACTCTCAGGCTGTGCCTTCCCTCCTTCGAACCAGGGCCGCGTACCATTGCTTGTACGCTGATCGATCACTAAATGAAGGTCACCGACTAGGGCTACACAAGTGCAGGTATTTGGTTGGATGGTCTGTGTATCTGCGGGGCGGACAAGTACACCACACGGCAATCGGGATTCTGTGTTTTTCTGTACTTGTGGTACGTGAAGTTCAGAACTCAAATATCAGTTTGCCAAAGCACTTCGATGCAACTCTTAAAAATTCTCAAGAAAATCGACCTTGAAGTTTTCAGACCGTTGCAGAGGCATCTATTTAATCGGCAAGGTGCCTTGTGTTTAGTGCTTACCTACCATAAGACTGGCCTAGGTTCGATTCTCATACATGGTAACATTTAGACAAAGGTGTATGTATGCAGACTCAAGTGATGAATGAAAATTTGTACCGAGGCTGGAATTCGAACCTAGGTCCCCTGCTCAGTACGCAGATGCGCTAACCACTACGCTACCCTGGCACAGTGGCTTTGCACGATTGTCTGGGCTACCCTAGCAGGCCTCCCATTCCCATTCACGCCTTGGCCCACTTGGTATTCCCCCTAAACTCGAACAGCATTGCAGAAGCTCTTCAACTCAGCATCGAACGAAATGGGAGATCCAGCCTGAAACCAAGGCAAAGGCGCTTTAATCAAATGAAACACAACTTAATTCCTGTATCACAAGCTGCGACATTGTCGCGAATAAAACATTGACCCGTATATACAACAAGTTTCCTTTGATTTACGTCTATTATCATAAGCTTTTTGTTCACAGATTACCGGTTTCGGTCTATAATGACCATCATCAGCTCTACAGCAAAAAATGGGAAAAATACACTCTCAGATAGTTTACAGCTTAAAAACAATACATAGAGCATAATGAAAAGTACTACTGAGTAATATATGCATTTGTGCGCTTTAAGTATGAAGAGGCATACCTGTTTTATAAAAACAAAGTCCTAATGTACTGGAGCCATAGTGGCATCGTCAAATGTGAAAATGCAGACTCAGCGCCAGCATCGTCAAATACACTCCTGGAAATTGAAATAAGAACACCGTGAATTCATTGTCCCAGGAAGGGGAAACTTTATTGACACATTCCTGGGGTCAGATACATCACATGATCACACTGACAGAACCACAGGCACATAGACACAGGCAACAGAGCATGCACAATGTCGGCACTAGTACAGTGTATATCCACCTTTCGCTGCAATGCAGGCTGCTATTCTCCCATGGAGACGATCGTAGAGATGCTGGATGTAGTCCTGTGGAACGGCTTGCCATGCCTTTTCCACCTATCGCCTCAGTTGGACCAGCGTTCGTGCTGGACGTGCAGACCGCGTGAGACGACGCTTCATCCAGTCCCAAACATGCTCAATGGGGGACAGATCCGGAGATCTTGCTGGCCAGGGTAGTTGACTTACACCTTCTAGAGCACGTTGGGTGGCACGGGATACATGCGGACGTGCATTGTCCTGTTGGAATAGCAAATCCCTTGCCGGTCTAGGAATGGTAGAACGATGGGTTCGATGACGGTTTGGATGTACCGTGCACTATTCAGTGTCCCCTCGACGATCACCAGTGGTGTACGGCCAGTGTAGGAGATCGCTCCCCACACCATGATGCCGGGTGTTGGCCCTGTGTGCCTCGGTCGTATACAGTCCTGATTGTGGCGCTCACCTGCACGGCGCCAAACACGCATACGACCATCATTGGCACCAAGGCAGAAGCGACTCTCATCGCTGAAGACGACACGTCTCCATTCGTCCCTCCATTCACGCCTGTCGCGACACCACTGGAGGCGGGCTGCACGATGTTGGGGCGTGAGCGGAAGACGGCCTAACGGTGTGCGGGACCGTAGCCCAGCTTCATGGAGACGGTTGCGAATGGTCCTCGCCGATACCCCAGGAGCAACAGTGTCCCTAATTTGCTGGGAAGTGGCGTTGCGGTCCCCTACGGCACTGCGTAGGATCCTACGGTCTTGGCGTGCATCCGTGCGTCGCTGCGGTCCGGTCCCAGGTCGACGGGCACGTGCACCTTCCGCCGACCACTGGCGACAACATCGATGTACTGTGGAGACCTCACGCCCCACGTGTTGAGCAATTCGGCGGTACGTCCACCCGGCCTCCCGCATGCCCACTATACGCCCTCGCTCAAAGTCCGTCAACTGCACATACGGTTCACGTCCACGCTGTCGCGGCATGCTACCAGTGTTAAAGACTGCGATGGAGCTCCGTATGCCACGGCAAACTGGCTGACACTGACGGCGGCGGTGCACAAATGCTGCGCAGCTAGCGCCATTCGACAGCCAACACCGCGGTTCCTGGTGTGTCCGCTGTGCCGTGCGTGTGATCGTTGCTTGTACAGCCCTCTCGCAGTGTCCGGAGCAAGTATGGTGGGTCTGACACACCGGTGTCAATGTGTTCTTTTTTCCATTTCCAGGAGTGTATATATAAATAACATCATATGCACGAGCCATGGTCTCAGTAGCACTACTGTTCAAAACAAGCTGCCTTACAGAAGCCACAAGATGTTTGTATTGTATGTTCACCAGATGTCGCTAATGTCGGCATACACTAGTTTTCAATAATTAATTGAACAGCGAAAATAAATGGGGATGTAATAGTTGAAGTCTGTAATGATCTTATAACGTATAAAAGGCATGCCAGTAATAAAAAGTAATGAAAAAGAACACGACAAAAGTAAGATTGTTAAACAGAGGAAGAGTTAAGAAACCGTAGTTGATATATGCTCTAGTGTCAATATTCTAGATAATGACATAAATAATAAACACCTTTGATAGTGCACCGTATAATATTAAACAACCATAAAACAAATCGCTAAAGAAGCCACAATGAAAGAAAACATAGTGCTGCACATAATCAGCGCCCTCTGTTAGCGGTAACGCCAGAATTCCGCATGGGCGGGAAGTGGTCGGAGGAACGCGACCGCCAGGGGGCCCCTCGTACCCTGCGGCACTCTGTTGCAAGAAAAGAATGATAAAATTCCGTAACAGTGCATGACCCACATTGTCTGGTTAATACAGTCTATGAAATGAACAGAGAAGGAACAAGAAAATACTAGAGCCATGCGTAAAACGTACTCAAAAATGCATATATTTGTCAGTAGTACTTTTCATTATGCTCTATGTATTGTTTTTGAGCTGCTTTGCTGCAGATCTGACGATGGTCATTGTAGACCGAAACCGGTAATATGTTAACAAAAAGTTTGTGACCATAGACGTAAATTAAAGGAAACTTATTTATTCCTGTATTTTTTCAAGTCAGAAATATCTTTGATGTATATACACAGATTGAAGCGACGAATGAAAATTTGTACCAAGGCTGAGTTTCGAACCTGGGTCTCCTGCTCACTAGGGAGGTAGGAGGACAACAAAAACACTGTACCTGTCGACTGGTGTTGTTATTTTCACCGACAATGGAGAAGAGGTGAGCAGCGATTTCAAGAATGTTCGAGCTTCACTGTAGTGCTTGTTCATCCATTTATTTTTCACCTCCTCAATTTAAGAGCATGCACATACGTACTATTTTATGATTAGAACAGTGTGTGTCACAGCAAAAAATCATAGAATATATTTACCTTTGATAGATTCTTTTAATTATACTTCTTAATTTCAAAATAGCGCAAATCACTATAATTTGACAGAATTAAAGGCAATGCATTCTTATATCCATATCTAAATAACATACCGAGCAAAGCAATGTTAGATGGCTGCCAAGGCACTTAGCATTGTGCCACATATTAATTTCTTTCGCTTATTGCAAACGCCTATGAAATGGAGAAAGAATGCCTTGTTCAGTGCCTCTACGCGCACTGTTATTAAGTTTTGTCTTTGCAGTGCATTTGGGAGTGATACATAGTGGGCTGCAGTGCATATCTACATTTTTCACTTTACACTGGTTCTAAAAGCTAGGTAAGTAGGGCTCTGCTGTATAACCCGTGTCTATCTTCAAGGGTCTACTAATTCTAGTTACTGAGAATTTTCCTGATGTTTTCCTCATAATCAAAGAAACTTCTGACTATTTGTGCCACATTTTTGTATCCATTCAATATTTGTACACATTCAATACGCCCTGTTAGTTCTTTTTATTGCAGAGCCCACACACTTTAACAATATTTTAAGATGTGATGCACAAGTTTTTTGTAAGCATTCTCGTTTGTATTGTGTAATCGCTGGTAATCACATTGTAAAAATGCCTGATACAGCGTGGGAATCACGCACTACATGATATTAAAGTCATATTTTCTGCCTATACATTTTGAGAAGTTACAGACAGATCCGATGTGCGTATAGCTCAGACAACTGGATGTGACAGTGAATACGGTGAGATGAGTCTCAGCGGGCTGGTATGCTATTTTATACAGCACGCTGACTGCTGCGCGGCTAGGTAGCCCAGCAACCTCGTGGTCCATACAGGCCAGCACGCGGTAAGGGCTGGGCAGGATAAAACCGGTAGCACACACTACTGCAATATACCTATAGATTCTTAACACTAGTTCTTGAAACTTGGTAAGTAGTCTTTAACGGTATACTTCGCATTTAACTTTCAGCGTCTGCTAATACCTTATCAACCGAAACTGTACCATTGCCTCTGGGGTACTTTGGGGCATGTATCTCTCTTGTTTTCAAAACTATTATTTTCGAAATACACAATTTTTTCCCTCTGAGTCAATTGTATCCAGTGATGTTTCGTTCATTTTTATATTTACAACACATTAAAATTTACTCACAGTTTTTGCACGGAGTACCACTAGGGTCAATGTGACCCAAAGTTTAATTCTTTGTTTGTTTCGTAAATGTAACATTTAATGAAAATACAATGATGAATTTTGAGTTTAACAGCTATCACGCGAAACACCTGCTGCAATGAAAATATTATTTTCTGCTTATTTTTATCCATATTAGTGTTTCCTGCATCAGATGTTGTTTTACCTTTCCTAATACCACTGGGGACAATATGACCCCATAAGCACATTTGAATACGTATCTCCATTGTTTTCAAAACTACTATATTCAAAACATATGACTTTCTCCCTCTGTGTCAGTTGTATTCAGTCATGTTTCGTTCAGTTTTATATTTACAAAACTTATTCGTGGTGTTTTTGCTGTGACCACCACTGGATTCAATATGACCCCATTCTAAATTTCTTTTTGTTTCTTGAACGAAATATTTATGAAAATAGACTCATTACTCTCATAATAAACAACTTTAATGTATGTTACCTCCCCCCATGAACCATGGACCTTGCCGTTGGTGGGGAGGCTTGCGTGCCTCAGCGATACAGATAGCCGTACCGTAGGTACAACCACAACGGAGGGGTATCTGTTGAGAGGCCAGACAAACGTGTGGTTCCTGAAGAGGGGCAGCAGCCTTTTCAGTAGTTGAAAGGGCAACAGTCTGGATGATTGACTGATCTGGCCTTGTAACAATAACCAAAACGGCCTTGCTGTGCTGGCACTGCGAACGGCTGAAAGCAAGGGGAAACAACAGCCGTAATTTTTCCCGAGGGCATGCAGCTTTACTGTATGATTAAATGATGATGGCGTCCTCTTGGGTAAAATATTCCGGAGGTAAAATAGTCCCCCATTCGGATCTCCGGGCGGGGACTACTCAAAAGGATGTCGTTATCAGGAGAAAGAAAACTGGCGTTCTACGGATCGGAGCGTGGAATGTCAGATCCCTTAATCGGGCAGGTAGGTTAGAAAATTTAAAAAGGGAAATGGATAGGTTAAAGTTAGATATAGTGGGAATTAGTGAAGTTCGGTGGCAGGAGGAACAAGACTTTTGGTCAGGCGAATACAGGGTTATAAATACAAAGTCAAATAGGGGTAATGCAGGAGTAGGTTTAATAATGAATAGGAAAATAGGAATGCGGGTAAGCTACTACAAACAGCATAGTGAACGCATTATTGTGGCCAAGATAGATACGAAGCCCACACCTACTACAGTAGTACAAGTTTATATGCCAACTAGCTCTGCAGATGACGAAGAAATTGAAGAAATGTATGATGAAATAAAAGAAATTATTCAGATAGTGAAGGGAGACGAAAATTTAATAGTCATGGGTGACTGGAATTCGAGTGTAGGAAAAGGGAGAGAAGGAAACGTAGTAGGTGAATATGGATTGGGGCTAAGAAATGAAAGAGGAAGCCGCCTGGTAGAATTTTGGACAGAGCACAACTTAATCATAGCTAACACTTGGTTTAAGAATCATGATAGAAGGTTGTATACATGGAAGAACCCTGGAGATACTAAAAGGTATCAGATAGATTATATAATGGTAAGACAGAGATTTAGGAACCAGGTTTTAAATTGTAAGACATTTCCAGGGGCAGATGTGGACTCTGACCACAATCTATTGGTTATGACCTGTAGATTAAAACTGAAGAAACTGCAAAAAGGTGGGAATTTAAGGAGATGGGATCTGGATAAACTGAAAGAACCAGAGGTTGTACAGAGTTTCAGGGAGAGCATAAGGGAACAATTGACAGGAATGGGGGAAAGAAATACACTAGAAGAAGAATGGGTAGCTTTGAGGGATGAAGTAGTGAAGGCAGCAGAGGATCAAGTAGGTAAAAAGACGAGGGCTAGTAGAAATCCTTGGGTAACAGAAGAAATATTGAATTTAATTGATGAAAGGAGAAAATGCAGTAAATGAAGCAGGCAAAAAGGAATACAAACGTCTCAAAAATGAGATCGACAGGAAGTGCAAAATGGCTAAGCAGGGATGGCTAGAGGACAAATGTAAAGATGTAAAGGCTTATCTCACTAGGGGTAAGATAGATACTGCCTACAGGAAAATTAAAGAGACCTTTGGAGATAAGAGAACCACTTCTATGAACATCAAGAGCTCAGATGGAAACCCAGTTCTAAGCAAAGAAGGGAAAGCAGAAAGGTGGAAGGATTATATAGAGGGTCTATACAAGGGCGATGCACTTGAGGACAATATTATGGAAATGGAAGAGGATGTAGATGAAGATGAAAGGGGAGATACGATACTGCGTGAAGAGTTTGACAGAGCACTGAAAGACCTGAGTCGAAACAAGGCCCCCGGAGTAGACAACATTCCATTGGAACTACTGACGGCCTTGGGAGAGCCAGTCCTGACAAAACTCTACCATCTGGTGAGCAAGATGTATGAAACAGGCGAAATACCCTCAGACTTCAAGAAGAATATAATAATTCGAATCCCAAAGAAAGCAGGTGTTGACAGATGTGAAAATTACCGAACAATCAGTTTAATAAACCACAGCTGCAAAGTACTGACACGAATTCTTTACAGACGAATGGAAAAACTAGTAGAAGCCGACCTCGGGGAAGATCAGTTTGGATTCCGTAGAAATACTGGAACACGTGAGGCAATACTGACCTTACGACTTATCTTAGAAGAAAGATTAAGGAAAGGCAAACCTACGTTTCTAGCATTTGTAGACTTAGAGAAAGCTTTTGACAATGTTGACTGGAATACTCTCTTTCAAATTCTAAAGGTGGCAGGGGTAAAATACAGGGAGCGAAAGGCTATTTACAATTTGTACAGAAACCAGATGGCAGTTATAAGAGTCGAGGGGCATGAAAAGGAAGCAGTGGTTGGGAAGGGAGTGAGACAGGGTTGTAGCCTGTCCCCGATGTTGTTCAATCTGTATATTGAGCAAGCAGTGAAGGAAACAAAAGAAAAATTTGGAGTAGGAATTAAAATCCATGGAGAAGAAATAAAAACTTTGAGGTTCGCCGATGACATTGTAATTCTGTCAGAGACAGCACAGGACTTGGAAGAGCAGTTGAACGGAATGGACAGTGTCTTGAAAGGAGGATATAAGATGAACATCAACAAAAGCAAAACGAGGATAATGGAATGTAGTCGAATTAAGTCGGGTGATGCTGAGGGAATTAGATTAGGAAATGAGACACTTAAAGTAGTAAAGGAGTTTTGCTATTTGGGGAGCAAAATAACTGATGATGGTCGAAGTAGAGAGGATATAAAATGTAGACTGGCAATGGCAAGGAAAGAGTTTCTGAAGAAGAGAAATTTGTTAACATCGAGTATAGATTTAAGTGTCAGGAAGTCATTTCTGAAAGTATTTGTATGGAGTGTAGCCATGTATGGAAGTGAAACATGGACGGTAAATAGTATGGACAAGAAGAGAATAGAAGCTTTTGAAATGTGGTGCTACAGAAGAATGCTGAAGATTAGATGGGTAGATCACGTAACTAATGAGGAGGTATTGAATAGGATTGGGGAGAAGAGAAGTTTGTGGCACAACTTGACCAGAAGAAGGGATCGGTTGGTAGGACACGTTCTGAGGCATCAAGGGATCACCAATTTAGTATTGGAGGGCAGTGTGGAGGGTAAAAATCGTAGGGGGAGACCAAGAGATGAATACACTAAGCAGATTCAGAAGGATGTAGGTTGCAGTAGGTACTGGGAGATGAAGAAGCTTGCACAGGATAGAGTAGCATGGAGAGCTGCATCAAACCAATCTCAGGACTGAAGACCACAACAACAACAATGTCTGTTAGTATATTAGTTCATTAAAAGACTGCCATTATATCTGGTGTAAATTACTTGGGGTCTGTATGATCCCAGTGGTACTTAGTGACACAAAAATATCCTGTTAGTAAGAGGATTAAACTTGCCAATGTGGTCATGAGACAGGTCATAGTGCAACCCTGTAGTACCTACATTTTAGTCACTACACATGTCACTCATTCATAGTACATTTCCAAATCTAGATTTCCATAAACCGATTTTCCAATACAGTGTCTAGTTGGTAGTATAAACATATCAATATCGATATTGGAAATGGGGATTTGCACCAGGATTTTGGTTCCGTCGACAGATTTACGCTCCACTTAAGACATGACTGAGTTCTCAGATTGCTATTTGCTTTTTAAAACGTTAGTCAATGGGAACGAAGAAAGGAAATGAAGGAGTGTAGTAACCAGGGAGTTCTTCATTTTTTATTTAAATAAATGGAAGCATATTTCATGATTGTTCGATGGAAATAGATGCTTAAATGTTGTTATATTTGCTGAACCGAAAAAATCCTACTGCTTGATAGTAATCCTGTATCCTGTGCAGCCGACTCATTTAAAACTACTACCACTCTTAATGACAAATCTCCTGTACACAGTCAATAGTTAGTAACATAATTTCTGCGCAGGGGAATATGAATATTTCTTTAACATTGCAGAAGTTTTCTATTCATTCCAAATCCCCAAATTCTTTGTGTACGAAACGTTTCATCAGTGACTACCTTTCGCTTTTTTCCAATACATTAGCGACCTACGGGTGTGCAACAAAGCCGTTTCGAAAGTATTAACTGTTCTGGATAAGACTTCTAAACGTCTTCTTTAGTAAGACCCAGCTCCTTCTTGTCAGGTGTTCAGTAAAATTCGTAAGGAAACAGCATTCTCGTGTCATTAAAAGTTGCGGAGTATGTGGTGAACTAATAGCTAATTTACAGACACCGTCCGTGCAAAAGAACTGACGCTCCGAATACCGATTGTTGAAATCCATGCAGATGTAAGATGCAAGCACGTGCTTACGAAAATCGGTTTCCAAACCTCTATTTTCGTCTTCCGCCAAGTTTCAATCCACATAGACGTGATGACTGCAACACACGTTCGAGACTGAAGCCGAAAGGCGAAGTGAGAGGACTGACTAGCGTCTCATAAGATCAGACGACGGAGACCGACATGTTTAGCTTTAATTTCGCTAACTGCTCAACTTCAGGTTGTACGAGGGTAGGTGGATCATCTTGCAGTAGTAAGACGGATTTCGGATTGATCTGTTATTTTATCATATTAATAGGTTTGGCAGAGAAGCGAGTGTTTGGGATGCATGCTGTAATCCGTGTTCAGAAAGGGATAGCTAAGAAATATTTAATGAAAATTTGTTCTGATGTATTCCTTACGCTAGTGTCCGTCTACTGATGTCACAATTGTTAATAAATATCATGTTAAATGTTGTCGGTTCACTTTTCGCGTTATTTCGTTGTTAAAGTCTGAGTTTTCGATGATATCCGTCTTCGTGTTCTTCATAAAACAACTGACTGACGAAGAAGTAAAGGAAAGATGTTAATTATGGTCCAGTTCCCAGAAAGGATTCCCAGTTCCCATGCAGTTCCCACTGTGACTACAGATTACACTGGTATCAACGATGGAACGTCGCTCGCTACGTCTTTGTTTCTGCCACGATATAGTCGTATGGTACAACACATTCACTTATGCAATATCGCCAGCTTTCATTTCCCGCTGCGTGCGAGTCCCATAGCAGTGTCAAAGCTCTTCACACACATTACGTTTTCCACATCCTCTTTGATGGTTGAGTCTCCGTAGTTTGAAACGATGGCTGGAACACGTGGCTGCTCAAAAGAGATTTGGTGCTTATTCGTGAGGATATTATCGGCAACAGGTGAGATTTATAGATCTCTGTAGGGGAGACTGGGGTTAGCTGGCATAAGATAAGGAGCTTCTTGGCACACAACATGTATTTTTTGCCATCGTGAGGTTAGAGAGCTGTCGTCGTGCTAATAGGGCTGGGGGTTGTGTAAAGATGCGCTATCCACCGTAACTTCAGTCTGATTGGAAGAGCCACGGCGGCAGGATCTTTTTTTTATCTTTTTCTGACTGGTGAGTAAATTTTTTCGTTTGAGACTTCTTTGTTCTGCTGAACCTATAGATAAAAATGTCGTGCTACTGATAGTAGTTTTGGAAATGACGATTTACCGTGGTTGCATGTGTGTATATAATCTCTTACAATTAATGAAGTGTTCCAGGCTGTTATGCCGTGATCGAATGAATTTCACCATCTGCGAAGGAAATTTTCAAGCAGGATCGTAGCTTCTTTGAACGTCCGAGTCACACCCTGTCTCGCTACTGATTACATTTAGGCATGGGATCAGTTGGCATAGCAATGGCAACTCGCTCCCCACACCTACGTCAATTAAACACCACATTACTGTTAATTAAAAATACAATTTCTGTTGAAAATGAGTAAATACAGGTCACCCCACAAGAAAATGGCCCCTTAGCGCTGTCCAACCGTGACCGAAAAAGATTTACTGTTATTCTAGCACTCAGTCCCATCAAAGATAGAGTCATTACTGAAAAAGCCAATAAGAACAAAAATTCATCTACAATCAAGAAGGGTGACATGGTTAAAATTGACAAGTGGATGAAAAAAAGACTTCCAATAGGTAAGTCCTTCCTTGACAGAGACTGAAACTCGCCGTGGCGAAGAGGTTTTACCCTTAGCTTCCTACCAAAACGATGGTGAGCGTTCCCATTCCAGAATATCAACGAACCTTGGAGAACCGCAAAAAGATGCCAAGAGATCACCCTGAACAAGACAAGAAACGGATCTCTCAAAATATCAAGAATCTCCTTATCACCAGCAAAGCCACGCAAATGAAATTTTTGGTGACGTACCGTGTGCGCCAGCAACCTGGGAAGATTGTCGAAACAGGTGGCAGCGAGATTCACGTGTCCACTATGGCCAGAAAGGGTAAAACTGGTGGTGGAAAGACGGGGATGATAAGGGAAAGTAAAACTGTGCGGAAACTGAACACACCTGTTCAAATGAAGGGGTGCCCAACGCCCACACTCGTGGCTTATTTAAAACATTGAGCTAATTTTATTCGAATAACTGTAGATATTGGTAGCTATAATAATAAACGCAAAAATAATTTTTCGTGATGAATTCATTTTTTGTTCATACGTTTAAGTACATACTGTTGTTCAGTAGAATTTACGTTTATTAAGGTATTATATCTTCATGAGGGATTTATTGTTTGAAAATTTTATACTTTGAAAGGTAATTTTCTCCATGTTTGATAAAATAAAATGTTTTTCCTCTAAACTTACTCTGCCTACCAATATTCGTGTAAGTTTATAGCAATTCACCAGCCGAGCGGTCTAAGGCGCTGCAGTCATGGACTGTGCGGCTGGTCCCGGCGGAGGTTAGAGTCCCCCTTCGGGCATGGGTGTGTGTGCTTGTCCTTAGGATAATTTAGGTTAAGTAGTGTGTAAGCTTAGGGACTGATGACCTTAGCAGTTAAGTCCCATAAGATTTCACACACACAATTCACTCCTAAGGGGTGCAAGCTTTTAGGAGAACTGTTATTGGGGTTACTTAAACACGAATTTACGTGTTGTGTCCTACGTGATTTTCTAGTCAGAAGCTTAAGTTATCCGCAGCATTCACCAGAACCTCTCCAAGTATTTCACAAAAAAGTACAAAAATAAAAAATTGAAACCGGTACCAACTAGCCCTGGTCTGCCTTAATTTATGTGTTGCTGACGTTCGGTACAGCGCCGGAAAACGGTTGGAACATAATGTTCCACATAGCTATTGCCATGTTAACATGAAATATAGTAAATACCTGGGACTCCGAGGCTATGACTATTCTTCAGACGTTGCGCCTAGTGAAGGGTAGTAATTATTAACCTGCTCGGTAAAAAGATCACTTGCATAAGAAACACAAAGTCGAATCTCTCTGAACAATCGCCCAAATTTGTAGTAGAAGCTCTCGTTTGCCTTATACTTCAGGTTGTTTGACGCGACTGAAGACTTACTGGCATTGTCCGGCGTGTCCAGGATCTCGTTGGTCTCCTGCAATCTGGGCACCTCGACCAGCCGTAGGGGTGCCTGCTCTTCTATGCACACCTCCACCGCCAGGTCATCTACGGGCTGCAACAACAAACAGTTGGCACTCGCATTCAGATCCACCGGAAAACAATGACTGCTACTCAGTAAAGCTGAAACAATAACTGATTACAGCCGAAGTCTTACTTTACGCAATTTCAGATGTAACTTATTAGCAAGTCACGCACCAGAACAGGGTCCTCAACCTACGTTCTCCGCGCGTATTACAACAGTTCGTGTCCATGAGAAATCTGGCGCTTCTCTATGGGCGAGCAGAATCTGTTTTATTATAGAATATTTTCTTCACTGCGACAGTAAGACCTTTTATTGTCACTGCCATTATTACCTGCTTCGCCCCCGTGTGAATCAGATCTACGATAGTGTAACGAGAATCTTCAGTATCTACTTTGTCATCTTTCTCTCTTTCCTTTTAGAGTAGTTAAAACACTCCACTCATATACGGTTATGAGAGGGGTCGCATCCAAAATGTTACGCTTAAGTTCTCCATGGCATGCCTATATCAATAAAAGCAAATATCGAGATAGTTCCTGTGGGAAGAACAAAATCAATATTCTTCACTATTACAGTACTATCCTATCCGAGTTTGAGCGCCACACCCAATGGCTCAGACGTCGAAGAGAGTTAACCTTCCACGTTCACTTTTTATCTGTACTTATGCCCTTTCCTGAAGGCAACATCTCTATGTATGAGTGTGTGCATGTGTGTGTGTGTGTGTGTGTGTGTGTGTGTGTGTGTGTGTGTGTGTGTGTGTGTGTGAGAGAGAGAGAGAGAGAGAGAGAGAGAGAAAAAGAGAGGGAGAGAGAGAGAGAGAGGAGAGAAAGAATAACGATGGGATTGTCTCGGTGTGAGAAAATAATTATTTTGGCTATTTATTTCGTCACACACTCTCAACGACATAACCTTGCCCCTTGTTTTAGTAATGAATAAGAACCTTCAGTGATGGGGAAGATGTCGAAAACGACAACCATAATGACAACGGTTATTATCTTTGATCTTGTGCAGTCTGATATTTTCCCAGCTTACTAAATGCTTTGAACCAACTCCCAACTTCCTCTGTCATTGTCTGCTACTACACATATGTAAGTTAGCTAAGTAATGTAAGACTTCTAGCTTATTTATCGGTTCATATGGTTTCCAGTCTTAACAATGATTTGTAGTTCATTAACCTATATATTCATGTAATGCATGAAGGGGTATTTGTATTTGTTTCAGGAATGTTTTTGGGCACCCATTTCCTTATTCTGGGGGCAAGCTATGGAGCACTACAACTACATGTTTCCTAGCTGAAATACTTTTAGTTTCTTATATCTTATATTTGATTTGAGTAAGTGATAGTTCATCTATAACTAGCTTACAGGAAAGTGTAACTTGAGTAATACGCGAAAGATGTTTCTGAAGTTCGGAACAGGTCTCTTCAAGATATCTCGTTACCAGTTATGCATAAATTACTACTCTTTTTTGCAGAAGAAACGTTTTAACTATTGTTGTCGCGTTGCTATAGAAATTGTCTGTTAAGACTGTAAGGGGTAACTCTGCAATATCAGCTGGCATGCGGTGATTCTCTAACTGCCACCAGCTTGTTCCTCATTCAGCATTTCAAGTTCAAATTTCTCACGTTTCACTTAGATAATACCCCACAACTGGCTTGGAAGTTGTATTTAGCTTCATGTCTGCTTAAAAATAGCTTTTTGTCTCTTCACCGTTATAAATTACTACTTCCGTACCCTGAAAGGTATTCACATAACCAAAGTCTAACACATTCCAGACTTATATGATCACTAAAGTTACTATAATGTAAAACATGGATGGAGCACTCAGACCAACTAAATAAAAAATGAAAAAGATGTTTTTGATTGAAAATTAACTACTTTCCACAGAACAGGTTTTGAACACATGGAAACCTTACGCTGTATATTGTTTATGTACTGTTAAAGCTGATGTACGACAATCTTGTGTGTCATATACTGTCACCGACAGTCTTGTACAAGAGTACAAAGGAATAAGGATTGATACCGGCATATTATCTCATAATGTGAAGTTGTCCACGCTGGTTTAATGAGATTTGCCATTCACTAAGATGAAAACTGAAAATGTATTGATGACTGTGTAACACCACAGCTCTGTACAGCTCTGTACAACTGTACTAATGAGGTTGTAGATATTTTGTCCATGCTTTTTTCTCCGTAAGAAATCTCTAACTGATGACGCCTTCTTGTCGCATCAATTGGAATTTAATGTTACACCTGCCCTTAGGATGGCCGAAATACAGTTAACAATGCTGGATTGAAGGGTTTCTAGCAAGCAGAAAAGAGCATGTCATTCTGAATGGAGAGGACTCTTCAGACGTAAAAGTAACTTTGGGCGTACCACAGGCGAGTAATGTAGGACCATTACTTTTCACAATATATACATAACTTAGTAGATAACTTCGAAATTTCCACGAGGGTTTTCGCATATGATGCTGTTGTACACAGAGAAGTCACGACGGTGTAAAACAGTAGTGAAATGCAGGAAGACCCGTAGAGGGTTGACATGGCTCAGGGAATAGCAGTTAACCACCAACATAAAAAAATGTCGGGTATTGACAATACACAGACAGTAAGTTCCTTGTCATGTGCTAATTCTCTGGAAACATCACTAAGAACTTTCTTTACGACACGTTTCGCGTAATCATCGTCAGATATAATATGCTTAGGAAAGATCAAATAAGTAAGCAACAGAAGAAAAACGTACAATCTCTTGTGCAATTGCTATCAGGCATACTTGCAAAAAATGTTATTTGGAGACATCATATGCCCGTTTGCCAGTGAGTTTTCGAATAGGCAAATATGTGATGTAAATGGCTGTATGTTTTGATCGCTTTGACTCAGAAGCTCACAATTCTCACGCCGTCAAAGGACCGTAGACTCCAGTATGAGACATGAATCTGAACTTGATTGGAACTCGATACGCCAAACTGTTCCTAAGATAAAAGGTCTTAATAGACGGACAGATGGATAAAAACAATAAAAAAATATTTTTTGTTGCGATATAATTACAAATCAGCAATTTTCGAATTTTTCCTTGACTTGTACCGTGAAACCTCGCGTCTAGCCAAATTTCATGATTCTAGGTCAACGGGACCCACCCTATAGCTTTTGATGAGTGAGTTTTCGAATATCAAAATATGTGACGTAAATGGACATCTTTTGATTGGATGGACTTAGAAGCTCAATTTTCATACAGCCAAGAGACCATAGATTTCAGTATGTGATATGAATTTGAACTTAATACGCCAAACTGTGCTAGAGGAAAAAGGTCTTAATAGACGGACAGACAAACAAACAGATAAAGATGTGCCAATTTTTTTGTATTATATAATTTCAAATTAACAATTTTCGGATTTTTTCCTTTACTGCACAGTGAAACCTTGGTTATTTCCAAGTTTGATGATTCGAGGTCAACGGAAAACTCATCATAGTTTTAGCTTTTCGAGTATCAAATTGTGTATCTTTGGGTTGAATTGACTTAAAAGCTTATAATTATCATGCCGCCAACTGACAATAGGCCTTAAGAGGTGGCATAAACATGAACTTGATTTCAACTTGATACGCCAATCTGTCCCATAGAAAAACGGTCTTATGAAATGGTCAGACAAACTGGCTTTGTATGATTAACAATTATGTTTTCGAATTTTTTTCCTTTACTTGTACTATGGAACTTTTCTTCTTCCCAAATTCGTGATTCTAGGTCAAAGGGAAGCAACTTATAGCTTTTGACGAATGAGGTTTCACGCATGGAAGAAAATATGTAACTCAAATGGCCGTGTCTTTTGATTGTACTGAATTACAAGCTTATAATTTTTACGTCGCCACAGGAGCATAGACCTTATCATGTGACATAAATTTGAACTTGATGCGCCAAGCTGTTCCAGGGACAAACAGTCTTAACAGACAGACACATGGACAAGAAAAGACAAAAAATACTTTTTGTGCGATGTAATTACGAATTATAATTTAGAGTTTTTTTCTTTAGCTTGTACTGGCAAACCTAACTGCCAAATTTCATGATTCTACGTCGACGGGAAAAGCACCACACTTTTTGATGAATGAGTTTTCGAGTATCAAACTATGTGACATAAGCGGCCGTAACTTTTCATTGAATAGACTTAGAAGCATATAATTTTTACGTCACCAAGGCATCATAGGCCTTAGTAAGTGACATAAATTTGAACTTGACGTGGCAAACTGGTCCAGAGAGAAAGAGTCATAAAAGACATACAGATGGTTAAAAAAGACGAGAAATATGTTTTTGTTTGATATAATTACAAATTGGCAACGTTAGAAGTTTTTCCTTCACTTGTACTGTGAATCCTTTCTTCTTGTCAAATTTAATCATGTTGGGTCAACGGGAAACATCCTAAGGTTTTGCTGAGTGAATTTTCGAATCTCAAAATACGGTACGTAAATGCCTGTATCTTTTGGTTGCATTTACTTAGAAGCTCGAAATTTTCAAGCCGTCAGGGGACCGTAGACCTGAATGTGTGACATGAATGAACTTGACACGCTAAACTGTGCTTGAGAAAAAGGGTCTTGACCAACGGACAGACAAACATCTAAGAAGTGACGGAAATATTTTTTGTTTTATATAACTACAGATTAACAACTTTTGAAACTTTTTCCTTTACTGAACTGTGAAACCTTGATCTTAGCAAAATGTAATTGATTCTAGGTCAACGGGAAACATCCAATAGTTTCTGATGAGTGAATTTTCCAGTATAAAAATGTGTGGTATAAATGGCCGAATCGTTTGATTGAACTGACATGAAAGATTACAATTTTCACGCCACCATGGACCAATACACCTTAGTATGTGACATAAATTTGAACTAGATGCGGTAAACTACTGAAGACACAAAAAGTCTTTACAGGCAGATAGACAGATGGATAAAAAACGACAAAAATATTTTTTCGTGTTATATAATTACAAACTAGTAATTGTCGTTTTTTTTTCTTTAGTTGTACTGTGAAACATTGCTGCCAAATTCTATGATTCTAGGTCACCGGTAGACACCTTATAGTTTTTCATGAGTGAGATTTCGAGTATGAAAGTTTGTGACGTAAATGGTCGTAGCTTCTGATTGCATTGATTGAGAAGCTTACAATTTTCTTCCCGGTAAGTGACCATTGACCTCAAGAAACGACAAAATTTGAACTTGACTTTAACACGATACGCGAAACTGTTCCACAAAAAAAGTAGTAACAGACGGACAGAGAAAGAGAAACAGACAGATAGATAAAAAACGACAAGAAAAGTGTTTTTTCGTTTTACGTAGTTGAAAAGTAGGAGTATCGGAAACTTTCCTTTACTTTTACTGCGAAACATTGATTCTAGCGCAGTTCGCGATTCTGTGTCGACGTAAAGCATCCTTTAGCGTTTGATGTGTGAGTGTTCGCGTGTGAACATATGTAACATAAATAATATCTTTTGATTGTATTGACGTAAAAGGGTATAATTTTGACACCGCCAAGGGTCATACACTTTCGTATGTGACGTGAATTTGAACTTGATGCCCCAAACTGTTCCAGAGAGAAAAGATCTTAACAGACAGCTAGAATTGACAATAAAAGAAGACAGGGAAGAAATTATAAAAAAAAATTTCTTTTTATATAATGAAAAACTTGCAATTCTAGGATTTTTCCTTCATTTGTAGTGGGAAACCTTACAGCCTAATTTGAAGATTTTAGGTCAACAGGAATCACCCTGCAGATTTTCATTAGTGAGTTTTCAAGTATCAAAATATGTGACATAAATGGCCGTATCCTCTAATAGCACTGAGAGAAGATTAGAATTTTCGCGCCATCAGGGAATCGTAGACCTTAGTATGTAATATGAATCTAAACATGATACGCCAAAATGTGGTAGAGATAAACGCTCTCAACAGACGGACCGACAAACAGATTGACAAATAAAAAGCTACAGAAATAAATATTGTTTCGTGTTATTTCCTTACAAATTAACAATTTTCGGAGTTTTTCCTTTACTTGTATCGTGACAGGTTCGAAGTTAAAGGGAAACACTCTATACCTTTGATGAGTGAATTTTCAAGTATCTGATTGAAATATTGAAATGAGCAGAAGCTCAAAATTTTTATCCTTCCAAGGAACCATATATCGTAATATGTAACGTATTTTAACCTCATTCCATCGGGAAAACAAAGAATTTATTGTCCTTTTTCCATAGGCTTTCTTGCTATAAAAATTACCACAAGCAGCGCTAGGAAACATGTGTAAGAGAGTATAAAGAAATGTACCGATTTACATCTCTCTGTAATAATACGCGGACAATAGGATGGGAAGAAGTGCCAGTTGATGGAGACAACTTATTCGACAAAGATACTACATATACCTGTAAAACTGTGAAGAAATGAAAATCAAGGAGTTATTCAGAAGTTGGCAAATAAACTAAATACAGAAATAAATTAATCAGTTGACTAACCAATAAATGTCAAACCACTATTAATTACGTTGTATGATTTAAATAAGGCTACAGAAATTTAGCAAGTATTTGTCATACAGTGTGTCCATTATCAAAGTTCCTGCAGAAAGAGAACCACTGAGTAAAATGGCAGAAGTTAGTATAGCATATTATTGACGTATGGGAAAACATCAATGAAACAAAAAATTTACGAAAATGGAGACAACAGATGGAGCCGTAAGCCTCTTAATGTAAACAGAGTCGGCTTCAAATGACGGATGACTGCAATACGATGTAAGTGTTTTGGGTTAGTTAGGGAAGCCCATCCATCACGGCGAGGTCGTACACATCGGATGGGAGAAATAGGTTTTAATTAGAGGCCAACAAGCGGATTAAAAGCATAATGATATGGAATTATAATTGGCGCGAGACAGGTGCAAGACATGTTCAATATGCTGTCCACCATTTTCTACCACAGGTTGAAATCGAGAAGCAGAATCTTCCACTGCAGACCGGAGTATCTCGGGGGTCACGTTCCGAATGCGTGGAGCAATGCGTGCCGTCAGTTCAGCAAGTAATTAGAGCAGTGAACTCAGCATCTTTCAGAGAACCCTGCAGCCAAAAGTCCCACTAATTAGATCAGGTGACATGGAAGTCCAGCTTGTAGGAGGACGACGGCTGATAACTCTAGTATTTTCGAAATACTCTTGCAGCAGCCGCTTCGCTGGCTGTGTAGTGTGCGGATGAGCGCCATCTTTCATAAAAATGATCGTATCTACAGATCCACGCTGTTTGAGGGTTGAAATGATGTTGGTGCGCAAAACAATCTCACGTCATTTACCAATGATGGTACAGGTAACAGGGCTGGCAGGACTCATCTCCTCGAAACTATACGACCCTACGATACACGATGCCCCCAACACACACCACACCGTCACCTTTGCAGCAGAATGAATCTGTACCAGTTGATGTGCGTGCGGATTTTCCGTTTCCCAAAGTCTGCAGTTCTACGTATTTACATGGAAATAGGCTTCGTCTGTCCGCAAAACATTCCACGGCCGTTCATTGCCCACTCCCATGCGAACAAGAATTTCCAGAACGAATGTTTGTCTAGCCGGTAGGTCAACAGGAAGCAACTCCAGAACATGGGTGATTTTGTATGGATAGTACTGCAGAATATTTCGTAGGATTTTCTGCACCCTGCTCGCAGGCATGTTCAACTCTCAGTCAGTTCCCCGTGCAGTGCATGTTTGCACACCAGCGCTTGACCCCTCTTGCAGTACTGTGGCCACGTCTTCCATAGACATCGGTTCAACTGCTTTCCTTCCTCTGCCACGCTTCACTTCAAAAGAACCTGTATTTTCAAGTTTTGTAATCATTTTTTTCAGACTCTTAGTAGACATTCGACCACTGCCTTTTTTCATACTCTTGCGTTCGAAACTTCCGCAGGGCCACTGGCGCTCAATTATCGTTCTTATGAAAGAGTTTTACCAGCAGCATGGGAACGTTCATGGAGACAGCCATGTTGGGCTTCTCGGATACAAACTGAGGAAGAGTCGTGTGCCACGCCTCTGCTGGTCGCAGCGCCATCTGTTAGTAAAAATTTCTTTAATTTTTTTGTTCCATGACGTTTCTTCTTGAGCCAATAATACGAGGGGGGACCCAAAAGAAACCGGACTCCGAGGGCGCTGCCACTCGTAGACGTAGTGCAGGGTTCTCACGCTAGATGGTGTAGTAGAGACCTTCATGAAACAGCTGTGCAGACGGCGTCAGTGTAGAGCTGAACGTGGAAGTGTGGTAATGTGTTTCTCTGACTGTTGGCGGGTTACCTCTGCGAAATCGTTATGGCAACTTTAAAAGAACAAAGAGTGTGTGTGAAATTTTGTTTCCTGCTTAAAAAAAAAACTGTAACGGAGACACACCAAATGCTTCAGGAAGCTTTCCAGGAGGACGCTATGAGCCACACAAAGGTTTTCGAGTGGTTTGGACTCTTTAAACGTGGTGGGATGTGTGTTGAAGACCAAGCTCATTCATGGACGCCCTTCAACATCGCGAAATGAGAAGAACATTGAAAGGTCCGTCAAAAGATCAACGAGGATCTTCGCCAAACGTTCGACCAAATTTCAGCAGAGACAGGAATCAGTTGGAGCTTGTGCCAGCGGGTTTTGACTGAGGATTTGCACATGAGACGTGTTGCTGCTAAATTTGTTCCGCGCCTTCTCACACAGGAGCGAAAAACCATCCGCATGAATGTGTGTCAGGACTTGAAAACAGAGATTGCACGTGATCCAAACATCTTGAACAAAGTCATTACAGGGGATGAGAGTTGGTGTTACGGGTATGACCCAGAAACCAAATAAGTGTCAAGCTAGTGGAGGACTCCCAACTCTCCCAGACCAAAAAAAGCAAGGAAGTTAGGTCAAATGTGAAGACGATGATCATTGTCGTTTTTGATGTTCGGGAATTCGTACCCCTGGCCAGACTGTTAACCAGCGTTTTTACTTGGATGTTTTAAGGCGTCTGCGAGAGGATGTGAGGAGGAAACGCGCGGAACTTTGGCGATCAGGTGACTGGATTCTGCATCACGACAACGCTACAGCACAAAAAAAAAATGGCTCTGAGCACTATGGGACTTAACATCTGAGGTCATCAGTCCCCTAGAACTTAGAACTACTTAAACCTAACTAACCTAAGGACGTCACACACATCCATACCCGAGGCAGGATTCGAACCTGCGACCGTAGCGGTCGCTCGGTTCCAGACTGAAGCGCCTAGTACCGCTTGGCCACCACGGCCGGCGCTCCAGCACACACAGCCTTACGAGTGACCCACTATTTGGCATCTCAGAGGTGGTCTGTCGTTCCCCACGCTCCGTATTCGCCGGACCTAGCCCCGTGCGACTTTTTCCTATTTCCACGAATGAAAAAAAAAACGCCAAAAGGGGAGCGTTATGACGATGTGGAGGCGGTAAAAACAGCTTCGCAGAGGGCACTGGACAATACCAAACTTGAAGAGTTCCAAACATGCTTCCAACAGTGGGAAAAGAGACTTGACAAGTGCATCGCATGTAATGGAGAGTATTTTGAAGGTGACTGAAGTAATTTTGTAAAAAGGTTCATCAATAAACTTTTTATGACAACAATACGGTTTCTTTTGGGTCCCAGCTGGTATACTTATACAATTTGACGTCATCCTGAGAGAAGATTCTTTTTCTACAGCGTCTTGAAACTTGAACTTAAATTGTGGACGCCATGTATGTTACCTCTTCCTTCACAGTGTCGTTTCTAAAAGATAAATATCGCCATATATCGAGATCTTAGATAATTACCGGAACGTCAGCTTGTCCAATTTGAGCTTATTGTCTGTCACCAGTGATCTCGTCATCTTATTTTTTTGAATAGATTCTGTAACTGTGAATATATATTTGTGACACGAATTTCGTTCAAAACACTTTTTTTAATTTTCTAACAAAAATCGTCCAAATATATTATATTATACTCATTTAAGTGTCTACATGTCACGCACTGTGATGCAGCTCACTGCAAAAGTGTTTTGTGACATTTTACACTGATGAGTCAAAACATTGTGACCACCTGCTTAACAGCTTGTTTGTCCAGCTTTCGAACGAAATGTATCACTGATTCTGCGTATCAGGGATCCGACAGTTTGATGGTAGGTTTGTGGAGGTATGTAGCATTAGATGTCTACGCACAGGTCATGTAATTCGCGTAAATAACAGGTAGCTGATTTTTGTACGCGATGATGGTGCCCTATAGCGAACCAGATGTGTTCCATAGAATTTACATCAGGCGTGTCAGTTCACTACAATGCTCTTGAAACCACTGTAGCACGGTTGTTTGTTCTGAGACACGGACAGTTATGCTGCTGAAAGACGACATCGTCGTCTGGGCAAGCATAAAGGGTGGCAGATGGTCCGCGGCTGTCAGCGTGTCTTCGATTACTACCACAGGTCCCATGCAGGCACAGGATAACACCTCTCACGGCATAATACTGCTCCCACAACCTCCGTCCGTGATGCACTGCACGTTTCCTTCACCTTAATGACGCCGTTTGTAGAGACGGCCATCGACCAAGTGTAACAAAAATGTGATTCAACCTAATAGGCGACACGTTTCCATTGATCAACGGTCGAATTCCGATACGATGATCCCGAGACCACTGCAATAGTAGATGACGATGTCGTTGGTTCAACATGTGAGCTCCATGTTGAACAATGTGTTATGAACAGTGCGCTCCGAAACACTTGTGCGTGCACCAGGCAGAGATGCCACAGATCACCATCTTCCTATTTTACAGAGCAGACAAGTCTCCGAACCCCTCGTTCTGTGAAGAGTCGTGGACGTCGAACCATATAACACATAGTGGTCGTTTCACTGTTCTTCTGCCTCTTTCCGTAGAGGCTCGCAACAATAGCACATGAACATTCGACCAGCTTCACCGTTTGCGAGATACTCAATCACAGGTTCTGCGCATTAATAATCTGCTCTTAGTCAAAATCACTTATCCAAATGGATTTCCCCATTTGCAGCCATATCTTCACTAGTGTGATTCCCTGCCCGTGTCTGCCGTTTACATACATGCGTGTAAGTTACCACGTCAAGTGCCCACAGTTCCACGAATCGGCATACAGTGTCGCTGTGGTAGTGGTCATAATGTTTTGGCCGTTCAGTGTATATGACAACATTGGAGATTAGTACACGCCGCTCACAACTAGTTATGCGATAACAAAGTCATTGTAATGTTACATGGCTTTAACATCCGTTTTCTTCTCTCCTGTGACAGAATCCACGCAAAAATGGTTATAACTTTTGTATTTGTTGTGGTAGATGAGATAATAATTGTAAGCGGTGAGGTTCAGAATATTTTTTTTCATCTCAGATGAATAAGGGATTCCAAGCACAAGCAATGTGCCAGTCCGTGGCGGAATACATGTGCATGCCGTTCGACAGCCACAGATAACTACAGAATGTCTACAGTGATGATATCTTTCATTAGGGCATTCGACACAGATGGATAAAAAAGTACATGAGGGGAAATTAGCCTTAAACAACGTATTGAAAGACCATAAAATGAATCCATTGATACGAAACGTCAACGAAGGCTCGAACTGATTAGGGTGCACAATCGTGTCACATTCCAAGATTTTGTTGAGTAACAGTGATTGCAGTGTCATACGTAAAATGGTGGAAAGCTTGGGATATTTCAAAGTGGCCACTTGTGTGTGTATTGTGTATTAAACTGGGGACCTAGAAACGCCGGAGACGTTTCGTCTCCCCGTAGCCCTCAGTGGTTCACAACCCCACAACAAGCCACAGCAGTCCACCCACGCCAACGCCCAACCACACTGAACCCAGGGTTATTGTGCGGTTCGACCCCCAGTGAACCCCCACCCTCACCCGGAAACGTCTCATACCAGACAAGTGTAACCCCGTGTAAACGCAAATGTTTGCGTGGTAGAGTAATTATGGTGTACGTGTACGTGAAGACAGTGTTTGCACAGTAATCACCGTCATAGTGTAACTGAGGCTGAATAGGGGGAACCATGCCACATTCACCGAGGCGGATGAAAAACGCCTTAAAAACCATCCATAGGCTGGCCGGCACACAGGACCTCGAAACTAATCCACCGGGAGGATTCGTACCGGGGAACGACACGTCTTCCCGCTAGGGAAGCAGAGCGTAGACCGCGTGGCTAGCCGGGTGGGCAAGTGGGCACTTTGTTTTTGACGAAGCTTGAGGGAGAGCAGGATATAATCTTCTCTGATATGCATGAAACATTCAAAGTCAATGACAGAAAATGGAATGTGGACGTATTTTTATGAACCAGGAGACAGATTGTAATTCAGCTGATGGCCTGACACCTCTTACATATGGCCTGATAAATTTAAGTCAGCGATGAACAGAGAAAGACGCGGTGCTTATTTTTTGAATGAAAAGAGTACCAGTCTTCTTAAATTTCTGAGACGTGGTCGCAGCATATAACAGTGCGTGGTACACTGAGACAATCCAACAGGTTGGAGTTGTCATTGGAAGGTGCACTAGTATCAAAGACCGATAAATACACTATAATAATGTGCAAATGCATCATGGAGCCTTGATTTGCCATGCGCCAAACTAAAAATTTTAGCCTAATAAAACATAATCTTCTCGGACAAGGATTTGCTGACACATACAAGGTGGAAGTGGATGTGAAAAAGTGGGTACAACAGTGGCGGTATGATCTACTTTAAAGCATTGTTAAGAGCTGGGTTCAGTGATGCTGCAAATACATCACATTCCTCTTAACGAAGTTTTTCTTGAATAATACCTATGTATAAAGAACTAGTTACTTCATCTACATTGGCTGGTAAAGAAGCGCTGGTTATCTTTGCCTTAGTGTCGGGATATCCATCGTGTGAATCCTATGGCGAAACAGTTTAGTTTCGCTACTATTCACATGTCATCTCCCCCGTATGGACTTGTTGTTCTATTCAAAATCTTTAAAATACTGCGGCAGCGATATTCATCCATCACAAAAGGTCACTTCTTTCACTACCGCATTACTGAACACTTATAGGGCATCTCGAAAAGACACGCACCACACGTCACATCATCTCAAATGGCCTTAACACGAACTACGTCATGATATTTATGTTAAGCCGCTTAACGAATATTAATAATAGCACCATTAATGGCGCCGTGAATTTTCTTTGCACTAGTGGCATAAATACACTCACAGAAGAAAATAGCAACAACAGAGGTAATTAATATAGACTAATGAAATTTCGGGAATACACTTGTCTAGGTAACATATTTGAGTGATTAACACTGCAAGATCACAGGTTAATGTAGACGCGATATAAGCAATTGCAAATGTGAAATGCTACTACATTAATAACCGCTGTAACGGCCAGATTGTTGACAATGGAGTTGTTGTCCAGTGATGTATTATATGCACTCGAGACAGATCTGGTGATCGACCAGGGCAAGCCACTGACACACTATATAGCATGTTGGGTTACAACAGCGGTATGTGAATAAGCGTTATCCTGTTGGAATGCTGTTTATGAATGGCAACACGGCAGGTAGAATTATCAGACTGACGTATAAATTTGGAGTCAGGGTGGGTGAGACAACCACGAGAGTATTCCTGCTCTGATACGAAATCGCACCCCTGGCGATAACTCTAGGTATAGCTGAAGTGCGTCCAGCACGCAGACAGGTTGGTTGGAGGCCCTCAACTGGCCTCCTTCTAACAAAGACACAGCCATCACTGGCAGCGAGGCTGAACCAGCTTTAATAAGAGTACACAACAGATCTCCACCCTGTCCTCTAATAAACCCTCGCTTGAGTCAGTGGTTTGGGGCCATGGGAACACATGTTGCAGGGCGTTTGGCTCGGAGCTGTCTTTGTACTAACCGATTTGAAACAGTTCGTTGAGTCACTGTGGTGCAGACTGCTGTCCAAATTTCTGCTGCAGATGCAGTACCATGAGCCAGAGCCATACACCGAACACGATGTTCCCTCTCTGTAGTGCCACGTGGCTGTCCGGAGTCCGGTCTTCTTGCAACCGTACTTTTTCATGACCACTGCTGCCAACATATCATGCACTGTGACTACATTTCTGCCAAGTACGAGGGTCACTCCAAAAGAAATGCACGCCATTTTTTTTAAATCCATCTTTTATTCTACATGTTTGAAAGTTTTATAGTGTGTAGATACAGCCTTTAGGAACAATATTTTCATTTCTTCACATAATTTACATCCCTCTCAACTGCCTTACGCCATCTTCGAACGAGCGCCTGTATACCCGTACGGTAAAATTCTGGAGGCACTGTTTGGAAGCGTGCACAAGGGAATTATCATCATCAAACCCTGTTCCACGAAGAGAGTCTTTCAGTTTCCCAAAGAGATGATACTCACATGGAGCCAGGCCAGGACTGTAAGGCGGGTGTTTCAGTGTTGTCCATCTCAGTTTCATGATCGCTTCCATGGTTTTTTGACTGACATGTAGCTGTGCATTGTCGTGCAACAGCAAAACATCCTGCTTTTTCCGATGTGGTCGAACACGACTCAGTCGAGCTTCAAGTTTCTCCAGTGTCGTCACATATGCATCTTTCAGCAGTCACCTATTCGTTAACTCTTTGCACATTGTCTGGAGTGTGTGCAGTACGAGGCGTGCCGCTGCGAGGACAATTCTCAATATTGCCGAGCCCGCTTTTATCACGTAACCTGCTTGCCCACCGACTAACTGCACTGCGATCGACAACAGCATCTCCATACACCTTTTTCAACCTCTTGTGAATGTTTCCCATTGTCTAGTTTTCACAGCACAGGAATTCTGTGACAGCACGTTGCTTCTGACGAACGTCAATTGTAGCAGCCATCTTGAAGACATGCTGTGACGGCCCCACTCACGGGAACAGGTCGAACTAAGTTTAAAAACAAGCGGGAAGAATATATCTACACACTGTAAAGCTTTCACACATGCAGAATGAAAACTGTATTTTTACAAAAATAGTGTGCATTTCTTTTGGAGTGACCCTCGTATTACTCCTCAGTCGCAGAAAGAACATCCAGCTACTTGCAGCCCTGTTACACGACCTCGTTCAAACTCGGTGAGGCGTTGATAAAGGGGTATCTGTCGCCTCAAAGGCGTTCTTGACCAAAATCAACTCTCCATGTCCATAGGTAACTACCCTCTTATGACCGTTACACCGTGTATTTAAGGCAGGCATGATTTGGATCCTCAAAGTGGTCCTACTAGCACCACTCTTATGCTACTAGCTCGAAATTGGAGTAGGCATCATCTTACAGACGTAGTAAAACGTGTACCAACCTCCGTTATGTCGCACAAAATTCCTTCTTGGTGTTGCGGATTTTTTCATCAAGATGTTAGTTCTAGCGTGAGACAGTCACCCAGTGGTAACTACGCTAATAATGACTTCCTCAAATCTGAATAAAGACACGTGTGGACGTCGGTTTCAGTGGGATGAGCAACTGCAAGAGTTTCTGCGGTTATGGATCCGTTAGCGGACGCCCACGTTCCATGAAACAGGAACTGATCGTCTCGTCACCCAGTGGGAGAAACCTCAAAACGCATGTGGTGATTACTTTTAAATGGAACCAATAGTTTACAGTTTTTCGAAAGGATGTTCGCCATACACTCTTCTTCCATTTTTTATAGGAGAAGGCGTTTTAAGAGTGCACGCAAATCATCTTGTGGGATTTTTATCAAGAGCTGGTTTATTGTGTAGGGTTCCTTAGCTAAAGCATCAGTATGATCATTGACAGGAATGCCTATGTGGTTCGGTTAGCAGAGGTATCCCACAAGTCCCGTGTATTGCTGAGGTTGTACAAAGAAGTTCTTGAATAGTGGAGACAAACGAATGCGTCGGATGGTAAGTATCAAACGCCTTTAAACTCAAAGAGAGATAACTTTGCATTGGTACTAATTTCGCTTCCATACAGTCCGACAGCCTCGAGTGATTGCTGTGCCGTCTCACTTCAAAGCGGGACCCCAATGGTTGTTATCTTCGCCACCCTTACAGCACAGCGGCTTCACGGCAAGTCGTCCAGGGCTCACATTTCAGCAAGATCATGCCCACCTGCACATGACGAAAGTTGCTTGTGTTCGTGCTTCCCAAATCCTCGTATGGCCTGCAAAGTTTTCCGAAACTCTCGCCAATTGAGAACGTTTGCCATATTATGGACAGGGCCCCCCAATGATCTCGGGATTTTAACGATAATTATAAATAGCCGATGGGACAGAATTGCGCACAATATCCCTTAGGAGGACATACAGCAACACTGTAAATCAATGCCAAGGCGAATAATTGGTTCAAATGGTGCAAATTGCTCTGAGCACTATGGGACGTAACTTTTGCGGTCATCAGTCCCCTAGAACTTATAACTACTTAAACCTAACTAACCCAAGGACATCACACACATCCATGCCCGAGGCAGGATTCGAACCTGCGACCGTAGCGGTCACGCGGTTCCAGGCTGTAGCGCCTAGAAACGCTCGGCCACTCCTGCCGGCGGCGAATAATTGCCTGGTTATGGGCCAGAGAAGGACCACCGCGTTATTAATTTTCTCAGTTTGTGACTCTCTTTCTCCTGAGCAGATCATCCAACTTTTTGAAATTGTCACTTCATCCCAGTCGGAGAAAAGCTACGGTCCTAGGTCGCATCCGTTTTGCTTATACCTGTATCACCTACAGCTACATATGAAGCCAACTCAAAACCATATACCCGCCAAAGTGGGACCATGGAATGGTTGCTTTCAAAAGCAATCACCACACGCGTTGAGAGATTTATCCCACTGGGAGACGAGATAATCAATTCCTGTTTCATAGAACGTGGTCAGCCGCTGATGGATGCACAAACGCAACCACTCTTGCAGTTCCTCGTTCCACTGAAACAGACGTCCACACATATCTTTTTTCAGATCACCAAAGATGTGAAGCTGAAACGGTGAAATATTCTAGCTGTACGTTTCACATCCAAAGTGCTGCATTGTAGCCTTGGTCCGATTGCCAGTGTCTGTCTGTGTTTGTGCATTACAACTATCTATTTGCATCCGGATCATGCCTTCGAAGTCGGCCTTGCCTTTTTTTTCTTTTTCTCTTACAGTGTATTAGGTTCTGTGTGATCCTTGGTTCCACAACAGAGGTCTCAAGGAATGTAGGACAGACGCAAAGGTGACTCGTGGTGTAGCAGTGGTACTGTGTAAGACCTTGGCGGATGTACCTGTCGAGGGTTGATGTTGATGCGCAGGTTGTAGGCACCTATCTCCCTCTGCAGCAGCTCCTCGTACGTCAGGTTGAAGGTTACTTTTTTCTGCGCTTCAACGTTCACAGACACGTGCACAACGTTGGAATCGCGTGCGCTGCAACATTCAACGACGACATTACGCCAACAAATAGAAATAGCGTAAGATATTTATAATAAGTGAATAAAAATTACAAACACCTGTCCATGCATCACTCACACACACACACACACAACACACATAAAGCAAATTGTAAAATCCACTTTAAGGAAAATACTAAGACAGATATTAATAACTGCCTACTCGTCTCATCATTGACTTCCGTTTCGAACGTTTTGGAAACGATAATGCATTTAAGAACGGTTGAACACATCTGAATATACGAGGGCCTTTGTCAGCCACAATTTAGATTCACAAGGATCTCTCTACTAAACATGACATCTACCTTTTCAGTGACCACATGTTAAAATATCTAAGTGACAAGATTTCCGACACCGGCGTTTTTTTGTGACCTGTCTAAACCATTTGACTGTCAGCATCTTTTGTTGGAGAAACTGAAAAGTTTATAGCTTTCGAGGTACAATGTGTGAGTTGTTCACTGATAAGAAGCAATGAATCATGTTACATAGCTCATGGAGCTTTCTTGATGAATGTTCTACTGAGCAGCAAAATTTACTGCTTTTGTAAATTCTGAGACCGTGATATATATAATGAATATCCATCTTACACTGAAGCGTCAGAAAGATTGTCTTCGCTGATGATGTGGGCATCATAACAGAGCCCATCGGGGCGGCAACCAGAGGAAAGGTGCAGTAAATTGACATCGATTGGTCCACGATAATTAGTGAACTACTTAACTTACAAAACACGGTTCATTGCCTTGTTAAATGGCAAATTATCGATAACAATACAGCACGGGGGAAAAGAGAAATGTAAAACTGATTGACTAAGCCACATGTTACATATCATCTCAAATGCTTGATGTCAGTAATATTCCCCTGGCGTGTAATTATTGATTTTCGAGATTGAAAAATTAGACAGTTAACTTACATTACAATCACAGATATTAAATGGAATAATGTTCTGGACCAGTTTCACACGCAGATATAAAATCGGAATTGCTCAGGAGCGTGTTGTAACGATAATAATTGATGCTCATCCCTGTACTTCATGTAGGCAAGCGTGTAACGATGAGGAATACAGGCTACAATACATTTACTATCTTACAGAGTTTTTTGTGAACAATCAGAGGTAATATGAAAAAATATGACACCTTCTTTGTGAATTAAAGGTACCAGCAGATGATGAAAGGTCTAAAGAACTGGAAAGCATTTCTACTTGACAACTGCTTGTACTCCATACACAGATTTCTGGGTGTATAGTATCTCTTTGTAGTTGTGCTACAGATATAAAAATTTGTCGTAGAACTAAAATAAAAATAGTTACGTAAATGAGCCGTATGTAGAGATCTTTTTGCAGACAAAAAGTATCTTTTTTACGACTATACTGATACTTCCACAACACGGCGAGTGGTTGTGAATATAATTCACCGAATATACGAAAACATAACTAACAAACTAACTAAAACACGCACACACACACACACACACACACACACACACACACACACACACACACACACTTACCAGAAACTCGTAGTTTACAGTGAAGTGCATTACTTCTGCCATTGATTGATTGTATTTGCCTGACTGTTGGCACGCGCCTCAGTTCCTGAGACGTTGCTACTGGTGTGTGTGTACCCACCTGACTGCGACGTGAGCCGCGCCACGCCCTTCCGCCACTGCTGCGTCGTACTCCTGGCGGGCCTCCTCTTTGCCACGTACGTAGGCCTCGTAGGTCACGTTGTCCATCTCTCTGCAACAACAGTCATAAAGTCACTCACTTCTGTTTTACAAAGTTCGCAGCCTACCAGAACGTCCGTTGAAACAGTCATCGACGTTGATAGCAGAACGGCGCAACATCCATGACAAATAAAATGTCATTGGTACAAAACCTATCTTCATGCATTGTTACTGGTACATCAATTATGTTTGTTTCTTAATTTATAATAAACTAGCCTTTTCTTTGTGCCTTCACCAGCATATGAAATCAACACAATATTGCACGAAACTCCTTCCCCCTCTCTGCTTATTCCTCTTCCTCTGTCACTCTCTCCACCTCATCCTCCCACTGCCAGCGGTCTCTCTTCACCTTCCCCTCCTCCCTCTCTGCCTTCTTCCCTTCTCCCCTCCGCACCCTTTCTCTGTAATATCCTCCTCACCCTTCTGTATATATCCTCTTCCCCCTCTCTCTATCTCTTCCTCCTCCTCTCTTCACATCTCCTCCTCCCCCTCACTCTGCCCAACCCCTCCTCCTCACCCCTGTCTATCCCTTCCTCACCACTCTCTCTTTACGTGTGTCTTCTCTCTCTGTCCTTCTCCTCCTTCCCCTGTTTCTTGCCCCGGACATCTAGGCAGTCTTTAAAGCGGTAAAGCGGGTCGATCATTGAGCTGATACTCTTCCTACACCATATACCTCTAAGGAGGGTACCCTATAAACCAAGGGTTGCAGAAATATATTATTGACCTATCTCGTCCATTGATAGTGACTGGGCCAAATATCTCACGAAATAAGCATCAAACGAAAAAACGACAAAGAACGAAACTCGTCTAGCTTGAAGGAGGAAACCAGATGGCCCGATGGTTGGCCCGCTAGATGGCGCTGCCACAGGTCAAACGGATATCAACTTCGTTTTTTTAAATAAGAACCCCCCATTTTTTATTACATATTCGTGTAGTACGTATAGAAATATGAATGTTTTAGTTGGACCACTTTTTTCGCTCCCGGTGTATTCACTTCAAAGAAGAAGTGACCGAGAATAACGTTGCTTGTGAACACACAACACACAGTCACAAAGAGTGCAGTTGCTCTTCATGCACAACACTTGGCTAAAAAGTACCCCAAATTCCGCCGTTTTGTGTATTCACTTCAATCTGTAACTTTTCCACTCCGTAGAATATTGCCTGGCTGCATGTCATTAACTTCGATTCCCGTGCCGGCCGGTGTGGCCGTGCGGTTAAAGGCGCTTCAGTCTGGAACCGCGTGACCGCTACGGTCGCAGGTTCGAATCCTGCCTCGAGCATGGATGTGTGTGATGTCCTTAGGTTAGTTAGGTTTAATTAGTTCTAAGTTCTAGGCGACTAATGACCTCAGAAGTTAAGTCGCACAGTGCTCAGAGCCATTTGAACCATTTGAACCATCGATTCCCGTCAGAAACCGAACGTTGATACACATGATGATGTTTCTGTTGCTGGATCTCGTACGGGTACCAATATAAAACAGACCGCACAATTTTTCATGCTGTTGACCACGGGATGAACAATTCTTGTGACACTGCTACTAAAGCGACTGCAACCTTGGATATAAGTTCCACCAGGCTAGCTGGCCGGAGTGGCCGTGTGGTTCTAGGCGCTACAGTCTGGAACCGCGTGACCGCTACGGTCGCAGGTTCGAACCCTGCCTCGGGAATGGATGTGTGTGATGTCCTTAGGTTAGTTAGGTTTAAGTAGTTCTAATTTCTAGGGGACTGATGACCACAGCAAGCACTGTAATTACTGCCATACAGATAAAATATTTAGATTAACAGGGCATGCTATCTTTTCTCTATACCCATACTGTTCACTCACATTATGGCTTGACAAATAGCAGTGTGGACCAATGTGGATGTCATATTGTCAGATAGACAGTGTACAGCGCCAGATTTGAATCTGTTGGCCAAAATTGGAAATATTTTTTCCAGCATAAATCGGTTCATCATTAATGTATTGGTGTAGCTACCAAGTTTCGCTGCCGTATGATAATTACAGTCCATATGGGAGCTACGTGAGAAGCTGCACTTCAATTATAACCACACAGTATGCCAGCTGTGTGTAATTAGTTGTTTTGTTTAATATTTGGTTGTAATGTAAGCTAGAGAATGTTTAAAACACATAGAAAGATATTTGTGAAACTTCTATAAACCTTTCAGAGAGACGCGCTAAGTTGGTACACATGTGAAAGATTAATTTCGTTTTCTCGCAATGGCGAGCGCAGAGAGAAAGAAGTTAGGGTGTGTAGAGTCCGTGAACGGTGGCGCCTGGCGCCTTGTATCAGCATCATTTTAGGAATGAAGAGATTTTCTTGCTCACTTTTGCTTGTTTAATCATTAGATCTGGCCTATTACAGAACCTCGGAACTTTTCAATCAATTACCAGGAGAGCTGGTTGTGGGGCAGCGGGATTCCCAATTCGGACTAATTGGATGGGGATTGTCAGCTCCGATATTTACTTGACAAACAACGGAAAATCTACGAAAAAACTTTGTCGGAAACGTTTTAACTTGTTTCTGCGACAACGTTTCCGATTACCCCACGCAAAAAGTAATGCAATGTGTACCAATATTGTACATTTTTGTGTGTGCGAGTATGTGTGTGTGTGTGTGAGAGAGAGAGAGAAAGAGAGAGTGAGAGAGAGAGAGAGAGAGAGAGAGAGAGAGAGAGAGAGAGGGAGGGAGGGAGGGATGGAGAGAGAGAGAGAGAGAGAGAGAGAGAGAGAGATGACATAACTGAAGCCATTTGATCACAAGCACTGACGACACATTCGGAGTCGTTGGTAATGCTGCAAGGGAGGTATCTGTCAGTGAGCTAGAATAAACTTCATTGTGAGCGTCGAAAATGCGTTCAATTGTGTTAACGTATTATTTGTTCACAACGTCCTGACTCATGCTGACTCATGTCTTCCCAGTTCTGAATAGGGATAAGTCGAATGACTTCGGCCCACTAATGTTTTGTGTCCGGCCACAGCCAATATTGACGATCTGACAACACGGTGCCCATTTGTAAAGTAACTGTTACGACGTGATTGTCGTGGCGTGTTGTGCCGAACCAGTAAGTACGCGTGTAGTACTAGCTCCGCGTGACGCAAGCGCAGCCTTTTCGCTCTCTGTACAGCCTGTACAATCTGCGTGGCGGTGGCACTCGACACTGCCGGCACACGAGAATGGGCAATTGGTGGCAAGGAGGATGTGCCAAACAAATATTTTCCAATCTTTCGTTGTCTGTTGTTGTTATCGGTTGAATTAAGAGACACGCTACCAATACGGGTCGGAAGATTACCACAGCCAAGACATTTTCATAGAAAGGCGTGTTGTAGCTAGTTCCAAACCCCCTGTTTTCCTGTCTCATGTACCAGTTTGTGAGTAATATACTGCCATGTAACGCCGGCCGGTGTGGCCGTGCGGTCTAGGCGCTTCAGTCTGGAGCCGCGTGACCGCTCCGGTCGCAGGTTCGAATCCTGCCTCGGGCATGGATGTGTGTGATGTCCTTAGGTTAGTTGGGTTTAAGTAGTTCTAAGTTCTAAGGGACTGATGACCACAGATGTTAAGTCCCATAGTGCTCAGAGCCATTTGAACCATTTGCCATGTAACACTGCTATTCAGTCTCTGCTAGCATATTGGTGTTTTGCTGTTCCTGTTGTCACATACTAATAAATCAAATACAGCCCTTGACTAATTTGTGATCGTTTTATCAAATAGGCACGTAAAATTTCACTCAAAAATCTTTTGTTACTAACAGTAAACGAACCGATTCTTTTCTTTTGACATTTGATAGTACACAAAACACTCTATGAACCGTATGGTTCGGCTGAATTGACAAGTTACGAAAATGAACGTGCAGCTGTTTGCGGAAACACCAGAGAAAAAGCTCCTGGTGTCTCTAAGGACAGACACCCAGTGTACTGAAAACATCTCTAAGTATTTTCTAAGCTTATAAAATAATAATTCAGTTTTACTTCATAATGCGAATAAATCTGATTGATATCTCGTAATCGCTTATCCCCGTCAAAGTAGAGAAAATGCAATGTTAGAAAGATGCTTTCAGCACTCGTTCTCTTGGACTTGACCTGATCACTGCATACTCACATTAGAAAGCGGGAAATAAAGGCGTTCTCAGGCAACACAGCATCGAAGGATATTTCCTGTGCTTGAGCTGCAGGGTTGCCAACCCTGCTGGTGATCAGCGTTTTAGCATAACGGTTGCGGACCTCGGACAACACATGCAGTCTGTGCACCTTCGGTCGCTGAATTCCCTGGAAAAGAAGGATCAGTAAGAGGAAATGTCTTGTAGTTTTACCCAGTCTGACTTTCTCTCTCTTTCTCTCTCTCTCTCACTTTCTCTCTCTCTCTCTCTCTCTCTCTCTCTCTCTCTCTCTCTCTCTTACACACACACACACACACACACACACACACACACACACAAAGACACACACAAAAATGTGTAGAATCCAAAGATGATTATTTTCGAGGGGGACATCAGCTGGCGCTAAAATTAGCCCGCTACCCCAGCCCCCTGGGGGTCGAGCGGGAGGCAACTTTAAAATTTCAAATGGGAACCCCCATTTTTTATTGCAAAATCAGATTCTACATAAAAAACTACCTACATTTTGTCTTAAACATTTGTTTTGATTCTTAGTAATTAGCGCTGTAGTTCAAGAAAATCCATGTTCTCATTAGGTTACAAGGCCAGATCAGTCAATCATCCAGACTGATGCCCCTGCAACTACTGAAAAGGCTGCTGCCCCTCTTCAGGAACCACACGTTTGTCTGGCCTCTCAACAGATACCCCTCCGTTGTGGTTGCACCTACGGTACGGCAATCTGTATCGCTGAGGCACGCAAGCCTCTCCACCAGCGGCAAGGTCCATGGTTCATGGGGGGGGGGGGGGGGGGGGAGGGGTACACGACAATGAATCCTGTCAGATCGCCTGTTGATCTTTTTTGTTACCAGAGGTTGAAAACACCGCTTCAGTTGTAAATTTCTTTTATTATAATGACTGGTTTCGGGCCCTCGTAAGCCCATCCTCAGGTGTCGCAACTGTGCTGTGGTCCCCGAGCGCCGCAGTGGACGTGTACTAGGCGCACCTGGTACACGAAACCGGTCGTGATAATAAAAGAAATTTACAACTGAAACGGTATTTTCAACCTCTGGTATAATGCTCAGTTGCAGATGTTTTTCCAACAGGGTTGTTTAGTCAGTTAGTTGCATGTTCCATGGATCATTTGAACCATTCTTATGCGACATGAAAGAAGTCAGTTCACAGGATATATATAAATGACTAGTGTTAACATTAATGAAGATGTTTTTAGTCTCGACATACAACGACACAAAATACCCTCAAGAATTATAAAGCAACTACGGATACTATGGCCACACAAATGAAGAACTACACATAAAACAACATTTTTTCCATCATTAACTAAGCCTTTAAACGCTTTGTTGTATCAACACTCTTTAGCAAATTTATGATACCCTCGATTATTCGACTGAAAAATAGATATTACGAGTCCCACCCTCGTCTTCGAAACAGGACTGTAATTACAGATTGTCTCTTCTTGTGCAGGAAGCCACTGACTACTGAATATCCTTCATTCCACGAATAAATAGCGAAGGATAAACAGCGCTTATACCAATATTTTGCCGAAATGAAAAAAGTCGTGCCGACCGGAAAATGTCGCACCAAATGTCGCAAGAAAGATTCCTGCATCGCACTCCAAGTGAAATGTCGCGCTGTAGTTATTAGTTCCGAGAAGAACCGAGAAAAGCCGAGTCAGGCACAGCCCTGGGCTGTACGTTTGCAGCACACGATGCATGCGTGAAGTTTACACGCTGTGGCTGACTACTGTAGAACAGCCTCCAGGGTCAGCACAAAGCAGGTGGCCCGAAAACATAGAGGAAACAAGAGGAGCATGTGTCACGCACTATCTGCGACAATTGCTGCCAACTGTATTACTTACAACGCGTACACGTCGCAATACCTATGTATTTGCCTCCACAGCGACACTTTTGTCACTGGCTTTTTGCACAGGTCACCATGGTGCTGGGGTTTCTGTCATCCATCTTATTCACAGATGAGGCTACCTTTATGTGGACCACAGAGATCCTCATGGTATGATAGTAGTGAACCAGCAGCAGTATTTCAGCCTCAATGTATGAGCAGGTATCGTTGGCGACCATCTCGCGTAACAAGTCAGCCTTCTCGAACGCCTCACAGGCGAAATATATTTGTTCTTGGTCGTGACTATACCTCCCCTGCTGGAACAAATGCCTTTGCTAGTACAAGGTGTAATGTGGCTGGTATATGATGGTGCTCTATCTCACTTCCACGTTTCCATGCAGAGATATCTGGACGATGGATCATATGAGGTGGTACAGTCACATGGGCCACCTAGTCACAGGACGTAAACCATTTAGATTTCTGCCGGTGGTGGTACCTGAAAGAAGCCGTGCTTGCAGAGGCCATCACGGACGTGCAGACTCTGTAACAACGCATATTTTTTGCTCCTTATCCTCTCAGGTGTCGTTTCTTAATAATTTGTTCCCATTTGACAAAATCATCACACCAAAACACACATACGCACACATTTTATGTATTTGTAGTCAGTTATGATTAATAGCAGTGAGGATGGGAAAATATAACTTGACTGTGGGCCAATGGACACATTTTAGTTGCTTAGATCAATCACGTTTCTTATTATAAAAGATCAGTTTTCATGTCCGTATCTGTCATCGTCTAGATGAACGTCTGCTCAAACGAGTACCACACAATAGACACAGGAAGGTGGGGACGATATTACGCTACGGGGGACATTCCTATCGACCTCCATTGTACCAGTGGTAATAATTGAAGGCACCATGACAGCTGTGGACTACGTAAACGTTATTGCGGACCATCTTCGTTCCATCATGCCTGATGTCTTCACCTAGAGCAGTGTCAACTTTCAGTAGGATACCTATCCGTGTCGCAAAGCTAAAATCGTACTTTGCTTCGAAGAGCATGAGTGTCAAAGCAGATTGACAGCTTGGACACCGAAATGGAGTGACCTGAACCCAATGGAACTCGTCTGGGACATAATGGGTCCAAGCGCAGTGTCTCACAAACGACTGGCCATCAGGTGTCGTATACCTGAAGAAACCTATTAAGAACTTGTCGAATTCATGTCACGTAGGGTAATTACTGTATTGCATTCCAAAGGTGGACCACCTGCTATTAAGCAGGTGGACAAAATATCGCTAATGAGCATGTTTTTAATGGGTCAGAGATCTGTAGAACGCACTGACTGGAATTAAAAAGGGTATGGGACAGGGAGGTAGTCTTTCGCCCAAACTGTTCAATCTGTACATCGAAGAAGCAATGACTGGAATAAAAGAAAGATTCAAGAGTGGGATTAAAATTGAAGGTGAAAGAATATCAGTGATAAGATTCCCTGGTGACGTTCTTATTCGCAGTGAAAGTGAAGAACAATTACAGGATCTGTTGAATCTGATGGAGAATCTAATGAATAAAGAACATGGATTGAGAGTAAATCAAAAAAGAAGAAAGTAACGAGAAGTATCAGAAATAAGAATACCGAGATACTTAACGTCGAAATTGGGGATCACGAAATAGACGTAGGTAAGGAATTCTGCTGTCTTGGTAGAAAAATAATCCACGATGAACGGAGGAAGGAGGACGTAAAAAGTAGACTATCATTGGCAAAAAGAGCATTCTCGGTCAAGAGTAGTCTCCTAGTATCTAACATTGGTCTTGTATTGATGAAGAAATTTCTGCAAATGTACGTTTTGAACACAGCATTGTATGCTAGTGGAACATGTTAAGAATTCTCCTATCTAGGTAGCAACAAAGCGAATGACGGACTTAGCAAGGAGGACATAAAAGGAGACTAACACGGGCAAAATGGGCAGTTCTGGCCAACGGAAGTCTGATAGTATGAAACAAATGTTTTAATTTGAGAAAGAAATTTATAAGAATGTAAGTTTTGAGCACAGCGTTGCATGGTAGTGAGATATGGATTGTAGGAAAACTGGAACATGTGTGAGTCGAAACATTTGAGATGTGATGCTACAGAATGTTGAACACTGGATGGACTGATAAGGTAAGGAACGAAGAGATTCTCGGTGGAATAAACGAGGAAAGGAATATACGGAAAACACTGACAGGAAAAAGGATGATAGCACATCTGTTAAGACATCAGGGAATGAGTTCCATGATAGTAGAGGGAGCTGTAGAGGAAAATAGAAATTGGAATACATTCAGCAAATAATTCATGACATAGACTCTGTGATGAAACGCTTGAATTCGTGGCGGGCCCCATCTAAATGATATAAAAAACTATCACTATCACGTGCAAAACTCATGTCAATTGCCCTATATACTTACTTACTTATCGCGAATGGACCCAGAAGGATCACGCAAAGCTTTCTGACGTCGTTTCTTCCATACTTATTTCATTCGTTCTCCATGTTTTCTTTTTCTTTCTTCTGTCCATTTTGTTCCTGGTCTCTTTAGTGCTTCCTTCTCCGACAATACAATCCACTTTTCCACCTTATTTCTAAAAGTTTTTCTATCTTTGACATCTTTAAGTTCAATATTTGCTTTTTGTAAATCTAATTTTACTTGGCTAATCCATGGTGTTGTTGATTTGACTTTTTCTATGTAAGTGAGAATTCTGTTGGTGAGTCGTGTGGGGGGAAGTCTAGTGACATGTCCATAAAATTTTAATCTTCGCCTTCTTATGTCTGCTGCCAGGTTTGATATAGTTTCTGTGGTTCTTCTTGATTGTATCCGGTATCCTTCTTCTGTTAATTTTGGACCTAAAATCTTTCTCATAATTTTGCGTTCTTCTTTTAGTATTTTTTCTAAATCACATTTTGTGTGGAGTGTGAGGGTTTCACTAGCATATAGTGCTGCTGGCTTAATTACTGCGCAGTAGTGTCTGATTTTTATGTTCGAGGAGATGCATTTTTCATTGTATATTTCATGTGTCATACCATATGCTCTCTTCATTTTCTGTTGTCTGATCTTCTGTGCAACTTTCTCTCCTCCGGTTGGCTCCAAAATTTCACCTAGGTATTTAAAATGTTTTACTCTATTTATTTTTCCATATTTTGTGTTCAAACTGTGTATATGGAATTTCGTACAGAAAAATTCTGTCTTTTGAAACGAAATTTGTAAACCTACTTTATCCGCGCATTCCTTAAGGATCTCTATTTGTTTGGTGGCGATTTCTTCATCATCTGCAAGTATGGCCAAGTCGTCCGCGAATGCTAAACAAGATATCTCCAAGATGTCTTTGGTTCTACCAAGATGGATTGGTTTCCAGTAGGATTGATTTTTAAATTCTTTTTCCCATTCCTTAATGACTTTATCCAGGACTATATTAAACAGAAGTGGAGATAGCCCGTCACCTTGACGTACTCCAGTTTTTATGAGAAAAGGTTCAGAGATTTCTCCCCTGAATTTAACTTTAGATACAGTGTCTGTCAGTGATTCTTTGATAAGCCTTAGTGTTTTGGAGTCAAGTCCAAGTTCCTCTAAAATGTTAGACTAAGATTGCCGGTCAATTGAGTCATAGGCTTTCTTAACATCTACAAATGTACAAATTATGGGGGCATTTCTAATTGCTTTGTGTTTTAATATTGTCTTTAAATTAAATATTTGTTCTATGCATGAGCGACCGGGGCGGAAGCCTGCTTGATAATCACCAATTTGGCGTTCCAGCTGCTCTTGTGTTCTTTTCAGCAGGCATGTTGAGAGAATTTTCGTAGGTGACTTGTAAAAGTGAGATTCCCCTGTAGTTATTGACATTTGTTCTGTCTCCTTTTTTATGTAACGGGTGAATAAGGGCACATTTCCAATCCTCTGGTAATTTTTCTGTTTCCCATATTTTTGTTATTATTTTTGTGAGCTCTTGCAACGTCTTTGGTCCTAGGTTTTTTAATAGCTCTGCAACAATGCCATCTTCGCCAGATGTTCTATTATTTTTTAAGTTTTTAATGTGACATTTGATTTCTTCCTGTGTTGGTGGTAATGAATCCGGTTGAGCGTTGGCACTGATTTCTTTGGGAAACCTTAAACTATGTTCTGGGCAATTTAGTAGGTTAGAAAAATATTGAGCCAATACTTGACAGTTTTCCTGGTTTGTTAGGGCTAATTTACCATCTAGTTTTCTGAAACATAAATTTTGAGGGATATATCCTCGTATTTTATCTGCGAAAGTTCTGTAGAAGTCTCTTGTATTATAGTTTTGGAAATTTTCTTCTATGGCATACAGTTGTGCCTTTGTGTACTTCCTTTTTGCTTGCCTAATAGATTTTGAAACCTGTTTTCTAACCTCGTTAAATAAATGTAGACTTTCTTGTGATTTTTTACTGTTATATTCTTGAAATGCCTTTTTTCTCCTTTCCAATGCATTTTCACAGTCTGAATCCCACCAAGGGTGTTTGAATATCTTTTTCAAGGGAATAGTTTCCTTAGCTATTCGCGTGATTTTAGAATGAAATTCTTCCCATGTGTTTGCCTTTTCCTTCTCCCATTCTTCTTTTACTTCTTCTTAATCTTCTTGGTGTCATATTTCTGTATTTCTGTTTTCTTCTGATGACTTCTTCGTGCTGTAAACTTGATTTTAATTCTAGTTAGGTAATGGTCTGAATCAATGTTTACTCCTCTGCGTACTTGGACGTCGTAAATTTCTTTTTGTACTGGGTATGAAATCGCCACATGATCTATTTGAAACTCGCCAATTTGTTGTATAGGAGATCTCCATGTCTTTTGTTTTCTTGGACATTTTCTTAGAGATGTTGACATTATCTTCAGGTTATTCTGCTTACATAGTTCGACGAGCCTTGTACCATTGTTATTAGTAAATTTATGTGCAGGATATTTGCCTACTGTTTTTTGGTGGATTTTCTCTCTACCAATTTGGGCATTAAAATCGCCGAGTAGAACTTTTGTATCATCTTTTGGAATCTTGGCCATTATATTCTCCAAATTTTCCCAGAACTTTTCTGTTTCTATGGGGTTTTTCTTGTTGTCTCCGTTTGTGCGAGCATGAACATTAACCATTGTGTATGTTTTGTTGGCACATTGTAAGCGCATCGTCATTATCCTATTATTTACGGGAGTAACTTCCTTGATGGAGCTGAGCACGCTCTTGTGTATGATAAACGCCATCCCGAGATGGGGGGCTCCTCTTCCGATTCGATTATCCGTCTTGCTCTTAAAGATGCGATAGTTGCCATAATCTGATGTTTCTTCATCTGTAAAACGTGTCTCCTGTAAAGCTAGTGTTACTATCTTTTGCTTTTCAAGTTCTGTTGTAAGGTTTAGAAGTTTTCCTGGTTGGATTAATGTATTTATGTTAAAGGTTCCAATGTATGTAGGTGTTTTAAGTGGAAGCTTGCCAGAGAGCTCCGACTTTCTCTGATGTAATCGTGTAAGTCCAGGTTCCCCAGAATCCGAATTCCTGGTTGCCATCTGTTGATGGGTGGATTGGTTACCACCTGGGGTAATGTTGTTATTACTTGCACGAGTCATACTTGCTTGTAATCAAGTTGGTACAGTGTTTCCACCCTATATATATTGTCCCCTCTTCTTATGCCGAGGCAGCGAGAGACTGGTCATGTGTGTGTGTGTGTGTGTGTGTGTGTGTGTGTGTGTGTGTGTGTGTGTGAGTGAGTTGCGTTTGCGTGAATGTGGTGTGTGTATGGCCTTCTTGGGCGAAAGCTTACTTGTTTGACAGTTTTGTTGTTGTTCCTATCTGGTACTCAACTTCTCCGCTATATGATGAGTAAAAAACTACCGTTTTAATCTATGTGCTACTCAACTTCCTATCTGCTACTCAATTTCTCCGCTATATGATGAGTAACAAACTACCCTTTTCATAATATTGCATTATTCCATCCTGGATTTTCCATTGTTTGATATTGACAGACAGAATTTTATACCGTCTCTGCCCTTTTATACGGCATAAAATAAACTACTTTAATGAATCTATAGAAATGATGAGATACAGTTAACTGAGGTGATATTGTACATTACATAACTTTTGAAACTCTTATATCTAGTGTGGGATGTGGTTAGCGCTTCATTTGCTTACGCTGCATTGCGCTCTGTACCTAATAATCCCTTGTGTAATTGGGAATATTACTTATAGTTGCACATTAGTGCGGATTTCTTAAGGCAAAACGAAGGCTTAAGCCTACAGTATACTTGTCAGTTACAGGGTAAAGGGCACTTCAGCATGTGCTCGCAGAATCACACGCGTATCTGACATTCATGCGTAATTTCATATAGATACAGGCGGGAAAGACCACGGTATCACGCGACCACGGATTGTCCGACGCTGTATTGCTCATCTCCACGCGGGTGTTCCCGTTGTTCTGATAACCTTGCGTACCCCGAATAGCTGAAGGACCTGCGTGCTTGGGAAATCTCATGGCCCTTGTGCTTCTGCATACGCTGTAGGCGGCAGATATGGCTGTTTGCCAGACGACCCTTGCATGCTACAGTAGCGGATGCAGACGCATTTTCTACAGGATACATTCAGGAGCAGTACCCACGGTCCTATACCTACGCTACAACGGACAAACTACGGGTTCCCGGGTTCGATTCCCGGCGGGGTCAGGGATTTTTTCTGCCTCGTGATGACTGGGTGTTGTGTGCTGTCCTTAGATTAGTTAGGTTTAAGTAGTTCTGAGTTCTAGGGGACTGATGACCATAGATGTTAAGTCGCATAGTGCTCAGAGCCATTTCCAACGGAGAAACTGACGTGTGGTATTGCTGTCGCTGCCGCGAGGACACAGCAATGAGGAAGGAGCGTTTCCCCCTGATTAGACTGTGCAACTTCCTCCTCTGAGAGCAGTGGCTGTTGCCAAACGAGATGACAGCAAGCGGAACATAAGTCAGCCGATAACTGACCGTGATGATCTGCTCTATAGCACGACAACGAATTACAAAAACCCATTCCAGACTAAAGAACCCTGCGTTGCCGTTCCGAGTTAATTTCATAGTGATATATGACTGAAATATAACATGTTCATTTGTAATTTTTCAGTTTCACATGAAGAGAAGGCTGTTGCTCTGAAACCGGCCTGTGCTTTACTTTATTTGAAAATGAAATTCAATGCAACTATATGCAGATGCTATCAATCGTGAATGTCCTATCAAGAGAAACATAGAGAAATATCTCTAAATAATCTTCACAAATTTGTGGATTGGATTGGATTGTTTGGGGGAAAGAGACCAAACAGCGAGGTCATCGGTCTCATCGGATTAGGGAAGGATGGGGAAGGAATTCGGCAGTGCTCTTTCAAAGGAACCATCCCGGCATTTGCCTGGAGCGATTTAGGGAAATCACGGAAAACCTAAATCAGGATGGCCAGACTATCACAATATAGTGTGCTGATATTACGAAGATAATAGTATTCATTTTTACTTGATGGTGGTACCACTTAAATTGAAGCCAGTACCACACAAACCAAGTACCATCGCTGTATGTTAATATATTTCTTTATGCCGAGCGAGGACATACTGTGGGTAATATACGTTCGCCGGAGGAGTCTCTAGCTTAATCCTTGTCAAGCGATTCAGATTAGGGTTTCCTTGCCTTTGCTGAAGCTGAAGTCGAATCAGGTTTTCCACTACGTTAGAACTCCCTCCTTTATAAACTCGTTGCCGTCAGGATAATAAGCTTCAGACTTCTATGAGGCCTTCCGAATTTCATGAAAGGTACCGCATTGCTTCCACTCCTAATACCACTCTGGTTAAACTTATAAAATGGCGAAGAATTAACACAAAGTGTATCAGTTTTTACTTATGAAGAAATCGCCTTGATGTGGGATATGACACAATTCATCTCTTAACAGCCGTTTCATGAAAAACATGATGAACTGTGATTTAACATGACACTTTAAACAGTCCCGAAACAAATGAGATGGCGCAGTAGTTACGGCGCAGAACCAGCGTCCCTGAGAAACCCCGCTTCAAATGCACATTCCGACGTACAGAACTAAGTTCTTTCCGTAGTTTCCATAAATCGCTTAACATAAATGGCGTCGTGCTTTGTTTGGAAAGAGTTCGGCGTATTCGTTCTACATCCCTGTCCAAACCGATCTTCTGCTCCCTTTCTAATGATCTTGTCGTTGGCGGCACGTTAGACATCATTCTTGGTGTACATCTTGTTAAATGATGAACCGCACCAACTGTTAAACGATCATCTATTGAAACTATAGCTTTCGCAACTTATAGCTGCATCCTCTAGTCCATATAATCGATTCGTAAAGGATTCAGGACAAGGTTACAGGAAAATCCAATATTATCAGTCAAATGAAATAATACTCAGAATACTGTGTCGTCCATTTAACCCTGATCTGGATTTCACCGGCGTATATTACTTCCACGCTCTGTAGCGTCGTTGTGTGAAGTTTCTGGAAACAGGTTACCATTCTCGATTTGCTTCTCAAGTACTCTTGAAGTTTATCGCCACATCCTGGGACACCCTACAACGATCGCCGCGAGGAAGCAGAAGTGCTGCAACATGACGTGGCACGGACTCGACTAATGTCTGAAGTAGTACTACAGACCATGAATCCTGCAGGGCGTCCATAAATCAGTAAGAGTACGAGGGGGTGGAGATCACTTTTGAACAGCACATTGTGAGGCATCCCGGATATGCTCAATACTAATCATGTCAGGGGGGTTTGGTGGCGGGCGAAAGTGTTTAATCTCAGAAGGGCATGTCACACTGACCCGCTGGAATTGCCCAAGTCCGTCGGAATGCACAGTGCAACAGCACACGCCCCACATAATTACAGTGCCTTCACCAGCTTGAACAGTCCCCTATTGACATGCAGGGTCCATGGATTCATGAGGTTGTCTCCACACCAGTACATGTCGGTCCTCTCGATACAATTTGAAACTAGACTCGTCCGACCAGGCAACATGTTTCCAGTCAACCGTCAAACGTTGGTGCTGACGGGCACAGGCGATGCGTAAAGCTTCGTGTCGTGCAGTCATCAAGGGTACACGAATGAGCCTCCGGCTTCGAAAACCCATATAGGTGATGTTTCGTTGAATGGTTCGCACGCTGACTCTTGTTGATGGCCCCGCATTGAAATCTGCAGCAATTTGCGGTAGTGTTGCACTGCTCTCACGTTGAACGATTCTCTTGTCGTCGTTGGTCTCGTTCTTGCAGGCTCTTTTTCCTGCCGCAGTCATGCCGGAGATTTGATGTTTTACCGGATTCCTGATATTCACGGTAGACTCGTGAAATGGTCATACGGGAAAATCCCCATTTCATCACTATCTCGGAGGTGCTGTGTCCCATTGCTCGTGCGCCGACCATAACACCATGTTCAAACTCACTTAAATCTTCATAACTTGCCATTTTAGCGGCAGTAAATGATCTAACAACTGCGCTATTGTTGCTTTATACAGGCGTTGCTGACCACAGCGACGTATTGTGGCTGTTTACAAACCTCTATGTTTGAATACGCATATCTGTACGAGTTTGTTTAGTGCTTCGGTGTGTATACCTGAGGATGCAACTATAAGCTGCGAAACCGATCAATAAAGCATCATTTAGCAGCTGTTGCGATTCCTCGTTTGACACGGTGTATTTCCACGGCTTTGGCTGCCCGGTATATAAAATGTTTTGTAATTCTTTACGTAGCTACACGCTCATCCGCCATAGCACATCTGAACTTTTGTCTGTAAGCCAAATTAAATAAGAAATCCACAAACAATACATTATTAATACCATATAACAAGGATTGTGCTCCGATTAGTCCAGACGAAATTTAACGACAAGAATCTTTTGTCCGGAACGGTTTTATACCAAGTATCAATGCTCAAGATCAACATTTTCAGCCCTTAATGGCAGTGAAAATGATAGGCATATGAACCGTGCCAGAGTTACGGGTATTCTTGCATTTGGTATAAGGATGCACACGTTTGAGGAACCTCTTCTCCTGACAGCGGGACAGAAGTTGGCGGCTCTGTTGTCTTCTTACTATTTGGTCACGTATCATGTTATGTAGTTGTCCACTTCGAAGGTTCTTTCCATTTCCAAGGAAAAAGTATATAATTAAAAAAATGTCGGTGACTTGGTTCGGCAAGTTCAGATGTTAAAAATTATCAACTTGCGTCTGACAATGCGCCACAACTTAGCGAAAAATGCACAACGATAAATCTACTCCTCTGAATATATTTGGGAAGGCTTGTCTTATCTGCCCCACCCTGCATAGACTGTGTTTCTGACACTGGCAGGTGAGCCAGAGTTGAATCGAATCAGCTCCTTGAATTGACCACCACCGGTCTGTAAATCGAGCGATCTGCGTGTCATTTTACGTGGTAGCGAAACTGGACACAAATATTGCTGTAACAGGACAAACGAGCACAGCTCATTTGATTTCTAGACTGATGACATACCCTCAGTTCGATTCCTTACAATCAAAATTGCCATCCAGCTAAGACAAGTAACTCCAGTTCGACATGGGGCAAAGATTCATCAGGTGCGGACTTAATAAAGGAAGCAGGATGCGTTTTAATAACTTTAAACTCCTTGCCGAGCCGTCTTCTGGGTCGTTATCGGACAGCATAAAGCAGTACCAAATTATCGAGGCGCCATCTGAGTATGTATTTCACGTTCCATCGTTAAGGTGTAACCATATTTCGCAGTGATTAATGAAGTCTGCTTAAGTATTTACAACATTATTTCGTGTGGCAAGTTTAGGTCAACCGTTTCGCTGTAGCGAATGGAAAATATTTACAAGAGAAGGCTATTTCATTCACGTATTTCTCATGTGGCGAATATCTCAGTAAAGCATGAAGGTGGTCGTGAAAGACATTTCAGCAGTATACTTACTGTATTTGCTTACCACGACTAAGTCCTGGGTTCCATTACCGGCCGAGTTGGGAATTTTTCTCTGCCCGGGGACTAGGTGTATGTGTTGTCCTTATCATTTCATCGTCATCATCATCATTTGTGACAGTGGCTTTCAATGGACTGTGAAAAAATAGGGCCGGTCGTGGTGGCCGAGCGGTTCTAGGCGCTTCAGTCTAGAACCGCGCGACCGCTACGGTTGCAGGTTCGAATCCTGCCTCGGGCATGGATGTGTGTGATGTCCTTAGGTTAGTTAGGTTTAAGTAGTTCTGGGGACTTATGAACTAAGATGTTAAGTACCATAGTGCTCAGAGCCATTTGAAAAAATTGGACCGTGTAAAATTTGGGACGTTCTACGGGCACTGATGACCGCGCAGTTTAGCGCCCCACAAACTGCACATCATCATCGTCATCATCATCATCATCATTACCACAACTACCCAGCCGTTCGTCCGAAAACGCATCAATCTCGACTCACTTCGATAACAGTACTGTAGAAGTATCACTGTTCACGTAGGAAACAACTTGCGTTTTCGTGGATGATCTGGTTGTATTTAGAGACGATAGAACGTTGTAGTGAAATGCAGGAAAACCTGCAGACCATCACCATGTTGTGCAGGGATTGGCAGTTGTCACTCATCCCTCATTACAAATACGAGAAGCTGACCATAAGTGGAGAAAGTCTATTTATTGGTTGATTATATAGCTTCTGATTAATCATTGGAAATAGTTACATCCGTTAAATACTTCTGAGTAAGCGTACAAACTTATTTAAAGCAGAACAGCCACATAAAACCTAGCTGGCGTCGGAAAGGCAGATGCCATTGAGATTGACTGGAAGGGTCGTGAGGAAGAAGAGACAAACCACGAAGTTTGTATCTTACAAAACGCTCATTCTATCGGCATTCGAGTGTTTATCCTCAGTCTGGGACCCCTACCCATACGACTGCTTAGAGGAAATAGAAAAGATCTAAGAAAGAGTCGAGTGTTTCCTCACGGATTCATCAAGCAAGAGCGAAAGCGTAATTCTCATACAGCTCCAGTAACAGATGCAACAAGAAAGGTCGGTGCTGCACCCCGGTGTGGTTTGCTGTCACATTTTCGGGAGTGTGCGTTCCTAGAAGAATCAACCAACATATTGTTTCGCGTGGAAATAGCAGAGCGGTCTTGGGCGCTGCAGTCATGGACTGTGCGGCTGGTCCCGGCGGAGGTTCGAGTCCTCCCTCGGGCTTGGGTGTGAGTGTTTGTCCTTAGGATAATTTAGGTTAAGTAGTGTGTAAGCTTAGGGACTGATGACCTTAGCAGTTAAGTCCCATAAGGTTTCACACACGTTTTACACACACATATTGTTTCCTGCTACAGGCATCTCGCTAAAAGACCGTGAAAGTCAAATTAGATGGGTTTGAGCTCACATGGAGGCTTACAAACAGTGAATCCTCTAGTACGCACCGTTCGCGCCTGGAACAGGAAAAATAGGGAGCGGTAGTGGTGTTCGAAATACTCTCTACCACACACGTTATGGCGGCTTGTGGAGCATATAAATAGGTTTATATGTAAATAACTGGAAAATCGTATCCCTGAATATTCTTTTGAGGTGAAAATAGTTGCAATTGCAATGGGTTCTAGGCTACAATGGAGTCTAACTTAAATTTATACATGTTATATGGATGTGATTTGGAGACTGCGACTGTATTGTAGGATTTTTATAAAATAATGTATACTGCAACAATCACTTCTTACTAACGTTTGCCTACCACACTAGCAACTATAATCAATCAGCAATAGACACCCACATAAAAAACACAGGCCACAGACTCCTTGACATGGTGCACGATATTTATGTATTACATAAAATGGTCCAGAGGTACCAGATGAACTCGTATGAAGAACTGGAAACATTCATTGATGGCATGACACATGGAGACATGTTACTAAATGACAAACTTGTAATAATATTAGCTTCTTTAAAACTTCTCCAATGCTGATGCCTGTTTCATCGGAGAAAAATTTTAATATTTGCCATGGCACAAACATATCTAGATATAAATATTACATCTTCACTGAATACTACTGTTTCAGCAATAGAAATCAATTTATCCTAGCTTTCAAGTGTCTTTGGATTGATGTAAACAAATGATTGTGAAAGCGTTAAGTTGTGATGTACCTGTTACTGTGCTCTGTGTCCCATACCCAGCTCTTAGAATACTGCTGTGCGGTGTGGGATTCTTACCAGATAGGACTAATGGAGTAAATCGAAAAAGTTCAAAGAAGGGCAGCACGTTTTGTATTATCGTGAAATATGGGAGAGAGTGTCACAGAAATGATATAGGATTTGGGCTGGACATCATTAAAAGAAAGACTTTTTCGTTGCGACGGCATCTTCTCACGAAATTCCAATCACCATCTTTCTCCTCTGAATGCGAACATATTTTGTTGACACAGACCTACGTAGGGAGAAACGATCGCCACGATGAAATAAGGAAATCAGAACTCGTACAGAAAGATATAGGTGTTCGTTCTTTCCCCGCGCTATACGAGATTGGAATAGTAATTGTGAAGGTGGTTCGATGAACCCTCTGCCAGGCACTTAAATGTGATTTGCAGAGTATCCACGTAGATGTAGATGTAGAATTTACCAATAAAAATGTAAGTAAATGCGCTAACAAACGACTACTTATGCCTATCACAATATAATGAGCACACTGTAACACATTTATCTTCCTGAACAGGCATCATTTCCTACACATAACCTCACTGGCACACTAGCAGAAGAAACTAACATCACTTCATATTCCTAGAATGAAATATTCACTCTACATCGGAGTGTGCGCTGATATGAAACTTCCTGGCAGATTAAAACTGTGTGCCGGACCGAGACTCGAACACGGGAACTTTGCCTTTCGCTGGCAAGTGCTCTACCGAATGAGCTACCCAAGCACGAATCACGCCCCGTCCTCACAGCTTTACTTCTGCCAGTACCTCGACTCCTACCTTCCAAAATTTACAGAAGCTCTCCTGCGAACCTAGCAGAACTAGTACTCCTGAAAGAAAGGATATTGCGAAGATATGGCTTAGCACAGCCTGGGGGATGTTTCCAGAATGAAATTTTCACTGTGCAGCGGAGTGTGCGCTGATACGAAACTTCCTGGCAGATTAAAACTGTGTGCCGGACCGAGACTCGAACTCGGGACCTTTGCCTTTCGCTGGCAAGTGCTCTACCGAATGAGCTACCCAAGCACGACTCACGCTCCCGTCCTCAGTCGGCAGAGCGCCTGCCCGCGAAAGGCAAAGGTCCCGAGTTCGAGTCTCGGTCCGGCACACAGTTTTAATCTGCCAGGAAGTTTCATATCAGCGCACACTCCGCTGTAGAGTGAATATTTCATTATAGAAACATCCCCCAGGCTGTGGCTAAGCCATGTCTCCGCAATATCCTTTCTTTCAGGAGTGCTAGTTCTGCAAGGTTCGCAGGAGAGCTTCTGTAAAGTTTGGAAGGTAGGAGACGAGGTACTGGCAGAAGTAAAGCTGTGAGGACGGGGCGTGAGTCGTGCTTGGGTAGCTCAGTCCGTAGCGCACTTGCCCGCGAAAGGCAAAGGTCCCGAGTTCGAGTCTCGCTCGGGCACACAGTTTTAATCTGCAGGAAGTTTCATCACTTCATATTACTTGCAATGTACAAGTAAATGCGCCTAATGATGGCAGCAAGCTGCCGAAACGCATCGTTCCAACACAATGTTAGTGAAAAGAGACTGAGACGGTATATATAAACTACTTGAGTGCCAGATAAGCGAAGTAACCTGAGCAGAGACGGCGACCAGCAGCGCCGCCGACACCACGACCGCTCTGAAGTCCATCCTCAGCTGTAACTGAGGCTGCAGACCACGCCGGCGTCCCATCTCCCGCCAGCCGCCCGAACCGTGTGACGTCAGCAAGCGACCCTTGTCCCCTGGCGCGTCAGGCTGTTCCCGCGACTGGCAGTTAGCTTCCGTTACTGAGCAGCACCATTTTCCTTTAGTACACAAACAAGGTTAGCCTGACGCAACCCGGATAATACTGACAGTAGGACTACGCTATGAGTAACGTTCTACTGTTTTTTTCTTCTTTTTAAGTTAGTACCGTTTTCATCTTGTGCGCAGAATAAACCTTCATTTCGTTGCTACCAATACTTCCTTATAATCCGTCATTCTTGTATTTCCTCACTCAGAAACATCACTGAAACACTACGAATATTTAGAGCTTCTCCCAATTAGGCAGCCATTTCTGTTTCTAAGCACTTTGTTTCCAACTGCTGAGTACTATTCCGACGAGTAACTTTTAATTTCGTTCATTATTTCTACACTATGTGACCAAAAGTATCCCACTGCCAGGTACTCCATATCAGCGATCTCAGTAGTCATTACACAACGTGAGAGAGCAGAATGGGGCGCTTCGCGGAACTCACTGACTTCGAACGTAGTCAGGTGATTGGGCGTCACTTGTGTCATACATCTGTACGTGAAATTTCCACACTCATAAATATCCCTAGGTCCGCTGTTTCCGATGTGATAGTGAAATGTACAGCACAAAAGCATACGGGCCGAGCTCGTCTGTTGACTGACAGACACCGCCGACAGTTGAACGGGGTCGTAATGTGTAATAGGCAGACATCTATCCACATCATCACACAGTAATTCCAAACTGCATCAGAATCCACTGCAGGTACTATGACAGTTAGGCGGGAGGTGAGAAAACTTGAATTTCATGGTCGAGCCGCTGCTCATATGCCACATATTACGCCGGTAAATGCCAAACGACGCCTCGCTTGGTGTAAGGAGCTAAACATTGGACGATTGAACAGTGGAGTGTGGAGTGAATCACGGTACACAATGTGGCGATCCGATGGCATGGTGCGGGTATGGCGAATGCCTGGTGAACGTCATCTGCCAGCGTGCGTAGTGCCAACAGTAAAATTCGGAGGCGGTGGTATGGTGTGGTCGCGTTTTTCATGGAGGTGGCTTGCACCCCTTGTTGTTTTGCGTGGCACTATCACAGCACAGGCCTGCATTCATGTTTTAAGAACCTCTCTTGCTTCCCACTGTTGAAGAGCAATGCGTCTTTCAATACGATAGATTACCTGCTCATAACGCACGGCCTGTGGCGGAGTGGTTACCCAACTACAACATCCCTGCAATGGACTGGCCTGCACAAGTCCTGACCTGAATCCTGCAGAACACCTTGGGGATTTTTTGAACGCCAACTTCGTGCCAGGCCTCACCGACCGACGCCGATACTTCTTCTCAGTGCAGTATTCCGTGAAGAACGGGCTGCCATTCCCCAAGAAACCTTCCAGAACCTGATGGAACGTATGCCTGAGAGAAGCTGTCACAAGGCTAAGGGTGGGCCACCACCATACTGAATTCCACCATTACCGATGGAGGGCGCCACGAACTTGTAAGTCATTTTCAGCCAGGTATTCACATACTGTATTTTGGAAGACGTATGAGAAGAAGAAGACTTTTTTAACTCTCTAGTGGGGTGTAAGCTGCTATGACCATTTGTGACGATTTAATATTTGGTGTGGAACTGGAAGTCGAAGCCGGACCCCATACCTTTCGCTGGTGAGTACTGCACTGCCACCGGCCGCGGTGGCCGAGCGGTTCTAGGCGCTTCTGTCTGGAACCGACCGACAGCTACGGTTGCAGGTTTGAATCCTGCCTCGGACATGGATGTGTGTGATTTCCTTAAGTTAGTTAGGTTTACGTAGTTCTAAGTTCTAGGGGACTGAAAACCTCACATGTTAAGTCCCATAGTGCCATTTGAACCATTTTTACTGCACTGCCCGCTGTTTCCTTGCGTACCGAATTGCCCTTACACACTGGGTAACGTCAGCAGGATCTCTGTCAAAGAATTCGATTAGACTACATACATTTTGTTTATTCTTCTGTTTTCATTTCACTATAAAGTTATTGTCTTCAGTTTCATAACGTTTATTCTTACATTCCCTAAACTAAATTAAACTCCTCCCGAACAGGCCATGAAGGCCCAACGGTACCGACCGCCGTGGCATCCGCAGACTACAAGCGTCACTGAATGCGGATATGGAGAGGCATGTGGTCAGCACACCGCTCTCCAGTCCGTGTGTCAGTTTCCGAGACCGGAGCCGCTACTTCTCAATCAAGTACCTCCTCCGTTTGCCTCACAAGGGCTGAGTGCACCCCGCTTGCCAACAGCGCTCGTCAGACCGGATGGCCACCCACCCAAGTGCCAGATCAGCCCGACAGTGCTTAACTTCGGTGATCTGACGGGTACCGGTGTTACCACTTCGGCAAGGCCGTTGGCCTTACACTCCCTGCTTCCATTTTAATTTAGCATACACACATTTTCGTTTATTAACAGTCCTAGAAGGGTGGCGTGGAGTAAGAACTTGGGAAGTCCTGTAACAATTTCGACCAAACCTGGTACATGTATTACATAGTAAAAAGTGGAATGCGCCTACTCATCATCGCCATTTCAACCAAATTTTTGTTACAAGCAGGGCTTGGCCAAAAGTGAAGTGGGAGCTCCAGATGGCCAAGAATTTAAGAAAAAAAAGGTATTTTTTATGCGTATCAGGAGAGGCATGAGCCAATATCGTTAGCCTTGTGTCGCGGCAGCAGTTGGCGCAGTTGAAAAGTCGTGACGTCGAGTCCCTGTCTGGAAATTTTTTTCATACCTTATACTGCACATAAACCCAAATATTGCTAAATATTTCGTAATTATTAATAATGTAATAAATAGGTAAGAAAAGGAATCGCAAAAGAAAATTTGGGATTGCTAATAAATTTCCAGGAAGGGACTAAGTTGTACACGAGAACGTCTAATGTAAAATTTGGTTCTTTTATTATTTTACATTTGACTGCTTGCAAATGCTGGGGTGACATTAAACTTAAAAATAGGCAAAACTGTAATTTTATCGGCTTGCTGTACACGCTACAAATGCCGCATTTTACAATTTCTTGATTGTTTTAAAGTTTCTGTAGAGAAACAAATTGGGTTACATTAATAAAAAGCTGTCTCTCGTCACACAGTTTGACTTTAAACTACGTGTAACGCGTCATTTCGCCAAATATTTGCGAGGATAGCTGGAAATGCGCAGTGAAATGTATTTAAACGATGTAGTCTTCCCGGGATGTAATTTCTTTTTCTCGGTCGATGAGATAAAAGCAGTTTTGAAGCTTTTTCATGAAATTATTAACCAATGACAGAGTTGCATTAGCTGCCAAGGATTGCTCGAAGGTCAAACTGAAAGTAACGGAATACGAAGTGCTGTACACTTAATTACAACGCTTTCTTGGAAACTAATTTGCAGAACCCTCGTGGACGCTGTAAGTATAATCCTTTCTCGGAAATTTATTTGTGATGCCATATTTTTTCTTTGCGTTTTTTCATGCTTTTTATGAAAATTTAAACCACACAATATGCTACGCATTATTTCCGTTTATTTGGGTGTAAGAAACGTATTTTTTATTGAAAATAAAAAAAAAGTTTCCGCGTTGGTAGTCAACCACACAACCCTCGACCTACCGTTCTTCACTGTTTCCGTTGTGCTAAGCGCTATCTGGACACCACTCATGCTGTTCTTTTTTCACGTTTGGCGGTCTGAAGCTGACATTTATGTTACTTTCATTTGTGGCCATAAATCTGACCGAAACTGGTGAGTAGCCGCAGACCCCTTGTAAGTGGAAACATATAATGTATACAAACCCATACCATCCCCTCCCCCTCCATGTGTAGGGCTGAAGACAGGAAGGGGTTAGAAGAACGATGCGTAACTGCGAAATACCTAGAGCTAATTCAGTTGAACTTGACAGACATATGACTTAGGTAACGCCGTCTGGTTTGAAGACGAAGTGGATTACTTGGCATGGGTGGTATGCTCTTGCCTTTATGAGACCTTTGAAACGACATACCCAACTAGTTGTAGAGGGGCGTTCACCTGTAACATGCACTACGGACTACTGTGCAGTTAGGTAGTTTTTTACACATACAAATCATTGCAAGTGGTGAAAGAAGCGATAAACACCAGAAGAAACCTTGGACTGACAGAGGATCAGACCCCTGATATTTGGATTTTAATCTGACAATCATTTCGACACCGAGACGCAGTTTTTCAGCAAGAAACTCATTAACAGTCATTGATGTAGTGACTAGGATGAGAAAGGGGTAGCATGGAAAAATATTAAAAAGTAACAATATTAAAGTTGAATTTATTGTTTCTGCCATCGCTGTGCGTCTGTGCCCATTCCTGGTCAAAGAGGATTAGAGCTCTCAGTAACCTAGCTTTCTAGAAACCTTTGTTCAGTACATTTATGTCAAGAGAATTTGCAGTAAATAAATAGTACACAACGCACTATAGTTTGATAGTATGTGAATAATATCCAATTACATTAATTCATTCATACATGTTGCTCAGTAAATTCCTCGTGGATTGTGAATCGTGTCAATTAGAGGCAGAAACAACCATTGTGAGCTACGTCTGCGCAGTGGAGAAACGTCTAGCTAATGCTAACCTACGCACGTTGTTTAACACGGGAATTAGTTCTGGATTATATGCTTACATCAATAGAGAAGCATCTTCTTGGGAAAAACTAGAACGCTTTCTCTCACACTACTCAGTTGGTGGTTCTACCTTCTTCACGCTTAGTATTCATGTACCACAGAATACTGTCACTACTTAACCACATTCAACTCCAAATCTAAAAGCACTATCGTCAATGAAAAGTCTCTGAGTGTACGTTTGTTACGAACGCCATCATACAGAAAGAACAGAACTGAACTCCGCATGAGGAGTGCTGCTATTTATACAGATACTGAACATCACAGAATACACAGAAATTACAAACAGAAGAAATTTCGAGAAGCTTCCAAAAATAATAAGTACTAAACGACAAGAAATTGCTGGTACTAAACATCACGCCAGGGAGCGAGTCTAACCGCTACATCACACTGCATGTTCCACAGATCGCGGGATTGTTCCCTCTCCTAGAAGATCAGCGACTCGCTCTTGCAAAGCCAACTACAGCACTCTGGACCTAGATTTTATCGATGATCCTCTGTATGACAACGATGGCGGATCGTCGCGTTTTGGTTGTGTTGTCACGTCCTACTCACCGTGAAGCGCATCGAAGTTAGCCCCTCCCATCGCAGATTTGCGATTGTCGAGTGAGCCTTCAGATTCCTTGAAGAAGAAGAACCTATCACCGTACTACGCCTCAGGAGTGTAGCAAGGCTTCTTACCTAGACTCTACCATCGATTTGCATTTCAGGACTGTCGTAGGGCATCATACGGATATGGACAACGTCTCTGCGCTTTTGTTTTCTTGATGGTGAATCATAATCCTCAAATTTGTGACGACCAACAAACGAGAAGACTGCTATAGGTCCAAAGTAGTGCTTTAGTAAATTTTGCGACAGTTCAACTTTCCGCACAGGCGCAGCAATCCATACTAATCTTTCCGGGATGTACGTCACTGGATGGTGCTTGGCATTACAGCGCTCTCAGTCTTTCTCCTGCCCGTCCAGGCTCCATATGGCAACCAGCTGTCTTACTTGTTCGGTCCCGGCAATGAAGTGTTTCAAGCGGTCATCCTGAGCATTGTCCGACGAGAAGGGGAACGGGTATACATTATCGTTCAGTCTCATGACTGTGAAGCGGAAAGAACGGTGTGAAGCTTGTAATGTTCTGACTCTCTGCGTTGTACGCGAATGTCACGATGGGCGGTACTGTATCCTAATCTCGCTGTTCGACATCAACCTGCATCGTATAGCTGCCAATTTCTTATTACGGTGTTCTGTGCGGCCAGCTCTCCGTGGATGGTAGGCACTTCTCATCTGTCGGGAGGCCAAAATGATTGAATTACCGAACATAACATGCAAATGGAGCATCTGTATTTTTTACCGTCATTGATTTGCATGCAGGTCGAGGAATCCATTACGGGTCTTATATATACACTACTGGCCATCAAAATTGCTACACCACGAAGATGACGTGCTACAGACGCGAAATTTAACCGACAGGAAGAAGATGCTGCGATATGCAAATGATTAGCTTTTCATAGCATTCACACAAGGTTGGCGCCGGTGGCGACACCTACAACGTGCTGACGTGAGGAAAATTTCCAACCGATTTCTCACACACAAACAACGGTTGACCGGCGTTGCCTGGTGAAACTTTGTTGTGATGCCTCGTGTGAGGAGGAGAAATGCGTACCATCACGTATCCGACTTTGATAAAGGTCGGATTGTAGCCTATCGCGATTGCGGTTTATCGTATCGCGACATTGCTGCTCGCGTTGGTCGAGATCCAATGACTGTTAGCAAAATATGGAAACGGTGGATTCAGGAGAGTAATACGGAACGCCGTGCTGGATCCCAACGGCCTCGTATCACCAGCAGTCGAGGTGACAGGCATCTTATCCGCATGGCTGTAACGGATCGTGCAGCCACGTCTCGATCCCTGAGTCAACAGATGGGGACGTTTGCAAGACAACAACTATCTGCACGAACAGTTCGACGACGTTTTTAGCAGCATGGACTAACAGCTAGGAGACTATGGCTGCGGTTACCCTTGACGCTGCATCACAGACAGGAGCGCCTGCGATGGTGTAGTCAACGACGTACCTGGGTACACGAATGGCAAAACGTCACTTTTTCGAATGAATCCAGGTTCTGTTTACAGCATCATGATGGTCGCATCCGTGTTTGGCGACGTCGCGGTTACCGCACATTGGAAGTGTGTATTCGTCATCGCCATACTGGCGTATCACCCGGCGTGATGGTATGGGGTGCCATTGGTTACTCGACTCGGTCACCTCTTGTTCGCATTGACAGCACTTTGAACAGTGGACGTTACATTTCAGATGTCTTACAACCTTTGGCTCTACCCTTCATTCGATCCTTGCGAAACCCTACATTTCAGCAGGATAATGCACGACCACATGTTGCAGGTCCGGTACGGGCCTTTCTGGATACAGAAAATGTTCGACTGCTGCCCTGGCCAGCACATTCTCCAGATCTATCACCAACTGAAAACGTCTGGTCAATGATGGCCGAGCAACTCGCTCGTCACAATACGCCTGTCACTACTGTTGACGAACTGTGGTATCGTGTTGAAGCTGCATGTACACGCCATCCAAGCTCTGTCTAACTCAATGTCCAGGCGTATCAAGGCCGTTATCATGGCCAGAGGTGGTTGTTCTGAGTACTGATTTCTCAGGATCTATGCACGAAAAAATACGTGAAAATCTAATCTCATGTCAGTTCTAGTATAATATATTTGTGGAATGAATACCCGTTTATCGTCTGCATTTCTCTTGGTGTAGCAATTTTAAAGTACATACACAACTGGGTGATATCGCGACGTGAAACAATGTCTGATACTGGTCTCGACTGAAAAACTTTTTCAACATCAGAGATCATAATATGGGGCGGTCCATGCTTCAAAATGATGTCTTGCACAAGCAACCCTGAAATTTATGCAGCTTCAGCTGTCAGCACAGCTTTGATGGCATCATAGATGGTGTGGCAGTCAGTGTGGACTATTAACGGTCGATTCCCATTGGTGGAATTTTGGGAATTTCCTAAAGAGGTCGATCTCAGTTCAGTGGAACGGTGCTCCCGCAGGTGGAGTTGTTACAAGATGCCTCAGAGGTAACAGCGAGACCTACTTCTGTCGTTGGCATTCCTTAAAGTGGCTCACATACTGTCTAATTGATCGGTAGGCATCTGGCCAGTGATATCTGCGTCTGAGTCTGTCGTGAGTCTATATGGATCCCCAGTGACCAGATGTATGGAGCGTCGTGGGAAAACGTGAGAATAATAGGACGTAGATGAGCTGGGATGTTGAACAACCGTTTCCTCCCCGTCGGACCATAGTCCCTCTTATTCAATATTCCGTTTACCAACTGAAATTCTCCGTTGCTTGGTTCCACGTTTTTCAAGGCTTCTAAGGTTTGTAGAAATGGTTGTCCTTATTTCTGTCTAGCAGAGTCGTTTAATGGAGGCTCCCTGCCGCCGTTGGATAAGCAGCTGCCAGCAGAAAGTTGTATACTCCTAGCTCACTTATTTGTTACATAGTTTAATTCTTAATTTCTTTGCGTGTTTTTGGTACTTGCATTGTTTAATTCATAAATTTCGGGCGTGCTATAGTATTTGAGAGTTGTAGCATCGAGTTTTAGTACCTGAATAGTGTAAAATCGCCTAGTCTCCTTCCGCCGCCGAGCAGTGTGTCAGCAGTGCGCAAGTAGCAGCATTACTGCATTTACTATGCAATCTTGTATTTTAATAACCGTTTAAATTTTGTGTTGATTTGTTTGTGCTCTCTGTAGATTAGTTCAAACGTTCTTTGCACAACAGTTTTTAGCATGAATAGGGACTGAAACTGCTGTGTTCGGATGCAGGCTGAGTTGGCATCCCTTCGCTCCCAGCTTCAGGCAGTGTTGGCTTCGGTCACACAGCTTGAGGCTGTTGCCAATGGGCATCACTGTGGGGGTCCGGATGGGGGTTTGACGGGGACGGCCAGCTCGTCCCACGCATCCCCCGATCGGACTACGACTGTGGCTGCCCGGGATACTGCCCACATTGAGGCTGATCCCTCACCTGTGGAAGAGTTGGAGGTCGTCTCGAGGTGTGGCATGGGGCGAAAGAGATTCCGGAGGGCTGAACGGAAGGCCTCTCCAGTTTGTCTGACGAACCGGTTTCAGGCTCTGTCTCAGGCTGATACTGGTCTTCGGCCGGACATGGCTGCTTGTCCTGTTCCAGAGGTTGCCCCTCAGTCTGCAAGATCCGGGCAGTCGCAGAGGGTGGGCTTACTGGTAGTTGGGAGCTCCAACGTCATTCGCGTAATGGGGCCCCTTAGGAATATGGCAGCAAGAGAGGGGAAGAAAACCAATGTGCACTCCGTGTGCATACCGGGGGGAGTCATTCCAGATGTGGAAAGGGTCCTTCTGGATGCCATGAAGGGTGCACCCATCGGCAGGTGGTCGCTCATGTCGGCACCAATGATGTGTGTCGCCATGGGTCGAAAGAAATCCTCTCTGGCTTCCGGCGGCTATCTGATTTGGTGAAGACTGCCAGTCTCGCTAGCGGGATGAAAGCAGAGCTCACCATCTGCAGCATCGTCGACAGGACTGACTGCGAATCTTTGGTACAGAACCGAGTGGAGGTTCTGAATCAGAGGCTGAGACAGTTCTGCGACCGTGTGGGCTGCAGATTCCTCGACTTGCGCCATAGAGTGGTGGGGTTTCGGGTTCCGCTGGATAGGTCAGGAGTCCACTACACGCAGCAAACGGCTACACGGGTAGCAGGCGTTGTGTGGCGTGGACTGGGCGGTTTTTTTAGGTTAGATAGCCTCGGGAAAGTACAGAAAGGGCAACAGCCTCAAAGGGTGCGGGGCAAAGTCAGAACATGCGGGGACCAAGCAGCAATCGGTATTGTAATTGTAAACTGTCGAAGCTGCATTGATAAAGTACCGGAACTTCAAGCGCTGATAGAAAGCACCGAAGCTGAAATCATTATAGGTACAGAGAGCTGACTGAAGCCAGAGATAAATTCTGCCGAAATTTTTACAAAGGCGCAGACGGTGTTTAGAAAGGATAGATTGCATGCAACCGGTGGTGGCGTGTTTGTCGCTGTTCGTAGTAGTTTATCCTGTAGTGAAGTAGAAGTGGATAGTTCCTGTGAATTATTATGGGTGGAGGTTACACTCAGCTGCCTAGCTAGGTTGATGATTGGCTCCTTTTACCGACCTCCCGACTCAGCAGCCATAGTGGCAGAACAACTGAGAGAAAATTTGGAATACATTTCACATACATTTTCTCAGCATGTTATAGTCTTAGGTGGAGATTTCAATTTGCCAGATATAGACTGGGACACTCAGATGTTTAGGACGCGTGGTAGGGACAGAGCATCGAGTGACATTATACTGAGTGCACTATCGGAAAATTACCTCGAGCAATTAAACAGAGAACCGACTCATGGAGATAACATCTTGGACCTACTGGACCTACTATTTTCCTTGACTTCCGGAAGGCGTTCGATGCAGTTCCGCTCTGTCGCCTGATAAACAAAGTAAGAGCCTACGGAATATCAGACCAGCTGTGTGGCTGGATTGAAGAGTTTTTAGCAAGCAGAACACAGCATGTTGTTATCAATGGAGAGACGTCTACAGACGTTAAAGTAATCTCTGGCTTGCCACAGGGGAGTGTTATGGAACCATTGTTTTTCACAATATATATAAATGACCTAGTAGATAGTGTCGGAAGTTCCATGCGGCTTTTCGCGGTTGATGCTGTAGCATACAGAGAAGTTGCAGCATTAGAAAATTGTAGCGAAATGCAGGAAGATCTGCAGCGGATAGGCACTTGGTGCAGGGAGTGGCAACTGACCCTTAACATAGACAAATGTAATGTATTGCGAATACATAGAAAGAAGGATCCTTTATTGTATGATTATATGATAGCGGAACAAACACTGGTAGCAGTTATTTCTGTAAAATATCTGGGAGTATGCGTGCGGAACGGTCATATAAAAGTAATTGTTGGTAAGGCGGGTACCAGGTTGAGATTCATTGGGAGAGTCCTTAGAAAATGTAGTCCATCAACAAAGGAGGTGGCTTACAAACCACTCGTTCGACCTATACTTGAGTATTGCTCATCAGTGTGGGATCCGTACCAGATCGGGTTGACGGAGGAGATAGAAAAGATCCAAGGAAGAGCGGCGCGTTTCGTCACAGGGTTATTTGGTAAGCGTGATAGCGTTACGGAGATGTTTAGCAAACAAGTGGCAGAATCTGCAAGAGAGGCGCTCTGCATCGCGGTGTAGCTTGCTCGCCAGGTTTCGAGAGGGTGCGTTTCTGGATGAGGTATCGAATATATTGCTTCCCCCTACTTATACCTCCCGAGGAGATCACGAATGTAAAATTAGAGAGATTGGAGCGCGCACGGAGGCTTTCCGGCAGTCGTTCTTCCTTCGAACCATACGCGACTGGAACAGAAAAGGGAGGTAATGACAGTGGCACGTAAAGCGCCCTCCGCCACACACCGTTGGGTGGCTTGCGGAGTATAAATGTAGATGTAGATGTAGATGTAGACTCAGATTTAGTCCACACTGTTTTGTTCCGCCAAAGGATTCTTTGTGCCTGCGTCTACTTTTGCATCTAGCTGCTGTGTTGTATTCCCGGGGCCTCAGTGACCACCTCGCCAGTCGACCTGACGTACTTCAGGTTAGTTAGCCAGCATAGGGAATTATGGTTCGTCACAGCGGTGAATGTTATTGGAAAGAAATGCAGCCAGATAATGTAGGTGGTCCGAACAACCGTAAAATACACTTTCTCATTTGTGGAATAGTTGTGTTCGGACTTTTAGAGTTTTCTGGAAGCATAAATGCTCACCTTTCCAGCGCCTTACTGGATTTAATTTTGAACTGCATCTAACCCGTAAACAGTAGCTGAAGTTCTTTGTCGGCATTCTCGTCATGTTAGGGCTGGAGAAGATTTTAGCGCCTCCCTAAGGACAAGAAAGAAGGACGGCTGGTTATTCTGTACGGCGACTGGAAATGGTTTTGGCGAGTTGGGGATTGGTCTTGTCCAGGGTAAGTTTCGTCCCACATGTCGTCTGCAGTTGACTGTTGTGCTGGTTGACGTCTGGTGGCATAAGAGTCTCTAAAACTGGTCTTCTTTCTCTGCAGTAGCGCAGAACGTCCTCAGGTTGTCCATAATGGAGATATGGCAATGTCTGTTCCTTTGCGGCGCGTTATTCTTGGCCGAGGAGTTAGTTATAGCTACGTTGGTCGGATGCTGGGTTGTAATTTAACAACTTAATTTAACAACTTCGCGTAAGTCCGTTCTTCTACGCGCGATCGACTGGTGGCGGAGACTACTGGAAAAGATCGAATACCTGTTCTTCCACCTTCTCCTGACATCCAGATGTGTGGGGTAGACATTTGTGGCTACTATCTCTCACTATCTCCAATGAGGTGGTTCTGGTTGTCTTAACATACTGTATCTCACTTAAAACCTGGCGTAAGACAGAGGAAAGGGACCAAAATCGGAAGTCTTCTTTTTTTGTGTAATTTCCTCTAGTCACTGGAACCATTTGATGAAATGTCGGCGAACATTTACTTCAGTTCGGCGTTCCTTTTATATCAGGTATTGAGCTGCTCTTCGTTGTTCTCGAACCACTGCTCGGCTGTGCCGCCCTAGTGAACTTGTACATTTCTCGAAAGGCGTCTGTAAATAGTGAGATGTACTCGTCTAGTAATCGTATTGAGAGGCATCTGTATCACAGCCCGTTTAGACAGACACTGATATGTATATATAATACACATTACTTTGAAGATATTCTGGCGTAGATCAAATGATAAATAAACTCCGTATACCATGAAACGCCAGTCCTTTTCTTATATATGGGATAAAGAAACTAAATCTGCTATATGTTTACTCAAAGAGGGACTGAAAATGCCACACGACCTGCAAAAAATGACGTAATAGCTCGGCATCTGCAGTTTCGTAGCTCTGCAGCGTGTGTTACTATACGTTTACAAATGGTTCAAATGGCTCTGAGCACTATGCGACTTAACTTCTGAGGTCATCAGTCGCCTAGAACTTAGAACTAATTAAACCTAACTAACCTAAGGACATCACACACATCCATGGCCGAGGCAGGATTCGAACCTGCGACCGTAGCGGTCGCTCGGTTCCGGACTGCAGCGCCTAGAACCGCACGGCCACCGCGGCCGGCTACGTTTACAAAATTGACCCCATTATACAACAGTGAGTCTCTATAGACATCTTAATTAGGCACGAGTAAGTTAAAAATGCGTACTGGCGTTAATCACAAAAGGTATATTTTTTACTACTTTAGAAACCCGTGAATTGGGAAAAGCAATCTGATTAAGGTAATGAAAATGGAAATGTTAAATAAATTTATTATTTATTAGAATAATTACTGTGACAAGCATTCACGTAGATTAATACAACAGCAACGATCTGCGGCATTCAGTAAAATCAGATTCTGCTCGAATATTGAATAGGTAACGGTACAATAAATCTACATAAATATAACCAGTCTGTTTGGTGAACGAAATAACGACTTAATAACTCCCGATCAGTGGTAAATATGGGACGCGAAAGTAATCAAAATACTGTATATTGATTTTAGTCCAGCCATCACTTTGGTAGACGGTTCTTATGAAAATCTAATCAGTCACACTGCCTCCACATAACACACCAAACTGCGAGGAAAACAATTGCTCACCAGAATAAAAAGAGAGGAGCTTCACGTGCTTGTCGTAGTCAATTCAAAATATAGCTCTCTCTCTCTCTCTCTCTCTCTCTCTCTCTCTCTCTCTCTCAAAATATCATTTTGTAGCCGCTCTCAATACCAAATCCAATGTTATGCACTTTTTCTCGTCCACTGTGTAGCAGTAGAATTATCAGACGACAGATTGTCTGATACAAACAACTTTCAAATGGATCCTTCCCTCCTAGGGCTGCCTGCCTGCACAGAGTCACAATAACAGGCACTTCACACGCAAAACTGCTCAGCGCAGACTGTTAATATCATGCACTACATTACGTGGTGGGACCACTAACGACTGCCCACGTCTGATCGTAACAGACTAGACTGGTTCCATACAACTCCTTTTCAAAAACTACCTGCTCACGTGGCGTGACTTTGCCCCAGCCGTTTATTGACCAAGCTATCGTCTCCAAAAACCACGAGTACAACTTAAATATTTCCCATATAGCAGAGATAAATATCGAAAACGATCAACGTGCGATCAGAAAATAAAGGCAAGGACCTCTCCCGTAATCGATGCGAAAAATACGTAATCCAAATGTAGCGTGGCTCCATCACAGACACCTTTGACGGTAATGTAGATGTTTTGAAGTACTCGGTATTTCCACCAAACAGTATCACATCGTGACCAGAAACAAATTCAAATACAAAAGCAGGATCGTTGATGAAATACAGAACTTAGAACTGAAAGCCCTCTTATGACGAACACCAAAGTACAGACATAACAGAATTGACATCGCGGACGCAAAGTGCAGCTATTTATACAAACATCGAATATAGAAACACCACAAACGTAAGAAATTTCCTGAAACAGTAAGTAGTAGTTGGCAAAGAAGTGTCAGTGCTGGGTTTGAACTGGCACTGAGCAGCACGTCAGCCAGAGAGACTAGCCGCTAGGTCACACTGCGTGCAGCGAAGTTAGTAGCAATGCCGTCAGCTCTTCACACACTGGAGGAAAAGTTAAACGCCGTTGAATATAAACATTAGTATTTACTTGGAATGGGCACTCGTGTGTCCAAATATTGTAATAAAGTGAAAGAACTTCTGATAATCTAAGCTTTTCTGCGGATCTCCAATGCCTGCTGGCGAGTGTCCAGTGCCTGCAGGCAACCTGTCAAAGGCTTAAGCACCGTAATTTGATACTTCGTTTCCAACACTAGACATGGACGCACAGTCTATATGGAAATTATTTTTCCCGCTGGTATTGAGTTTCTCTATTTACCTCAAATAAGAACTTATTATTAACCATCAATATCATCAAGTGGTAGATACACTCCTGGAAATGGAAAAAAGAACACATTGACACCGGTGTGTCAGAGCCACCATACTTGCTCCGGACACTGCGAGAGGGCTGTACAAGCAATGATCACACGCACGGCACAGCGGACACACCAGGAACCGCGGTGTTGGCCGTCGAATGGCGCTAGCTGCGCAGCATTTGAGCACCGCCGCCGTCAGTGTCAGCCAGTTTGCCGTGGCATACGGAGCTCCATCGCAGTCTTTAACACTGGTAGCATGCCGCGACAGCGTGGACGTGAACCGTATGTGAAATTGACGGACTTTGAGCGAGGGCGTATAGTGGGCATGCGGGAGGCCGGGTGGACGTACCGCCGAATTGCTCAACACGTGGGGCGTGAGGTCTCCACAGTACATCGATGTTGTCGCCAGTGGTCGGCGGAAGGTGCACGTGCCCGTCGACCTGGGACCGGACCGCAGCGACGCACGGATGCACGCCAAGACCGTAGGATCCTACGCAGTGCCGTAGGGGACCGCACCGCCACTTCCCAGCAAATTAGGGACACTGTTGCTCCTGGGGTATCGGCGAGGACCATTCGCAACCGTCTCCATGAAGCTGGGCTACGGTCCCGCACACCGTTAGGCCGTCTTCCGCTCACGCCCCAACATCGTGCAGCCCGCCTCCAGTGGTGTCGCGACAGGCGTGAATGGAGGGACGAATGGAGACGTGTCATCTTAAGCGATGAGAGTCGCTTCTGCCTTGGTGCCAATGATGGTCGTATGCGTGTTTGGCGCCGTGCAGGTGAGCGCCACAATCAGGACTGCATACGACCGAGGCACACAGGGCCAACACCCGGCATCATGGTGTGGGGAGCGATCTCCTACACTGGCCGTACACCACTGGTGATCGTCGAGGGGACACTGAATAGTGCACGGTACATCCAAACCGTCATCGAACCCAGCGTTCTACCATTCCTAGACCGGCAAGGGAACTTGCTGTTCCAACAGGACAATGCACGTCCGCATGTATCCCGTGCCACCCAACGTGCTCTAGAAGGTGTAAGTCAACTACCCTGGCCAGCAAGATCTCCGGATCTGTCTCCCATTGAGCATGTTTGGGACTGGATGAAGCGTCGTCTCACGCGGTCTGCACGTCCAGCACGAACGCTGGTCCAACTGAGGCGCCAGGTGGAAATGGCATGGCAAGCCGTTCCACAGGACTACATCCAGCATCTGTACGATCGTCTCCATGGGAGAATAGCAGCCTGCATTGCTGCGAAAGGTGGATATACACTGTACTAGTGCCGACGTTGTGCATGCTCTGTTGCCTGTGTCTATATGCCTGTGGTTCTGTCAGTGTGATCATGTGATGTATCTGACCCCAGGAATGTGTCAATAAAGTTTCCCCTTCCTGGGACAATGAATTCACGGTGTTCTTATTTCAATTTCCAGGAGTGTATATTAACGCACAAGCTTCCTGACGACTTTCGTACCACGTCCACATTTCATCTTTACATAATAAACTTACCATAGGTATCTGTAACTGAATACTTACTGACCTTAGCTTCAGTACTTCAGAAAAGTATACCATAAAACAGTACTGAGTGATGGTATGCAAAGGATGTTGTCAGTTCCTTCTATAGGTCAGTAAAACAACAGTTTTTAAGAGCGAAGAAGGCGGAACTGAAAACTTTTCCTTTGCCTTATCAACCAGGTGGTATAGATATTGCACACATTAAATTTTACTTGAAGTCCAGTTACTGCGGTTCCCGCAACTACTAAGGCCTTTCCTCTCCTATTCTGCTTTAAAGCGCCTCATTATGTATTCTGTGAATCTATTTAATTTTTAGCACTTTTATGTAAGATCAGATATCAGTCGTTTAGATTATGTCTTTCCCGGTTTTTCGATAGTCCACGAGTCACCGCCAGGGTCTGCACAAATCCGTGCTCTAGACGTACATTATCATAACTTTAACGTCCATCTTTGGCGGCAGTAAATTTTATTTGGCGAGAAATGCTTTGTCTATGCTTGTCTGCTTCTCATGTCCTCCTTGCTTCATCCGTCAAGCACTACCTTTCTTCCCAAATAACTTCATCTACTGCGAGATCCCCAATTTTATTTTTCCGTTTTTGGCTAATCTAACTTGGGCTACTCCTCACTAATTTTGTCTTTCTTTATTTTGCTCTCACGTATGTTATCATTGCTTCAGCGCTTTTTTTTCCATTTGTGTGTGTTTCTAGAGAAACACTTTCATCGTTGTATCCCATTGCCAAAAAATATAAGTAACGGTGCCGGAGTTCTAGGAGTACAGCTGCCGAGTAACGGCAACTTTTGTAACTGACTTCTCAGATTCAGGGAAAGTTTTCGTAATCTGCCAGTCGCCGAAAGAGAATTATTTTCATTAATAGGGCGTCCGTGTCTTGAAGTCATCTCCTACACTTTTTCACTTTCTTGTGTGGCACTGGTCTATTGAGAATACTGTGTTGCAACACTTATCCCTGCGTGGGAGCCAGGGAGCCACACGTTAGCACGCTGCGTGCATCCGTAGTGCGCGGATTTGCGTGTCCAGGCGATCCATGACCTCGACTACAGCAGACGTAATCTGCTGACACCGATGACCCACTGTCGCATCTCTGCTGGTGCGCTGCGCTCTATTTCAGAGACATCGGGCGAAAAGTGCTTCGTGAACAAAGCAAGTATTCATGGTGCTAAGTGTCTTTATTGTAATATCCTCGCAGTGTGCATGACATCCCGTCTATGGCAGTGATGGTAGTAGTATTAGTTACGGTAGTAGCCTTATTCACTTTTATGGTAGTAAAAATTGAGAACAAAAAATATAATTCATACACACAGGCACTCACATGCTTACAGCCCTGGTTTGATAATGATGGGCTATGTAGTCGATTGTTGCCTTAGCAGGAACCATCCTGGCATTGTCCTGACGTCGTGTAGGGAAACCATGGAAAACCCGTATCAGGATGACCAGATAGAGGCTGGAGCCTCCATCCTTCCAAATACACGAAAAGGAAGATCGATATTCGGTTCATCCTCAGTGTAGAAAAGCAGTTATTTAGTACTTCCCTGTTCATTCCTTTCTCAACGCCGATCGCAGCCTAAACTATTCACGCTATACACACATTATTCACAATGTAACACGACACACTCTGTAGCTGATGTCTGCACTATGTTGACAATGTTTGGCTTCCATCTTGTGTATCGCAACACCATATTTGATTCCGACCACAGAACATATCGAAGACTCATTGCAAGTTCGAAACGAAATAACAAGAGGACGTGCTATGAACAGTTTGGAAGAAATAGAGATATACAAGCGCAGGAAAAATTATCCAAACTATACTCTTAATGAACAAATCGATATGAAATAAAAAAATTGTCTAGTAACATTGATTGGCTTTTGGAAAACAAGAACAGATAAAAACACACAGTAAACGAAAACAAAAGATAACCACAGATATGATTCAAAACAAAATTATAAAATCAATGAAACACAAGTATCATTATTTACTAGCTAAGATTACACTGTATACACAAAGCATCAGAGAGAATAAACTGTCAGATTAACTGTCAAAAGTACTTAAGGGAAAAAACATTCTATACAAACAGAAATTACGTAACTTATAACAGTCTAACAACGAAACACAGAGGTTTACTCACTAATGCAATATGGCTGTCAATTCTAACGAGAATTAAGTATATACAGTCATTTCCGCAAGGAGGCGTAACGTCCGCGGCGACATCTCTGATGATGGTCTCGAATATTTACTCAATGCGCTTTTGCAGTGTATAGGTAAACAGTGGGAGAGTTGAATGTTTTGTTTTGTCGGTTGCGGTTTTGCGTATTTGCACTTATTTACAGCCCATTTACACGCTGAAAAAATGTACAGTATTTATCAAAAATTCCTTTTGAAGTCCGTCAAGAAGCTATTTGGTCCGAACGAGACAAACTGGGTGCTTCAAGAGGATAATGACATGAAACATCGCAGCTTGGAAACAAGACAATGGGATGTCCACGATTGATTGGCCTGCAATATATCCGGACAAAAATCCGATCGCAAATGTTTGGTCGTATATTAGGATGAAGCTTAGAGGAAAGCCAACATATACTTTGAAGCAACTGTCGTATAAAATCAGGACAATATGGATACCATTAGCGAGAGACACTGCAGAAAATTTCGTGAAAGGATGCCAGAAAGGTTCCAATCTGTAATCGATAATGGCGATGATTAACTATTAGGTAATTGCGCAGTTAGTAATAAAAGGTATTTTCACACACACACACACACACACACACACATATATATATATATATATATATATATATATATATATATATATATATATATATATATATATATATATATATGACTTTTATAAACGAAAATAGACTCATCAAATGTAACATCTATAGGTTTACTTGAGAATGGCGCTATAGCTGAAGAAATTTCGTAGCAAGGAAGAAACCCTACTAACTCAATTATTTGTAGCTTGGCTGGAATCATGTAAAACGTCATATTATGTCCTAGCTGTTTGGTTGAAAAGCTGAGTCTACAGCCCCCATAATGTGTGAGATGCCGAGCATCCATCTGACTGCTTGTTATCCCTCAGCAGCTTACCTGAGCAAACTTACATGGAAATAGATAGGTTCGTAACACGTCACGTCGACCCGATCAAGTTATTCATTCTTGGTCTCAACCATCTCAACCGGATACCGGGATTGTTTCTTCGACAACACCAAGGCCGATTTCCTTGCCTATTCCGTTTCTAACGACGTCGATGACTATGTTTCTTTGTTTCTTTCAATTACTTCTCCAAGTAATACAGTTAACGAAAGAGTTATGCGATCCGTCACTTGACTCTGCCACACAATTCTAGCGACTTTCACCTGGAATTTGCTGTTCCAAGTTTTTTTTTTTTTTTTTTTTTTTTTTTTTTTTTTTTTTTTTTTTTTTTTTTTGACGTACTTACATCGCATGTAAAATATTCACCAAGAAATACCGGGAGAACACATCCGTCCATCGATGATTTTGCGTTCTTATCCTTTTTTGGGTAATCAGCCTACTGATTGGTTTGATGTGGAAAATCGATGAAGAGGTTGGTACAAGAGAGGAATTCGTCGCGACGAATTCCTCTCGCGTACCAACCTCTCCATCTCGAAGTAGCACTCGGAACCCACGTCCTCAATTATTTGCTATACGTACTCCAATCTCTGTCTTCCTCTGCAGTTTTTGCCCTCTACAGCTCCCTGTAGTACCATGGAAATCATTCTCTGATGTCTTAACAGATGTCCTATGATCCTGTTCTTGCTCCATGTCAATGTTTTCCGCAATTCCTTTCCTCCGCGATTCTGCACAGAACCTCCTGATTCCTTACCGTATCAGTCCATCTTTCAGCATTCGTCTGTAGCACCACATCTCAAATGCTTCGATTCAATTCTGTTCCCGTTTTCCCACAGTCTTTGTTTCACTACCATACAATGCTATTCTCCAGACGTACATTCTCAGAAATTTCTTCCTCATATTAAGGTCCATGTTTGACACTAGTAGACTTCTCTTGGTCAGAAATTTCCGTTTTGCCAGTGCTAGGCCGCTTACGGTTTCCTCCTTGTTTCGTCCGTCATTGGTTATTTTGCTGCCCAGGTAGCAGAATTCCTTAACGTCATCTACTTCGTGACCATCGATCCCGACGTTACATTTTTCGCTGTTCTCATTTCTGTTTCTTCTCATTACTTTCGTGTTTCTTTGATTTACTCTCAATCCATATTCTGAACTCATTAGACAGTTAATTCAATTCAGGAGATCATGTAATTCTTCTTCAGTTTCATTCAGGATAGCAATGTCATCGTCGAATCGTATGATTGACATTCTTTCACCTTGAATTTTAATTCCACGTCTGAAGCTTTCTTTTATGTGCATCATTGCTTCTTTGATGTACAGATTGAACAGTTGGGTGAAAGACTCCGCGTGGGGTAGCCGCGTGGTCTAGGGCACCTTGCCACGGTTGGAGCGGCTCCCCCAGTAGGAGGTTCGAATCCTCCCTCGGTCATGAGTGTGTGTGTTGTCTTTAGCGTAAGTTAGTTTACGTTAGATTAAGTAGTGTGTAAACCTAGGACCTCAGCAGTTCGGTCGCTTAGGAACTTACCACAAATTTCCAAAGTTAGCCTCTCTTTTGTAAGGCCAAACTGGTCGCCACCTAGCACATCCTCAATTTTAATTTCGTGTTCTTAACTGGAAGCAGCTCGGATGGATGAGTTCCAAATTTTATTTCAGACTATAAAATCACCGTACGTTCGCCAATGTCAATCGAACAGCTAGTTAGCATGCATGGGACAATTCGCAAATTCGGTATGTGATACCACTGGTCCTACTTAGAGGCCTGTACACGACTAGTAACAAAAGAAAATACGCAATGATTTTACAAAACCGATTGCCCATGTAGAAATATATTCCGAAGGCACACATCAGCCGTTAGATTGGCTCTCACATTAAGAAAACGGCCCGAAAGAAAGCGCTGTGGTGGCAGGCTGCTCTGGCTGCTCTGGCATATGCTCTTCGCTCTCCCGGTCGTTGGCGGCCTTCCAAGCCTTCGAGCCGCTACTTCTCGTTCAAGTAGCTGCTCAATTGGAATCACGAGGGGACCGTCATGCCTGTTGAGTCATATGTATGTTGGAAAGGGTCCTGTCCTAAATACCTTGCAAGCGACTTTTCAAGCGATGCTCTTCTAGTTTCCGAGCAAATCGATGTTGAACTTGTGTGCAAATCTCCAATACCTGCAATGGTAATAGTGTTTTGACCGAACGAGAGTAAGGCAGCGACTAATGCTGTCGGCTATCACGGCGACGGTACGGGTACAATCCCTCTTCATGTCCTTTTTTTTTTTTTGTCTCGTCATACGGAATATTGTTAAGCAGTACTTGTCACGTAAAATTATTCACAAGTAGTCATATTCGCCGTAGTGAAATCAATCATTACAACAAACGTTCTTCATATATGTATACCGTTTGTTACAGAATAGATTACAGTACCGATAGTTGAGCAAGAACAGTATTTCGGATGTCGTAGAAACAACCGAAACACAATTTCGCGATGCACCACGCCCATTTAATGAAAGTTCTTCGCTTGCAGACATACGGGATTTTCGGAAGCGATACCGGAAAACACCGTTTACATTCAAAAAGATTGTTCTGTATATGAACAACTTCGAATGGGACCACGAATGTATGATCATTATTGTGAAAGCGGGTGCGCTAAATTGATGCAGAATTTAAGAAGGCATTTCTATGAAATCTTCCCTAGAAGCGATTTCTGTGTTTATTTTTAGTAAGTCAGGACTATTTTAAATTTTTGCTAATAATTTTAAGCTGGCTGTAAAAATAAACATCACAGGTTTTGCAAAAATAGACATAATGTCTGCAGAGATACTGCAATCACTTTTTATATAATGTTAATTATAATCCGTCTTGATTGCAATCAAGACAGAGTATAATTAACATTAAACATCACAGGGTTGACAAAATAAACTGTCTGACCAGTCTGCTCTCCCCGGTAAAGTTACAGAAATTTTTCTTATCCCTCATGTAAAACAGAATGACACATTTTTAACAACTTCTCGTACAGCACCTTCGTGAACCCCGATTACGAGCAGGTCACGATCACATTTTTTAATTAGTCAGTTCCGTTAACTCTTTTGTCAACAATCTACCAAAGTTCTCGGACGGTTATTACATGCTCAAGAAAAGGTAAAAGTATGTCTTCGCGAATAAGTTATGGTATACTGTGTTGTGAAGGAATGGCTAATCTTGCTTCGATCTATTTTCTGCAAAGGGACTTATACCGCTCCTTGTTCGGCAAGGGGTCTGCTGTACGTCGATTGGTACTGGACGGTGGTTTGATCGGTATTAATTACATAGTCGAGATCAAAATTAGAGATGAGAATTTTCGAAAGCCTCTATAATGACATACTATTTAATGATATACCGTCGAACTGAAAAAAGATTTCCAGAAAGGATTCGGACTGTAGTGTCAGCTCTGTATTCGTGAACCTTAGCTACTGGGTTACTCTCAGTTGCTCGAACTTACATTAACATTACAGTTACAGGGGAGACGTATAAAATTTTCCTCTTAAACTAGAAGCCGTCGCATGAAAATATGCTAGGCAGATTCTCAGAGCAGTTGCAACTACAACATACCTAATACTCATCAAAACCCGTGATTAACGAGTCTGCTTGTCCCCTTGTGAGTTCCTGTCAGTACCACGAAGTGACCACGGCTTCTCCGCGCTGACCAGTCAGTTATGGAAACACACTAGACTCTTTGCGACTGACGTACGAACGCATACATTAAGCTCTCAGAAGAAACACGTACGTACCGAGGAAAAATAAAAACCAAGAATCTAGTAGAACCGGAACACACGAGAAACGTAACACAGCCTCTTTGCACTTCCTTCACTTCTTCTAAGGATCCGCACTCGGCAGATGCCATGGTGGGAGCAGAATCGTTGCACAGTCTCCTCCAGTGCTGGTCCTCAAAATTACGCAATCGTTGCCTTCATGCCAGACATATCATTTAAGATCCCTCAAAACCTCTGATATACTTCAGTATGTGCGATACCGACCTTTTACTATCTTGGCTTTGCGTCTCTGAATTAGTTCCTTGGCTGTTGTCATGCCTATTAGATAAACCACCGAACAGTTTGCATACGTCGCCGTAGCTTCTTACATACAATTTCCTTTTCAGCGGTATCGCACTTTCCCCAACATACACGTCTTACTTTCGCCTTCGCTACTACTGATCTTGCATTCTGAATTCATTTCATATCGCACGGCTGTATTTTTAAATACGTAAGTGGTGTGAGGGGCTGCAAAGATTACAATCAACATTATACTTTTAAATCTACACCAACATCTACATCTGAATACATACTCCATATAATGTATCTAGGAAGGAAGTGAAAAGGAAAAAAAAAACTTTTGAAGATAAACTCTATTTTGTTATCATTGCACATAGTTAATGGAACTAAGAAAACATAATATCTCTGAAGTCAAACACGAAAGTCGAAGATTGGGCTACATCCAGTTCTTTTTAATTAACTTCTTTTCTCTAGTATGAGTCATTGCTCGAATTTGTTGAGTGAATCAGCCACATTGACATTGTGTAACAAGAACTCACTCTTAAAGGGAAAACGTATGAGTCTTTATGAAAACAGAACAATTTAACTTTCTTCATCAACTCGACACTAGAAAAGGATCAAGGCTACACGGGAACAACACAAGATTCGTTTTGGCGGACCACCACTAAACTGGAAGACCTCACAATGAAGAGGTGAAACGTCGATTTTAACTATTTCCAGAAAAATCAGCACTTTTAACTACACTTGAAAGTACAATTCAAACAAACGTTAGCACTGTATAAAAATCTTTGTAGAAAATTTTTCATTTTTCTTTCAGATTCTGTAGGGGTTGCCTTAAACAATTTACTGATTGATTAATAGTGCAACATTAACAGTTTAAGTGACGAAATTACAAGGACTGTGCCTATCGCATTTTTTAAGTAAAATTTCTGTAAACTGTTGTAAGTAATTTGATTCTTCACATAACAGCGATGAGTGTTTTCTTCCCTGTACGTGTCAGTCAAGAAATTGACAACGTCAAAGTGAAGAAGGAAAACAAAAGCGCAGAAGGAAACCTGAAAGAAAATAAGAAATGGAAATACAAAATAGAAACGAAAACTTTATATAAATATGTAAATGAGCACGTCAGCGGAAAGCAAGGTAGGACCAAGTATATCAGTTATCGCAGTCATTAGCGCTATGTCGATAGATTCAACGCTAACAGATCCCTGTGTTCTTTCCTATCAGCAGCTTAAGTTTTTTTAACATTTTTCTAAGCAACACTTGTACGAAAACTAGTATCCAAATAGAAATGGTTTTCGCGCCATTTCATTTGCGTTCAAGGAAACAGCAGCCATCTTGTTGCACCCAAACGGCATACATAAATATACATTAATTAAAATGGGACCAAAAGAAACCAAAGAAATGAATGGAAATATTTTTAGCACACAGGAACAGGAAATCAGTATATATTATAAAGGTAAGTGAACAGTATGCGTGCCATTAAAACTTAGAAACTAGCCTAGGTACGATCAACGGAGTTATATGGTGTGGAAGCCCTCTATCCCCCATCCATGAAGAAGGTTCCCATTTTTACCTGAAGGACGTGCTTTTGAAGATTTAAGGGCTGGGAAGTTTCGCCCTCTAGAAATTACTAGAACATTCCAGAACATTCGAACATTTGGGAATATTCGAGAGCATTCTACAACATTCCGAACGTTCCTGAATGTTCCAAAATGATTGGGATGTTTTGGAATGTTTGGGAATAGTATGGAACATTCGGGAAGATTCCCAGAACATCCCAGATCACTGTGGAACGTTCCTGAATGTTGTAGAATGTTCTTGAACATAGTGGGCCTTTCTAAATCTATTTGGTATGCTCTGTAATTACACACTTGTGGGGCTATTCACTGGTACAGCACGTGGGTTAGAACGTCAGTTTCTTATCAGTGACGAAGAGAGTAACCGAAAAAGTAGCACAGTAAGTGAATAAAAACAAGCAGTGGACTGTAAGTAATCAAAGTGTTACAGTGACTGAATATAACTTGAAAATAAAGCGTGAAAAGTATGTAAAGTGTACTTAGCGTACTTGTTAGTAAAATGTTGATTTGATATATACTTTAGACAATGCCCAAACGTAAAAGAGAAGGAGATCTTGCCAGCTCTGAAGCAAAACGGCGAAAACAAAAAGAACACCGAAGAAACGAAACAGACGAAGAGCGCAAAGCACGTTTGAGTTCCAACAAAGGAAATGAGCACCGTGAGAAGCAGAGAAACCGAAGAATAACGAAATGAACGAACTGAAGAAGCAAGACTTGCGACACAATCTTACAATAAAAGACTGCGAACTCAAGCCAGCCATGAAAATATCACCCTACAACCTATCAAATGAAGCATTCCACTATGACCCGACGAAAGAATATACCAAACACGAACACGTCTTAATCGGCAGCACATTGGCGAGGCATTCGTCTTCGTGGACGATAATTCGCCCTCCCACTGTGCACATCTTGTGAATGACTTCCTGCAGGATAACTACAGCTTGCCGCTGTGGCCGAGCGGTTATAGGAGTTTCAGTTCGGAACCATGCTGCTGCTACGGTCAAAGGTTCGAATCCTGCCTCGGGCATGGGTGTGTGTGATGTCCTTAGGTTAGTTAGGTTTAAGTAGTTCTAAGTCTAGAGGACTTATGACCTCAGATGTTAAGTCCCATAGTGCTTAGAGCCATTTGAACCATTTGATTTGATAACGACATCGCTCGGCTAGAGTGGTCAGCATGTTCTCCAGACGTGAACCCTATCGAACATGCATGGGATAGATTGAAAAGGGCTCTTAATGGATGACGTGACCCACCAAACACTCTGAGGGATCTACTCCGAATCGCCGTTGAGGAGTGGGAAAAGCTGGACCAACAGCACCTTGATGAACTTGTGGATAGTACGTCACGACGAATACAGGCATACAGCAATGCATCAATGGAAGAGGTCGTGCTACTGGGTATTAGAGGTAGCGGTGTGTACAGCAATCTGGAAAATTGGAAATTTGTGGTAATGTCTTATGAGACCCAACTGCTGAGGTCATCGGTCTCTCAGCCTACCCACTACTTAATCTAACTTAAAGCTAAGAACAACAGACACACCCATGCCCGAGGGAGGACTTGAACCGTGACAAGACGCCTAGACCGCGCGGCTACCCGGCGCGGCTCATCAATCTGGACCATCTCCTCTGTAGATCTCGCTGTATAATGGTACAATATGCAATGTGTGGTTTTCATGAGCAATAAAAAGGGAGGAAATGATGTTTATGTTGATCTCTATTCCAATTTTCTGTACAGGAACCTGAACTTTCTAAACCGAGGTGATGCAAAACTATCTTTTGATGTGTGTACTTAATAATAAGTGTGTTACAGCATTTTCATGAGCAATAAAAGATTGACTGCAACAAAATATGGCCAGTAATCTTATAAAACCACATTACAGGATTTATTCGCGAGTCTGAGACCTATATCAGTTGGGGTTAACAGATTATCAAACACCCTGTGTTAAACATATGGCCACTGAACAAATTATGTAGCAGAGTGCAGAAAGTGGAAAACATCACATGTGAAGGTTATGGGCATTTTCCAAACGAGTTGTATTTGCCGATTTCCAAGAGAACGAAATAAAAGATTTAGTATTTTCCTCCTATCTATAATCTTCTCCTCTCGGCGGCATCAGGCTCTGAACTCACCGTGGTAGTACCTGATTTATGCTTCATCAATGACAATGTCGTATACAGTGCACAGTCTGATCTCTAACGATATATGAGCACCAGGAGAGAGATGGATTTCTGGTAAATCCTTAATGTCCGACACATTACAGCTGATGATATTATTGCACTACTATAACATAAAACTCTGTGTGGGTAAATACACAGGCTACAGATGTGTTCATCCACACACATGAGCTATGTAACAGAATTTGTTTTTTACAGCTCTTTCGTTCATACGGTTTCTGATGCAGAGCGCTTTCAAAAGGTGATACACAACGATCCTTATCAGGCATCGGCTTCTTGTGATTCGCAGCGCATGAGCTCTTCTCAGATCTTTCATCGAGCCGTTGAAGTATGTGCATTGGACTTGTTAGCTTCGATGTTATGTAACTTTTTACCTGGGTTCTTCTTGAAGAGTCCCTGTTATTAATCGGTGAAAAATTTGACGATAAAACAACCAAGTTACGTCATCATGTTCTGACATCTACGTATTTCGTATTTAACGACATATATTTTGAGCACACTGACGGAGTGGCTATGAGGAGTCCTCATTCCCCATAGTCACCATTTTGTTTACCGAAGCTTTTGAGGGCATGGCATTCAGGTCTTCGCTTCTTAAACTCACCTATTTTTGGAGATATGTTGCGATACTTTTATGGTTTGGCCTCATGGAACACATGCTTTGAATCCGTTTTGTTAGAGCATTTTAATTGTCTCCATCCTAGTATCAGAGTTACCATGGATGTTGAAAAGGATGGAAAACTTGCTTTTCTTGATGTTTAGGTTCACAGAAATGGTGATGGCACTTTGGGGCATAGTGTAATTCTAAACCCACCTTCAAGTGACTAGCTGTCACTTACAACACAAATGCACGGGGGTCTTGCGGACTTTGCTGAAGAAAGCTAACGCCATTTTGGACGCAGAAAACTTGATACAGGAATTGGATTATCTTAAAATTGTTTTCAAACAGAACGTTTATACCGACCAACAAATTTGTCATGCTCTTCCGTTCGGACCGCTGGGTGAACCACTAGAGGTTACTTGAAAATCTATTGCATTTTTTACCGTTTGCTAGGTGTATATGCCCGAAGTTTCAAGAATTTTAAGAAGATATGGCGTTAAAATTATCTTTATGTCATCGGCTAAGATTAGAAGGCTTCTAGGAAGGGCAAAGGAAGATGTGGGCCTGAGGAAACACTTAGTATACAAAGTATACAAAATTCCTGTCATTGTGGCATGGCTTATATTCGCCAAATTGTCCGTACTGTTCAGGGTCGGTGTATAGAGCATCTTTGTCACATGCGTTTGTCCCAGACAGAGAAATCTGCAGCAGCAGAACATCGTCTTAATGAAGGAATAAGATGTTGTATAATAAGACGCAAACGATCACTCGTACTTCCCACTACAAGGAATGTGTTCTAAAGGAATCTATGTATAGAAGTTCGATTATCTAATAATATTATTGAAAGGGACAAGGGTTTCCCTTACTTTGACCAGCAGATTCATTTAATTAGTGTCTGCTAGCTATGCATGGTTGTTTTTTCCACTAGTGCACCATCAGTTCACTTGCGCTTGAGGACAGCAGGGCTACTGCTAGAGCATGCATAGGGGCCGGTCGCGGCGTGTTAAGGAGAAGCCCAATCTGTTGGAAACTCATTTCCGTTGAGATTGTGCATCAGCACATTCAGCTGAAGAAGATCCATTGAAATATTGTGTTAAGATTGCTGCATCATCTGGCTGCATACCTGAGAAGAGTATCCTCGGATCCTGTTTATTTGATGAATGCAGAGCAGTTTATGGAATGTGCGATGGAGATTCACATGCGGTGATTGGAAGGAATTTCTTGACCGTTAACGTTAGCGACATGCACACACAGGTCGGTGATCCTCCAAATTTATCAGTTTTTTCTACGACGGTTTCCCGCAGTTGCCATCAGCGAATGTCCACGCCTTAAGGCTGCTGGTTCCAGGACTAGGCGTCTCATTTACAAGGAGATTAATGTTCTTCTACACCTCTGAGCTACCTCGGGCCTTGTGGGCGGTCATTGAAATCGACAAGAAATGGTTTTGATTCTATTGTTATCAGGTATGTGCAGCCCCCTTCTTTTCAGCATTCATTGTGTGTGTTTTGTTCACAATTTAAATAATATTGGTGGTGGGTTAACTGTAATTGGTGACTGGAGAATAGTCGTATCGACAGACGGTGTTCGACCTCTGCAGTTCTCTCTAAGGTCACTTTTTATGGAGTTGTAAGATAGGTGCTGTGACCTCTGTCAGTCTGTCACTGTGTACGTAGAAATAGTTTATTTTTGCTGCAATGTGCCTATTTCTCAGTTTCATTTGTATTCGGCGACGACGTATATACTTCAGATTATTTTCGCATCTATTTACTACTCCCATAGTAACGTCACAAACTAATGTTTCGAGAGTTGCATGTATTTTTGTTCTGCCCGGGAGTCCTGGTGGACCTCGTCCAAAGTCAGTGCACTTGTAGGATTGCCTTATAGCATCGCCACAAACTAATTATATTGCAAGATTTATTTGCATAAATATCGTGTTGTGGCAGGGTAGTAGCAATGCCTTGGTTCCCATTATTAAAGCGCCAGGGATTCAGTAACGGCCATGGCCACTCGATGAGTTCGATACCCTACCGGCATCTCGTTTGATTCGTTTGACCTGCGTTATTCCGCGTATGCGCTGAGGAGGACCTGGTTGACTATATGGATATTTATATCCTTGATATAGCAGTTGTGTATTTTGTAGTGTTGTACTACACACCCAGTATCTTTGCTTGAAAGGTTAGAACTTTGATATGACGTTACACAATCTAGTAACGTGGAGGTGGTGGTGGGATTTGTTGTAAATACAGCATCGTTGGCAGGAGATCGGTAATGCTTATAGAATTTGCTACGACTTCATTAATATAACGTGACATCGTTATTTCTACGGTCATGTTCATTTCTAACACATAACTTTGACGTCACACATACACTAGTAATGTCGCATTGCTTTAAAAATGAGAGATAACTCGGACTCCTGCTGTACTGTGAATGTCTAAGGGCATCATATCATCGATGCAACGCGACGTTAACGTGACATCGAGACAGAACTCAAGCAATCCAATACAATTCTTAAAATTGTGGAAGTTAACATGTCTGCCTGGGTATGCTCTGCTCTTTTCTCGCATGACGAAATATTAAATTGTTATCAAGAAACAGACATCGGGTGACATGGCAATGTTATTAAGGAATAGGAACAGCCTGATCTTGTCTTTAAATTCTTTTAAAAGGTAGCTGAATACGATTTTGGTGGTTAGAGGTCTGTAAATGAAACAATTCTGCAGGAAACATTCCAAATGTCATTCACTTTTTTTTATACAAGTATCATTGTACAGTGGCAGCACAAAAGGTTGAAGAAACTTGTCATATGTAGGCTTCAAACTCGGCGTTGCAGCATAATTTTTAAAGAGAAAACGATAATTTTTATTAGAGAAATTTTTTTATTGAAAGAAATCTGAATTTTGTTAAATACGTGCACTACATTATTTCCGTTCCTTTCTTAACGGCTGTGGCTTTACCTATGGTGTGCATAATAAATACAAAGCAGGGAAAGAAATATAATTTCATTAATGTTATTCGGTAAAGTAAAAAATACCTATAATTTATGTCTGGAAGTGTTTAAACTCAATAATGTTCATGTCTGGGGACTTTGGTGGCCAGCGGAAGTGTTTACGTTCAGAAGAGTGTTCCTGGAGCCATTATGTAGCAATTCTGGACGTGTGGGGTGTCACATTGTCCTGGTGGAACTGCCTAAGTCCGTCGGAATGTACAGTGCACATGAATGGACACACGTTATCGGACAGGATGCTTACGTACGTGTCAGTTATCAGAGTCGTATCTACATGTATCGTAAGTCCCATATCACTCCAGCTGCACACGCCGCACACCATTACAAAGCCTCCACCAGCATGAACAGTCCCCTGCTGACATGTAGGGTCCACCGATTCATGAAGTTGTCTCCAAACCAGTACACCTCCATCCGCTCGACACAATTTGCAACGAGGCTCGTCCGACCAGGCAACATGTTTCCACTCATCAATAGTCCAATGTCGGTGTTGATGGCTCCAGCCGTGCAGTCATCAAGGGTACACGACTGGGCCTTCGGCTCCGAAAGCCCGTATCAATGATGTTTCGTTGAATGGTTCTCATGCTGACACTTGCTGATGGCTCAGCACTGAAATCTGCAGCAATTTGTGGAAGTGTTGCACTTCTGTCATTTTGAACGATTCTCTTGAGTCGTAGATGGTTCCTTTCTTGCAGGATCTCTTTCGGGCCTTAGCGATGTCAAGAATTTCATGTTTTTCCGGATTTCTGATATTCACGGTGCACTCATGATGAGGTCGTACGGGAAAATCCCCACTTCTTCGCTAGCTCGGAGATATTGTGTCCAATCACTCGTGCGCTGAGTATAACACCACATTCAAACTCACTTAAATCTTGATAACCTGTCATTGTAGTGATCTGAGAACTGCGCTAGACGCTTGTCTTACATAGATGTTGCCGACTGGCGCCACATTGTGCCGGTTACAATCTCTGTATTTGAATACGCATGCGTAAACCAATTTCTTTGGTGCTTCGGTGTATATCTCATCATATTGCACAAATGTTCCCACATATACAATCAATATTGAACTCTTGTACCGATGCGTTGCTCGTTTCCAAAGTCAATAACCAGGCCAAAGGCATTGTCCGGTGACAGAGCTACGTTTACTCGTTCAGATCCACACGCAGTAACATTAAATGCGCTGGCGAACTCTCTTGACGGGGGATCTGCCTGCAGTTGTGTGAGCTCTTTCTGATGAGGCTGCAGCGCAGTTACAGGGCAATAAAGGGAAGGTGGCTGTGGCATGGTACACTATAGCTGAACCACGCCAGGTCCGGTAAATGAGGAAGCCTATTTGTGGACCAGCTGCTGCTCTGCTGTAGCTATGGCATTGCAGCTAGTAGTCTGTGGTTGTCCTCACCCAGCAGTTCCTCTATCATTGGTTCAGCAATGCTGGAACAATAACAAGTCACAACTACGTATTCGAATATATGTTTGTTAATACCAATAGAAATAAGAAACTTCCTGACAGATTAAAACTGTATCAGCGCACACCCCGCGGCAGAGTGAAAACCTCATTCTGGGAACAATAGAAATAATTTTATTAATAATCTTATTGGATACTTACTTTCATATGTAACTGTTCCTTATGTGCATGGGGATGCTGGCTTGTCCCTACTGCTGCCGCTGATGGCTCTTTATCATTTTCTCACTCTGTAGATTAGATCTCGACTGAATAGCGGGAAGGGTGGGGAGAGCTCAGTTCCTTGGTCCGTTAGGTTTCCCACCATTTTATTGTCTTCCCGTTGGCTGTGAGAGATCGGGAGGGTTTTCACAATAATTTTATATATCATGATCACTATCGACAAGACACACAGCTCCCTACAGCTTTTGTAAGGGAGTTTCCCCAGGGTGGCCTTAATCAGTTCCTGTTTGCTCCCCAGAGGGGGAGAATTGGGGGTTACAAAGGAACGCAAGTGTGTAACCTAACGCCGGTTGTGTAATCTGATACCTACTTACTTTACATAGTGAATGTGCCAGGGCCGGCATTTGTAACCTATTAATAATGTTTCCGGATATGAGGAACCTACTTTTTCTCTGGACGCTTGGGATGAACTGCAATGGTCTAGTTAATATTCAGAGACATACAAACATAGTTAACAATCGTAAGGGAGTCCAGTCTATTTTAAAACAGAGCTCAAAGTATTAATTTCGTTGTTTTTATTTGCAAGTCCAAAGTTATACGCGACGAAAGACAGCCTGGATTACAGCAAGGTCACGTGCGTTAGCAGGCGTGTCCAGCCACTCGCAACAAAACGCGATATAGTAGTGGGTTTAGGGTCGTAGTTTGATTTCGTTACCTGTCCATCCCTCATCGTACCCTGTTAAACGTCTCTGAAAAACTCAACATCGACACGACGATAAAAGCTTTCGTTTCACAAATTTACTGATGAACTTATTTTTGTTGTTCATCGTCCCTCTAATAGCATCCCGATCACTAGTTCCTTTTCCATTGGTGACAGTCTTGAGTAGCCCATATGAGCTTGTAGCGAGCAGTAGTTGCCAGTGGCCGAATTAGTTATTCGGCGCAGCTCAGTGATAATGAGTTTGGTGCTACTTCGCAAAAAACTTGTCCTTATCGATCCTAATGCACATGTGATTTTTGCATTCGATATCACCCCATGCTACTAATGCATGTTCAATTTATTCATATGCAATGGTGTTCAGGCTGCCTTTGAATGACACTGCGTCGGCTGTATCTAAATTTGGTTACCGGTAGGAGGTACAAATAACGCATCCAAGATTGACGATGCTGGTTACTTTAGTCCATGTGCGTTTGCAGTAGGATTCATTTTGGACCTAGTCCGACCTAATGCTAGTGGTTATTGCTTTGAAAACTCCACCTCCTGGGTAGCCTAATATCTCTTTCAGGTATATGTTGCCCAAGTTGCCGAAAAATAACCGTACTTCTACCCCTAACAGGATGTGGAGGCGACTCTTTATACAGGCTTATGAGTCCTGGGTGTTGGCTGCAAACTCTCCGGCAGTATTTCAGCGTTATCAGCTTTCCACATTTACTCTACTATCGGTTATAGTAATCATATTCTCTGATAATGGGATTGTGTCTAAGGATATCAGTGATTCTTCTAAGGAAGCATTCTTCCGGAACAGAAGATAGTGGAAGAAGTTGTAAACGTTAATAAGTGCTGTTCGAAGAACCTCAACAAAAATCTCTCGAAGTATTTTACGTTTTTATTCCATGTGTCTATATGTACTCCAGTAAGTTCGCTCCTATTGTCATGTTTCAAAGTCTATCTCAACCATGTTTAGACTCTGAGCGAGATGCTTGTTGCACCCAAGGTGCTTAGGGTAGGGGTAGCTACAGAGTTACGACCTTCGATGGGCAAAATCTGTCAGATGATCTGTCAGCTCGTGGTCGTCCGGTAGCGTTCTCGCTTCCCGCGCCCGGGTTCCCGGGTGTTGTGTGATGTCCTTGGGTTAGTTAGGTTTAAGTAGTTCTAATTTATAGGGGACTGATGACCATAGATGTTAAGTCCCGTAGTGCTCAGAGCCATTTGAACGATTTGATCCCCTTTTCAGGTGAACTACTACTCTACTCCTAATGAAAACAATGACTCTAACTTCCAAGAGATGTTCTTTTAAAAATTTAGCACTGAAATAAATGTAAGGATATTTATTCTTTTCCATATTTTGCAGTACTGAAAATGTAAAATCCATTTCTTTCGCGATATGTGCGCGAAACAGCATCGATACAAACAATCGTCATCCTGTTGTTCCAAGAAGACATTCCGTTGTCATGTTGATATGAATCTCTTTTGAATTTCATCGATTTCCTTTGAAGTTTGCGAAACACTGCCAGCAAACTCAAAGCGTTGGTTGTTTATACTACTTGCCGCCGATAAAGATTGCACTATATCTCATGAGTCAAAGCTTTTCGAGCTGTCAGTTAATCATTCTGCAAATTAGCTCGTTTACTTATTTCAATGTCAAGATTTTTTTTTGTGCGCTGTATCAAGTCTTCCTTAACGAATATGTTACTTTTCCTTGTTGTTCAACCTCTGTGCACTCTTCCACAGAAAAAGGTCAACGTGGCGTTGTGTGGTCACGTCATAGCGATAAATGTTATGAGGAACCAATACTTTTCTCACTGTTAAGATATCTATTCACAGAATTCGAACATCCTGCTGGGCCGATGGTCTGTATGACGGTTTCTGTCTATACTGGCCAAGCTCGTGGAACAACTAATAGCAAATGTCTTCCTGTAGTAACTGTCACGAAATCTTGCAGGAGAAGTAATTACTATATCTCATTAGATCTGTCGGAACGACTACATTTAAGTTTGATGAATTAGCTGGAAAATACTGAAGATGTTTAAGCTACAAAAGCTTAAACTACTCGCTCTTGATTATATACTCATTGTCCAATATTAAACTTATATTTCAACTTCAGGAAACTTCGATAAATGATCAAAACATCTAAAGTTGTTATCTCTAAAAATATATATACGTTTATCGATGTGTTGTTATCTAAAATTTAGAAAAACATCTTTATGTTGTTGTTTGCTACTACAGAATTTGTGAAAAAAGATAATGCGATCACTGAATGTAAGAATAAATCAAACAGACCGTAATGAGTTTAACAGGCATTTTATTGCCTGTTTATTCGTCATTTTGAATTTAAACGTTGTGGACTGTTTCCATTTCTCCTCGATCTCTTCTCCCCCCGTCGGAGGTTCGAGTCCTCCCTCGGGCATGGGTGTGGGTGTTGTCCATAGCGTCAGTTAGTCGAAGATAGATTAAGTAGTGTGTAGCCTTAGGGACCAATGAACTCCGCAGTTTGGTCCCGTAAGACCTTACCATAAATTTCCAAATTTTTCTTGATCTCTGACGTCAACAATGATTCTGAATTGTATCTGTCGTTCTTTGATACTCTGCCCGCGGTAGGATAAGAGCAACTGTGGTGGAAAGTAATTCTAGCAAACATCAGGTAGGCGAAGATAGCTCGAGAACTTTACCCAAAGATTTGTTGTTGTCTTTCCAGTACGGACGTTGGCTGTAATCATCCTTAAGCTGTACTACGTGATCTAGGTTCGAAATTACAAAAACTACTGAATTTTGAGACGACTGAATACTAAAAATATGTTGAGATGGTATCTTCTAGACGACTGAATGCAGCTTCTACGTAATAGAGAATGAAGGACGTCAGTTCAGGGAATCGTCTCCACTATATATTTTTCCATGAATTACACTTCTCCACTGATTTTCGACTGGCAACGAATCTGTAGAAAAAAGTCATGATAGTATACTGACGCATTTCTTGTGCGCTGATCTGTCGATCCATACCTTACCGAATATCCACGACATGTTGAATGTATGCTACAAACTAAATTATTTGTTTGAATATGAGCAAAGGTTGGAGACATAATCATCCATACAGACACTTGAATAAACGTGCGAAATATCTGCATAAAACACTGTACAGTCTGTCAGAAACCATTTTACAATGACGAATGAAGGGACGTTCAGGTAAGACAATGAAGAAATAAAGCAAATGTGAGGCAAAAGACTAGTACTTTCATCTTGTATTTAAGTGTATCTACAGTTTTCAAAATGCCAGTGTGGGCATACATTTTTATGCGTAAACAAATGATAACATTTCGCTCTTTGGGAGTTGTTGTGCATTATTATATTGTTATATAGTCAGAACGGAACGAAGTAGAACTCCTCAAAGAAAATTACACCGCTACACGGAATCGTCTGACTACTGCAATCAATTAACTAACTAGATTTCTGTGAAAAGTTTTATTTACAAAGGGCTGTCGAAACGTATAATGTTCTTTAGTTGTAATTTCTTGAACAGATGATAATAACAAAGGAATATCTCCACGTTTCGTGTCTGCCCATGCCAACAGAATACGAGAACCTTGACCGTATCGTATCGATATAGGCAGGTAAAGCTCCACGACCCGGCCATAGACAGACCAGTCGAGCCCGACCGACGGCCATGCCTTCCTCAACCAACGGATGCTGTATGGAGTGGAATGTTGTCAGCACACCGCTCTACCGACCGTTGCAGGTTGCTTGAGCTTGAAGCCACAACTTTTTTTTTTTTTTTTTTTTTTTTTTTTACACGTAGGACCAAATTGAGAAGCAAATCTCCAGGTTACAGAACGAGTCAGTACAGGAAATTACAACAGAAAAGTAGTAATAGATAAAGTAAAATGTTTATGAGTCCTAAAAAAGACGACAAGCTACAAGTTTATATCAACGTAACCAGCAATGTAACAAAGGAATTAGCTTAATTTTTGAAGGAGCTCCTCGACAGAATAGAAGAACTGACCGATGAGGGAATCCTTCAGTTTAGATTTGAAAGCGAGCGGATTACTGCTAAGAGTTTTGAATTCTTGTGGTAATATACTGAAAATGGATGAAGCAGATTACTATACACTTTTCTGCACAAGAGTCAAGGAGGTGCAATACAAATACAGATTGAATTTCCGTCTAGTATTAACAAAGTGAAAGCTGCTAATTCTTGGGAAGAAGCTGATATTCTCTACAAAGAAACGACGTTAAAAATTATATATATTGAGAGGCCAATATCAGAATATCGAGGCTAATGAACAAAGACCGACAAGAGGGCCGCGAACTTACACCATTTATTGCCCAAACCACCTGTTTCTGAGCCAAAAATGCCCTTTGAGAATGGTAAGAGATATCCCAAATGAAATGCTATACTTTATAAGCGAATGAAAATAAGCAAAGCAGACCAATTTTTGTGTCGAATTGTCACTTCCCAGTTAATGTTCTAATAGTAAAAATGGAAGCATTATGTCATACAAGAAGATCTAGAACGTGGATTTTCCACAGCAGTTTTCTGTCTAGCTGAACACCTAGAAATTTGAACTGTCCAGTCTCATTAATCAGACGAACACTCTGTGTGATTATAACGCCAAGTTCGTTGAATTTTTTGTTAGAAATCGTAAAAGCTGAATCTCACTGTGATTAGCGTTAGTTTATTTTCTAAAATCCATGAATTTATGTCTTGATTTATGCTATTTGGAAACAGTGCCAACGTTTCACACAACAGCCTTTACTACATCATCAGCAAATAGAAATGTTTTAGAATCATCTGCCATACTAGAATTTTATATAATTTATATATGTAAGGTACAGGAGTGGCCCCAGCACTGATCTCAGGGTGCCCCCGTGTAACCGTGCCCCAGTCGTACCCACTTTGGACAATGACCTTTTGCTGTCTATTCTTAAAGAAAGAGGTGAACCAATTGTGAGGTACTCACCGTATTCCTCAGTCAGCCTCACGAGCGTGAGTGCACCACCTTCCCAGTCCTCCCAGCAAGTAAGTATCCCTGGTGGTAACAGGAATCCAACCCGGCTCAACTACGCCGACCATTTAGCTACGCGGCCGGACGATATATCAACATAATTACTTATTAATTACGCGAACAACACTATTGGTTTCAGTAACACCAAGTTATGACAAATCATTTTTCTAACGGTTGCCATTAATCAGAAGCATGACTCAGAAAAGAAAGATAGCATGCTGAAAAGAAATGCCACCGAATTTTTTTGGTGAAAATTCTCAAAAGCTTTTAAATCAAGCAAACTTTATTAATATTCTATATACAGGGTGTTAGAAAAAGGTACGGCCAAACTTTCAGGAAACATTCCTCACACACAATGAAAGAAAATATGTTATGTGGACATGTGTCCGGAAACGCTTACTTTCCATGTTAGAGCTCATTTTATCACTTCTCTTCAAATCACATTAATCATGGAATGGAAACACACAGCAACAGGACGTACCAGCGTGACTTCAAACACTTTCTTACAGGAAATGTTCAAAATGTCCTCCGTTAGCGAGGATACATGCATCCACCCTCCGTCGCATGGAATCCCTGATGTGCTGATGCAGCCCAGGAGAATGGCGTATTGTATCACAGCCGTCCACAATACGAGCACGAAGAGTCTTTACATTTGGTACCGGGGTTGCGTAGACAAGAGCTTTCAAATGCACCCATAAATGAAAGTCAAGAGGGTTGAGGTCAGGAGAGCGTGGAGGCCATGGAATTGGTCCGCCTCTACCAATCCATCGGTCACCGAATCTGTTGTTGAGAAGCGTACGAACACTTCGACTGAAATGTGCAGGAGCTCCATCGTGCATGAACCACATGTTGTGTCGTACTTGTAAAGGCATATGTTCTAGCAGCACAAGTAGAGTATCCCGTATGAAATCATGATAATGTGCTCCATTGAGCGTAGGTGGAAGAAAATGGGGCCCAATCAAGACATCACCAACAATGCCTGCCCAAACGTTCACAGAAAATCTCTGTTGATGACGTGATTGCACAATTGCGTGCGGATTCTCGTCAGCCCACACATGTTGATTGTGAAAATTTACAATTTGATCACGTTGGAATGAAGCCTCATCCGTAAAGAGAACATTTGCACTGAAATGAGGATTGACACAAATTGTTGGATGAACCATTCACAGAAGTGTACCCGTGGAGGCCAATCAGCTGCTGATAGTGCCTGCACACGCTGTACATGGTACGGAAACAACTGGTTCTCCCCTAGCACTCTCCATACAGTGACGTGGTCAACGTTACCTTGTACAGCAGCAACTTCTCTGACGCTGACATTAGGGTTATCGTCAGCTGCACGGAGAATTGCCTCGTCCGTTGCAGGTGTCCTCGTCGTTCTAGATCTTCCCCAGTCGCGAGTCATAGGCTGGAATATTCCGTTCTCCCTAAGACGCCGATCAATTGCTTCGAACGTCTTCCTGTCGGGACACCTTCGTTCTGGAAATCTGTCTCGATACAAACGTACCGCGCCACGGATATTGCCCCGTGCTTATCCATACATCAAATGGGCATCTGCCAACTCCGCATTTGTAAACATTGCACTGACTGCAAAACCACGTTCATGATGAACACTAACCTGTTGATGCTACGTACTGATATGCTTGATGCTAGTACTGTAGAGCAATGAGTCGCATGTCAACACAAGCACCGAAGTCAACATTACCTTCCTTCAATTGGGCCAACTGGTGGTGGATCGAGGAAGTACAGTACATACTGACGAAACTAAAATGAGCTCTAACATGGAAAGTAAACGTTTCCGGACACATGTCCACATAACATATTTTCTTTCTTGAAAAAAGAGACAGCATTGGTCGTATATTTTTCTATTGCAAAATCGATTTTCTGGCACTGAGTGACCATCTTCAGTGCTATATTGTATAACAAATTGGGATGCACTGTTGTTACTAGGCTTACGGCAATCACATAGACTATGTGATTGCCGTAAGCCTAGTAACAACAGTGCATCCCAATTTGTTATACAATATAGCACTGAAGATGGTCACTCAGTGACAGAAAATCGATTTTGCAATAGAAAAATATACGACCAATGCTGTCTCTTTTTTCAAGTATACCTGTTACCTGGTCGTAGTGCACAAGACAACATGGAGTCGCCAATCAATAATATTTTCTTTCGTTGTGTATGAGGAATGTTTCCTGAAAGTTTGGGCGTACCTTTTTGTAACACCCTGTATTTAATTTTAGTGTCTATATAACTGCAGACCTCTGCGGCTGGAGTGTTCCGAATTACAGCTTGTAACATAGTGGTGCGTAACGCAAGTATGTCAGTTCGTGAGAAACAGCGTGCTATAATCGAGTTTCGAATTCCGAGAGCTCGTCCACACATGGAGCACCCTCTGCCTCCGACATGACAATGCCAGACCACACACGAGCGCTGCAACAGTCCGACACCTTGGGTTCTCTGCCGACGATCAACCTCCATTCAGTCCCGACTTGGCCCCATCTGATCTTCATCTGTTTACAAAATTTAAAGAACACCTTCGAGGACTTCACTTTGATAGTGATGAAGAGGCATAAGCAGAGGCTGTGGCACCTTCAGCAAAGTCAAGTACTGAACATAACGGCATCAATAAAGTGGTGCCTCGTTGGGAAAAAATGTATTCGCCACCGGAGTGACTCTGGCTTTTATGCAATCAGTAAGTTCTTTCTGAGCCACGAGTTACTTTATAAAAATTTTTCGTATCACATTAACAAGTGGAAATATGTAAAATGTGTTTAGACGTTTATCTGTTTGATTTCAAACATAGTCATCATATGAATATCAAAAATGCTGGACCGAATTGTCTGCTAAGGGAATATTCTCAAGTGTCAATAAACGATCTTGATGAAACCTGGCTGGTGAGAAGAGGGTGCAAAATAGTGCAATATGTAGTGTTTTGTTTGTGCCCAATTTCACTTTTAAGGGGTAAAACACACACTGAAAGATAATGTGGCATTGTATGTTAAGAGAGAATGTTTTTGAAACGATGATATATAAATGCTGTACATATAAAAGTTGATATGTAATTAATGTTCTTGAAAACTTTATAATGAATTTTTGTAAGAATCTGAAGTATTGCAAAGTCCCCTTCGCCTTTTAATTAATTTTTAGAAAATGTGAACTTTTGATACAACGTAAGTTAACGAAGCTTTCAAGCCGCATACATCCGTGTGTAATAAAACTGATTTCTGAAATATCGTTTTTGGAAAATAAGCTGTACACAATGTGCTGTCGGAGTATTTTCACATTTCGGTGTTGGAAGAACTTTATGAGAAAATTTTCAGAGCTAGCTCTGTTGAAATATTATGCTGTCAATCTCCACTTTAGAAACAACACAATCAAGGTGCAGTCACTAGTATATAATTAGTTCTCTTCGTTAAGGCCTACCAATGTGGTGACATACGACAGATACAAATCAGGATATTTAGAGGATTACCCGTGACAGTTCGAAATCATGCTAAATTTTGTTTTATACTGTCTTCTCCGTTGTGTATATTCCGTAAAGAAATTTCGTTCATTTTTTGTGTGTTGTGGAAAAAATCCGTTTGAAGCATTTCTTTAAAGATTATCATTATCGTAATTATTTTCTGTCATAATAATGCGGAACTTTTTATTTTCAGTAAACAAAACACACGTATGTGAAAAGGTATCCTAACATACAAAGAAAAGCATGAAATTAAAATGTAATATAACTATTTAAAGCATAAAACAAATATAAGCAAAATAAATAATTAGTATAGTAATGGATTGTTGGGTATTTTAGTTAGGTACGTTGAAAACACTCCGACTGCACAATGTGTACAGCTCATTTTAAAAAACATGTTATTTCAGAAACCAACTTTATTTCACAGGAATGTACGTGGCTTGAAAGTTTCTTTAATTTTAGCTGCAACAAAAGCTTCCATTGTTCAGAATTAATTAATGGTGGTGGGGTGTGCTGCAGAACTGCACATTATTACAGAAGTTGATTATATGTTTTCAAGAATATTAATTACATATCAACTTTTATATGAAAAATATTTTTTATGCACCATCGCTTCTAAGATATTCCCTCTCAACCTGACATGCCAAAATACCTTTTGGGGAGTGTTTTGTCACTTAAAAGTGAAATTTGCACTGTTTTGCCTCCTGTGCACACTCGCCAAGTTTGCTCGAGATCGTTTATTGATACTTGGAACTGTTCCCTAGTCAGCACTATGTTTCTTCCTAACCAAGCGTTCATCAATATACGGATTCAAAAATTTGGAACATTCTGCCGAATTTATTGGTTCCTGTTCGAGTGATACTCTGATTGTGGGTGTCAAGCTGTTTACTGTACATGTTTCTGTCCTAAAAACATTATAGACCTGTCAGTTTTATACGAACTACTTATTAATTCTTTGAAAAACTTTGTTAGTACATCCTCCTCTTTGCTTCCCCCTAATGCTTATGTCACCTGTAAAAATGACTTTCTTTGGTGTATGTTAAGTGGAAGGTCGTTCATTATTTAAGTGGTAAGAGTATTTGGTCGGAATGAGTAAACTGAAATGATGATATACATATAGCTGATGCCAGACAGTACGACTATCACAAGTAACTATAATTCACCCACGAAAAACACTGTTTCCGTCAATTTGTAAGTTTTGTTTGTCAGTCATGGAATCTTTCTTAAATTAATGGACGTGTGAGACAGAGGACCCAAAGACAGTTGCACGAATCGCTAACAGGTTTGCTTCGTTAAACCTCTAGCATCACATAAATATTCAACTAATTGTATCGGCGGACGTTACAAGAGGTCCTTACTCATTAAATTCCGTGAGCTCTTGTCCCAATATGAGTCGGGGTACATTATTTCCTCAGCCAGGTTGCTCTGGTAATAATTACAACGTTAAATTAGACAAGTTTTCGGTTATGTAGAGAGGTACGCAGATAAAGAGCGATAATAGTACCGAAGAAGAGAAACTGAGGTTTGTGCGTATGTACCTTCGCTTTACATCGCAGAATGCAAACGAATGACTCAGTGTTTGTTAGGTAAACAACGTTTTTTAATATGGCGGGCGCAGTAACACGGTCGGCGATCTAAGCACGTTTGCTAAGCACCTGCTCTATTGGCTACCAGTAGACGCCTTAACGATAGCATTCCTCTGTATTTACATTTCATTGCCCTTTCTTAAAATGCCTCAATTAATTGGAAATCGCGCCGAACGTTTCGTTTGCTGTGCTCAAAAAACCTGAAAGCAGTCGAAATTTATCAGCAGATTATTGAAGTCCATGAACAAAACACTATTAGTTTTGGTATGGTAATAAAACTCGTTAGAGTCCATAAAGATAACGATACTAATGCTCAATGACGACGCGTGAAGTGAGCGGACACCTATCTTGACTACAGAACTGTTTCAGAGCGTTGTAAGAAAATTCTTTGAAAAATCATACATGCTGTGACTTAGTCATTATTTAGTTATTTTCCTCAAGTTTCAAGGAGGGCTCTTTATTAAATTCATTCAGAATGCTTAAATTACAGGGAATAGTGCTCCACACTAGATACCGAAATTGCTGGATGAGGAGCAAAAAATCACTTGAATAGCCAGTGCTTCGAATTTTATATAGCGGTGCACTAATGAAAGTGGCTAATTTTAAGCCTAATTGTCATTGTAGATGAAAAAATGGTGGTTCATGTTACACCAGAATCGAGACAACAAAGCATGAAATGAAGGCATTCAGCATCACCAAAGAAGTGCAGTTCAATCAAATGCAATTTCACCGCAAAAAAATTTGTACACTGCGATTCTTGATAGGCAGTGTACGTTGCTTGTTAATTTATTGCCTTATTTTACCACAGTCAACCCTAAGAAACGTTGTGATATTTTTAACTAGACTACGTCGAAAAATCCCAAACAAAAGGCGTGGTAACCTTATTAAAACATTTTTCATACTTGCTCCATGACAACAGCCGTCTTCATACGTGTGAACGAGCAGAATAACTCACCGAGTTATATGGCAGGGAACAATTTAAACTATTTCATCACCCTTTCTTTAGCCATAAGCTAAGAGTCCATTGATTAAACCTTCTGTTCTTCCAGCAAAAAGAAAACACTCTTAACTGGCCAACATGCCTTACAGGAGATATCGACGTCGTCGTCGCACAACAGTTTAGAAAAATATAGAGAACATCGAACTTACTACAACAGCTGGGGACAAGAGGAATCGCATTCCAGTGAAGAGTGTTGCAGCCCACGCCCTCGTCGATGGACCTTGTGTATTTTTTGGATGTTCACTTAATTTTAGTTTTGACATAAACGACACGTTCTCTCATGGGAATGGATGGTACCTCCACGTACCCTTCGCAACAAAAATGATGTCTAACTGAAGATGCCCTTTCAGGAGTGGGTGACAACTCGGCGTGAGTTTTGACAAGGATGGAATAAGTACCTAATATTGGTGGAAATTATGTTGAAAAGTGGACTAAGGTGTAGACTTTGATTAAATAATATGGTATTTAAAAATTCATTAATATTTTTTAATATAAGTTTTTATTTAAAAGTTATTTACCTTTCCCCTACTGAAGACTGGCTGGCGGCGACCAGATTGCTCTTCAACATTTGATAATGTACTTACAAATTTCTTATAATTTAAGAAGTTAAATCTAATGATGGCGATATGATGTACGCTACAATCTTTTCATTATGAGGAGAATGTGATGGAGTCCTGTCCGTTTTTAAGCTACGCTACAGATCAATTTATTTATGAAAATACAAAGTACAATCACCAACAAACTTTACATATTCACAAGTACCTTTGCCTTTGATCCAAATAAATACAGTTTCATTAGATGATAGCTTACGTCTATTACGAGTATATAAAGTAAAGGGAGAGGGTGACATATAGGTAGATTTGCCAAAGTCTTTATTAGCATTTTCAGTAACATGATAGGTTCTGTAGGCGATGACATCTCGGTCCACAAAGCTCTCCAGGCCGGATACATTTGGAACTCCAGAACCTATCATGTTACTGAAAATGCTAATAAAGACTTTGGCAAATCTACCTATATGTCACCCTCTCCCTTTACTTTATATACTCGTAATAGACGTAAGCTATCATCTAATGAAACTGTATTTATTTGGATCAAAGGCAAAGGTACTTGTGAATATGTAAAGTTTGTTGGTGATTGTACTTTGTATTTTCATAATAATAAGTGTGATCACGGGCTATAATGAAGTACGGAAAAGAATGTGGGATGTCTTGTGCTGAAAGGAACTGATAGGTGCGATATAGGTGTTACGATATGAACGGGATGCCACTTGGATAAAGAAAGGTTTATTCGGGCGTTCCTTTTGGGATGGCACGGGAAGAGTTGTTTAAGGTGGGACAGACGGGTGGATTTCAAAGATGAGTTTATGGTCTGGGAGGGGAAGGCGGTTGTAATTACGCTGGGAAAGGATGTGGAGTGTCTGGCGACGGAGGGAAAGTGGGGCCGATGGGAGTGTGGCAAGAGGGAAAGGTCTTGAGGATGAGAGAGACTATAGGGTGCTGGGACTCAAGTTGAGAGAGCAGTAGGAGGGACGAAGGTATTGTAAATGTTTGAGTAGTCTAAGGAATTGGAGGGAGTGAGAAACGTTCATAGGAGCAAAAGTCCGAACTATATTACTGTTGATAAAGATGGGTCAGATAAGAGTTTTATATGAGTTTATATGAGTTGTCACCATTTACTGCTATTGAGTCAGATTAACCTTGCTTGTACGTTGTACAGATGGAAGGTTGGTGCCCTTGCTTAACGGGAGCTGGCTACCATTCGCGCGAGCAGGGAGACTCGCCGTCGGGCGATAGTCCGCTGCTGACGTCACACGGTTTGGGCGGCTGGCTGGCGATGGGTCGGCGGCGCGGCCTGCAGCCGCAGTTGCAGCCGGCGATGGACTTCAGGGCGGTCGTCGTGTCGGCGGCTCTGCTGCTGTTCGCCGTCTATGCTCAGGTTACCTCACGTATCACGCACTCCATTTAACTGTTATTGCAACTGTTGATGATTTTTTAATCATTTATATCTAAATCTACTTCCATACTTCGTAAGCCGCCGCAATGTGTGTGGTAGACAGTATTTCGCGTACCACTGGAACTTGCTGCCTTTCCTGTTTGAGTGGATGTAGGTGGACGGAAGGAGGCGTTTGTGCTAAGCTTCCATGTGACCTCGATTGCCTCTAATTTCGCTTTCAGTCTTTTCCCGAGGTAACAGGAAAAAATGTTGTTCGATTCTCCTAGGAACGACCGCTCTGCGTATAGTAGCATCGAACCACACCGTCAGGCACAAAGTGTCTCTTGTTGCGTCTGCCACCGGAGCTCGATGAGAATCTGTGTGACACTTCCGCGCAATGGTGACGAAACGTCAGCGGTTTCTTCGAATCAGAAGGATAAGGGTACCAGACTGAGAAGAAATGCTCACGTCACGATAGAAAGAGTGTTTCGTAACCTTCCTCCTTCGTGTGTGGTCTGTTCCTCCTCGTGATTCTTCCAATGAATCTCAGCGTGGCATATGGCTTTTCTACGCTTAGTTTTATGTGATTGTTCTACTTTAAATCGCCCAGTACGCATACTCTCAGATACTTAACAAATGCGACTATTTTCAGTGATCGTTCGGCAATTGTATAGTCCGTGCTTTCCACACTAATATTGTAAATACGCTTATTCTCTCTCTTATGTTTTCACAAAACTGTAGGCCCAATTTTAATGAAATTTCGTACAGAGATAGCTTGAAGCCGAGGAAGAACATTGTCTACCTTAGGAAGTGTGTAGTACAAGACATTCATTGATTTGAAAAATTTTACGCGAATCGTGGAAAAACATTTCTTCCTCGAGAAAGCTCTTTGGCTCTGAGCACTATGGGACTTAACTGCTGAGGTCATCAGTCCCCTAGAACTTAGAAGTAGTTAAACTTAACTAACCTAAGGACATCACACCTATCCATGCCCGAGGCAGGATTGGGACCTGCGACCGTAGCGGTCTCGCAGTTCCAGACTGTAGCGCCTAGAACCGCTCGGCCACACCGGCCGGCTGAGAAAGCTCTTTACTCACGACTTTGGAACGTTATCGCTTTATCGTATTTGTGAAATTGTTTTTATTGGTTGAAATGTTCTACGTGATACGATTCAACGTAATGAATACAATTCTTATACCACTCTCAACGTGTTGAATTCATTCTCTTTTTCTTCTTCTTCTTCTTCTTCTTCTTCTTCTTCTTATTAAGTAGCGCTACAGCCCATGGTGAGCGTCCCCTTCATCAACGATTTTCCTCTACATTTCTCGGTAGTCTGCTGTTCTTTTGCACCCCCGGGCTCCCATACAGGCGAGATCCACTATCACGTCGTCAATACATCTTCTTCTAGGTCTCCATTCTCTCCTAGCTAAATGGATCGCACTTTTCATCATTTTCCGTGGAACTGTATCCTGTGCCATTCTCCCTACGTGTCCTAGCCGTCGTATTCGCTGTGATTTCACATAATTCACTATGCCACGACCTTCTGTTGATACTTGTAATTCGACATTGGAGCGTATTCTGCAGCCTTCTTCCTCCCTTATCTGACCACCGATATTGCGTAGTAATTTCCGCTGAAAGGTTGTTAGTGTATTTTTTGTCATGTTCTGTCCATACTTCTGACCAATATGTGATAAATGGGCGGACCAGGGTGTTATATATACGTAGTTTTGTTCTTCTTGTAGCAAGGCTCTTTCTGAAAAGCTCCACATTTGCAATGTAAGCTCTGTTTTTATTTAAACCATTCTTCCGTATTAAAATTATTAAACGCGGAAGTAGCTCTGTTACTTTTACACGACTAAAGCGCTAGTCGATTTCGATTAAATTTGTACTGAAAGCTAATGCAGAAAATAACTGTAACTGCATTTCATCTGGTCTCCACCCACAGTACGACCCTGTATCATTATAGCATTTATGTACTCGGGAGTTATCCGTGTTTCATCGTAGACTTCATGTTTAATTTTGCTGATAGTTGTAAGTGCACAGCGGATAAGGCTGATGAGCGGACAAACCACTTTGATTCGCGAACGACCGACAACGATCTGCAGTGCTCTGCTAAGGCTTTTGCTTGACAATTGGGTGGGGGGGGGGGGGGGCACATATGAGGTATTGATACCACTCTTATGCGTAGTGTCACATCCGTTAAGAGTAGTAGACAGTTGTGCTACGAAACGAGTCTTGAAAACCCTGCTCCATATTTTTAACATATGGAGGTCGTTGTGCATCACTTTACTCAGCCAATGTTGATTCTCAACTGACCTGTAGTGCATCTTGCGAAGACTGAGTTGCACGTCGTTTGTAAACAATGTCAAAAAATGTTCAAATGTGTGCGAATACCTAAGGGACCAAACTGCTGAGGTTATCTGTCTCCAGTCTTCACTACTTAAATTAACTTATGCTAAGAACAACACAAACACCAATGCCCGAGGGAGGACTCGAACCTCAGGTGGGAGAGACTGTTCAACCCGTGACGTAGTGCCTCAAACCGCACTATCACTTGGCGCGACGTAGACAGTGCCACTTCTGTAAGCAAGATCGTGCAAAGAAACGCCACATCACTTAGCAGTTTTTGTAGATAAAATTCGGAGGACTGTAGTCGATTTTGAAAGTCAATACCATGAAGCTGTTGTTGGACCAAAATGAAATCAGCTGGATTCCATGCATATTATAGAAACGTGTGTGTGAATGTGTGTATGTCCTAAACCACTGCACAGATTTCAACTAAACTTTGTACATGCCTTACTGTCAATCAATAATCGCTGTAGGGTTAAGAACCACCTACCTATCATAGTTCAGGAGATATGCTGTCATAAATAACGTGATGCGTAAAAAAACTGCCGCATCATGCATGAGTTTCAAATATATTATTTCTGTGCTACTGACGCTATTTGCAATAAATTTTGCAGACAGAATAAAATATTCCGCTAAATACACATACAAAACTATGTCGTGGTGCTACGCACAGTTCAGGAGATATGACTCCGTCAAGGCAGATCGTGAAAAACTGCCGCATTGTACATCACATTTAAATTTATTGCTTCTTTGCAACTAACTACACCAACGTATTTTGCAGACAGTATCCACATATGCTCCTGAATATACCTACAAAAATTTTGGCCGGCCTGAGTGGACGAGCGGTTCTAGGCGCTACAGTCTGGAACCGCGCGACCGCTTCGGTCGCAGGTTCGAATCCTGCCTCGGGCATGGATGTGTGTGTCGTCCTTAGGTTAGTTAGGTTTAAGTAGTTCTAAGTTCTAGGGGACTGATGACCTTAGCAGTTAAGTCCCATAGTGCTCAGAGCCATTTGAACCATTTGAACAAAAATATGTCATTGCACCACACATAGTGCAAGAGCTATGACGTCACAAACACTGAGATGAGTTAAAAAATGTCGCATCATCCATGTAGTTTTAATGCATCTATTCTTTACTGTAAAATACTCCTACATTTGAGTCAACTTATTGAAATCCCTGACGGGCGGCAGCGTTTGACTTGGTTCAAATGGCTCTGAGCACTATGGGACTTAACTTCTGAGGTCACCAGTCCCCTAGAACTTAGAACTACTTAAAGCTAACTAACCCAAGGACATCGCAGACATCCATGCCCGCGGCAGGATTCGAACCTGCGACCGTAGTGGTCGCGCGATTCCAGACTGTAGCGCCTAGAACCACTCGGCCACTCTGGCCGGGCGGCAGCGTTTCTAACAGCATTCAAAAACTAAGCGAAAACGGCTGTAGGCGAAACAATAACCGTCTATAGAGATACGAAGAGGCGTTGCCGAAGGGCGTTTACAAAAATTGCTTGTAGACGCTCCAAGCAGCTGCGTCCAGCGTACAGAAACTGTAAGGGATCGTCTCACTCCAAGTCTACTATAGGAATATTTACAAGATTTTGTTTCTAGCAGAGAATTGGCAGAATGAACACCCGGCAATGCTGGGTTTGTCAGCTAGGTTAGTATATGCAGAGCACTCCTTTCGCTGATTTTTGGAAATGTGTGGTAACTTCCCATGGGACCGTACAGCTGAGGACATCGGTCACTAGGCATACACACTACTTAATCTAACTTATGGTAAGGAAAACACACACACCCATGCCCGAGGGAGGACTGAAGACTCAAACCTCCGACGAGGAGGGGTGGGGGGGAAGGGGGGAGGGGGGGAAGGGGGGAGTGGGGGAGGGGGGGGAGCGAACCGTGACAAGACGCCCTTAGACCACGCGGCTACCCCGCGCGGCCTTTTGCTTATGCCACTTGCACTATCATGCTCCCTCGCAGTGACATGTGGATTGTGTATTATCACCGCGTAGTTGAATTTCTTTCATCGACTGCTGTTCTTTTTAGGTAGTGTTACGCTATTCACACTTCTAGTTTGTTGCAGTAACTAGTAATATTTGTAACGACAGATTGTGAGGGCTTAGCACGATAACGATATCTTGCAGCGAACAACCGCGTCGCTGCCCTAACACGTAAGCGATGTTCGCCACAAAAGAAAATCATGTCCACTTGGTGTACCTGAATTATGAGTGTGCTGCAGCAGGGCGGCGTATGTGGGACATCCTCTCCTGACGGCAAGACAGTGGTTTGCGGCGCTGTTTTGTCTGTATTGTCGAACGGCTAACCCGGTGCTGCACGAGGCACGGTGCAATTCTCGGGTTCGAGTTGCCTATCTAAAGTCTTCCAGGGGTAACAAGAACTCGATTTTTGTATTTCAAACAGTTACTGGCCGAATTTAAAACTATAAAACGTTTTCGTTGTCTGGTCATTAGGAGATAGTGTTACGTTAAGATTTTAATACAAGACAAATATTATAAACTCATATTCACACTCAGCCAGTGTTTGATAATGAGAGCATTTAGCGAATTTCAACGAATTTAGCACAAAACTGCAAATCTTAAACTTTTGCTAGCTTACACACCTCACAAGTTGACGAAAGGAACGTTTCCGCTGTTCACGCAGCAAAACTCAAGCACCAGGCAAGACGCTACCTTTTTTTTTTTTTTTTTTTTTTTGGTACTGCTAGCTCTATTCGAAACATATTTTGCAGAAAGTATCGACAAATACCATTGAATGTATCAGCAAAATTACATCACTGTCGACACATAGTTCAGGAGACATGCGGTCATAAACATGAAACTTTATAAATAATTTCGAACCTTTTCGGAATTTTTCCTCGCTTACAAGCTTAACATCAAACACTTAACTTATAAACTCATTTGTAAAGTAATCAGACGTTTGAAGCTGTTTTATACACTGGAGTTCGATGTTTTAAAGAAAGTGGTTGTTAGTATTTCACCAAGTTCCAAACACATCATCTCGTTGAAGTCCTCTTTGAGTGAACTTTCCATCATCATAGCGAAAATCATGTAGTTTCATTAAAAATATTCTGTGTCATAATTCGGCAGCTACTATTTGTATACAACACATTTTTCTCCTCATTTTCTGCTTCACTTAGCGAAAACAGCAGCTCGGTATACTTGTTCGTTCTGTATACAGGGTGTCCATTGATCGTGACCGGGCCAAATATCTCACGAAACAAGTGCCAAACGAAAAAACTACAAAGAACGAAACTTGTCTAGCTTGGAGGGGGAAACCAAATGGCGCTATGGTTGGCCAGCTAGGTGTAGCTGCCTTGGGTTAAACGGATATCAACTGCGTTTTTTTAATAGGAACCGCCATTTTTTATTACATATTCGTGTAGTACGTAAAGAAATATGAATGTTTTAGTTGGACCACATTTTTCGCTTTGTGATAGATGGCGCTGTAATAGTAACAAACATAGGCTCACAATTTTAGACGAAGAGTTGGTAAAAGATAGGTTTTTTAAATTAAAATACACAACGTAGGTACGTTTGAACATTTTATTTCCGTTGTTCCAATGTGATACATGTACCTTTGTGAACTTATCATTTCTGAGACCGCATACTATTACAGCGTGGTTACCTGTAAATACCACATTAATGTAATAAAGGCTCAAAATGATGTCGGTCAACCTCAATGCATTTGGCAATATGTGTAATGACATTCCTCTCAACAGTCAGTAGTTCGCCTTCCATAATGTTCGCACATGCATTGACAATGCGCTGACGCATGTTTTCGGGCGTTCTCGGTGGATCACGATAGCAAGTATCCTTCAACTTTCCCGTAATTTCTCTTGTGCCCAGTGGCAGAACTGTAAACGACTTTCAAAGTCGTCGCCATGCAATTCCTGGTGCATAGAAATATGGTACGGGTGCAACCGATGTTGATGTAGCATTCTCAACACCGACGTTTTGAGATTCCCGATTCTCGCGCAATTTGTCTCCTACTGATGTGCGGATTAGCCGCGGCAGCAGCTAAAACACCTACTGGGGCATCATCATTTGTTGCAGGTCGTGGTTGGCGTTTCACATGTGGCTGAACACTTCCTGTTTCCTTAAATAACGTAATTATCCGGCGAACGGTCCGGAGACTTGGATGATGTCGTCCAGGATACCGAGCAGCATACATAGCACACGCCCGTTGGGCATTTTGATCACAATAGCCATACATCAACACGATATCGACCTTTTCCGCAATTAATAAACGTCCATTTTAACACGTATCACGAAGCAAAATCGTCCGTACTGGCGGAATGTTACGTGATACCACGTATTTATACGTTTGTGACTATTGCAGCGCCATCTATCATAAAGCGAGAAAAGTGGTCCAACTAAAACATTCATATTTCTTTACGTACTACACAAATATGTAATAAAAAGGGGTTCCTATTTTTAAAAAACTCAGTTGATATCCATTTGACCTATGGCAGCGCCATCTAGCGTGCCACCCATAGTGCCATCTGGTTCCCCCCTTCAAACTAGACGAGTTTCGTTCTTTGTAGGTTTTTCGTTTGATGCTTATTTCGTGAGATATTTGGCCTGGTCACTATCAACAGACCAACCTGTATATTCTGTCCAGTCACATTCATATGAAGACCTGTCAAAAGCCTGAATAACCACCTTTTACAACACAGACAGCTGCGAGACGTGCAGGAAGAGAGCCAATGAGGTTCTCGAAGATACCGACTCCAGTGCCGTTGCCAGCTTCGCTTTGTTTCTCGGTTGAGGACCTGTTGCACGAACACCACGATCGATGTGATGCCACAGATTCTCGGTTGGGCTTAAATTCAAGTGTTTGGTGGCCAGGGGAATACCGTAGGCTGTTGTTGGTGCTCTTTAAACCACGCATGTACGCTGCTAGTTGTGTGACATGTTGCATTGTCCTTCTGGTAGATGCCATCGTGCCGAAGGGAAAGAAACTGCATGTAGGGGTAGACACGCTCTCTAAGGATATGTGCATACTTATGTTGATCAGATGTGAATTCCCGAACGACGAGATCACTTTTGTTGATTTTTTTACTCATTTTGTAGAAAGTATCCACATATACCACTGAATTTACCTGGCTCGGAGATTCTCTCCGCTCAGGGACTGGGTGTTGTGTTGTCCTCATCATCATCATTTCATCCCCATCGACGCGCAAGTTACCCACCGAATGACTTGCACCCGGCGAACGGTCTACCCAACGTGAGGCCATAGTCAGACGACATTTACATTTTTTTACTGAATGTACCAGCAAAATTATATCATTGTCGACACAAATTTCAAGGGATAACATAAACATGGCGACGAGTGGGTAAGACATATTCAGCAAGAATGTCTGACCGAATCCTAATCGCGTGAACCGTATATGTGTTTGTTTTGGGATTAATGAATCGCTTCAGGTGGACTCCGAGCTCAGTACTTCGCTGAAATCGCATCAGACTTTTTCCCTAGCTTTCAACAAAATTATTTGATGTAAATTTCGGGATGGTTTGTTTGGGAAGGGTATGGTTTATTCCTTCATCTTTTTCAAAACCAACGCTTGGGCCGTCTCTAACGATCTCATCGTCGACGGTATGTTAGACATTCTTCGTAAAGCTTATTGTTGAAGCAGTTATGAGAGACCTCTCTAATTACACTGTCCAATCACGTTAATGTGACCACAGCCTATGTTCGTCGGCAACTTTCAATAACCGCTCACAAGGCAAGTGGCGTCTACATCTACATCTGCATCTACATCTTACTCAGCAAGCCACCTAATGGTGTGTGACAGAGGGTAATTTCGGTACCACTATCTGATCCCTCCAATCCTGTTCCACTCGTGAACAAAGCGTGGGAGGAATGACTATCGGTAAGACTCTGTATTGGCTCTAATTTGTCGAATTTTCTCGTCGTGGTCAATACGCGAGGCGTATGTGGGGGGAAGTAACATGTAGTCCGACTCCTCGTGAAAAGTGCTGTCACGAAATGTCAATAGTAAATCTCTCTGTGATGCATAACGCCTCTCTTCTAACGTCTGCCAGTGGAGTTTGTTTAACATCTCCGAAGCACTCTCTCGCCAGCGAAACGATGCCGTGACGAAACGCGTCGCTCTTCGTTGGATCTTCTCTATCTCCTCTATCAGTCCTACATGATAGGGATCCTAGATATGAACAACTCTCAAGAATGGAGTGAACGAGCGCCTTATAACCCACTTCTTTCGGGGATGAGTTACATTTCCTCAAGATACTTCCGATGAATATGAGTCTGGTGTCTGCTTTTCCAACTATCCGTTTCATAGGGTCATTCCACTTAAGATCGCTCTGGATAGTTACGCCTAGATATCTTACGGCAGACGCTGTCTCCAGCTGTTTGTCATCAATGGTGTAGCTGTACAGTAGCGGATTTCTTCTCGTCTGTATGCGTAATATGTTACATTTATTTACATTCAGGGACAACTGCCAGAGTCTGCACCTTTCATCAATTCTCTGCAGGTGGTTCTGCAAATTTTTACTATCTTCAGGCGTTGCTATTTTGGCATAAACAACTGCATTATCTGCGAATAGCCTTATAGAGCATCCGACGCTTTCTACTATATCATTTACTTACAGGGCGGTCCATTGATAGTGACCGGGCCAAATATCTCACGAAATAAGCATCAAACGAAAAAACTACGAAGAACGAAATTCGTCTAGGTTGAAGGTGGAAACCAGATAGCGCTATGGTTGGCCCGCTAGATGGCGCTGCCATAGGTCAAACGAGTTTTTTTTAAAAATCGGAACCTCCATTTTTTTATTTCACATTCGTCTAGTACGTAAAGAAATATGAATATTTTATGTGAATCTTCAGGTTTTGGCGGCGCAAAGATGTTGCATTAAGTTTCGGGTGTGCAGCCGCAAGATATCTCCTTCTTCTTCTAATATTTCGGCCGTATAACGTTCATCTACCTTCAGAGTGAGCCGCAAGACTGCCGCTCCAGTGCTCGCTTCGTCCCTTTATGCTCGTGTACTGCGCGACTGCGCATGCGGCCACAGATGCAAAGGCGCCAGTGACGTTGGTCGGCGGCAGAGACGTGCAATTAGCGCGAGTTGTATCTATGACTCCGCAGTCGATCTGTGTTGGCATATCGATGTATCATTGTGAGCTGCACTGTGACGACGTCTTTGTGAGTTTATTACAGCAAGTGCCGGGTTCCATGATTTATCAAGATTGAAACCACTATCTCTATTTATTAAATTCGTCGTCAAGCGAATTTCAATTGCCTCCTTCACTATCGAGTCCCAAAAGGATGATGTAGTTTCCAAAATTTAGACGTTGGCATACAACATACTGTGACCATTATCAATACAGTGCTCTGCCACTGCCGACTTGTTAGGTTGTAAAAGCCGTGTGTACCTCCGGTGTTCTGTACATCTTTCTTGGACAGTACGAGATAGTGGTTTCAATCTTGATAACTCATGGAACCCGGCACTTACTGTAATAAACTCACAAAGACGTTGTCACAGTGCAGCTCACAATGATACATCGATATGCCAACTCAGATCGACTGCGGAGTCGTAGATACAACTTGCACATTATGCACGTCTCTGCCGCCGACCAACGTCTCTGGCGCATTTGCATCTGTGGCCGCATGCGCAGTCGCGCGGTACACGAGTATAAACGGGCGAAGCGAGCACTGGAGCGGCACCCGACCCGAATCCAACACCACTCCTGATGTGGTCCTTGCCTCTCCCAACCTCCTTGGGCGCATCACCGCAGATGTCCTTGACCTCATTGGCAGTGACCATGCTATGTTCTCCTCACTATCTCTAATGGTCGCCATCTCCGCAACGCTCCTCGCCCTGACGTCCCTCCTAAACTTGTCCATGATTACTCCCGTGCCAACTGGGATGCCTACCGGGACTCCATTCACACCCAGGTTGACGGCCACGACCTTACCCTCCAATCTCCTGATGACATCTACACTCCTGGAAATGGAAAAAAGAACACATTGACACCGGTGTGTCAGACCCACCATACTTGCTCCGGACACTGCGAGAGGGCTGTACAAGCAATGATCACACGCACGGCACAGCGGACACACCAGGAACCGCGGTGTTGGCCGTCGAATGGCGCTAGCTGCGCAGCATTTGTGCACCGCCGCCGTCAGTGTCAGCCAGTTTGCCGTGGCATACGGAGCTCCATCGCAGTCTTTAACACTGGTAGCATGCCGCGACAGCGTGGACGTGAACCGTATGTGCAGTTGACGGACTTTGAGCGAGGGCGTATAGTGGGCATGCGGGAGGCCGGGTGGACGTACCGCCGAATTGCTCAACACGTGGGGCGTGAGGTCTCCACAGTACATCGATGTTGTCGCCAGTGGTCGGCGGAAGGTGCACGTGCCCGTCGACCTGGGACCGGACCGCAGCGACGCACGGATGCACGCCAAGACCGTAGGATCCTACGCAGTGCTGTAGGGGACCGCACCGCCACTTCCCAGCAAATTAGGGACACTGTTGCTCCTGGAGTATCGGCGAGGACCATTCGCAACCGTCTCCATGAAGCTGGGCTACGGTCCCGCACACCGTTAGGCCGTCTTCCGCTCACGCCCCAACATCGTGCAGCCCGCCTCCAGTGGTGTGGCGACAGGCGTGAATGGAGGAACGAATGGAGACGTGTCGTCTTCAGCGATGAGAGTCGCTTCTGCCTTGGTGCCAATGATGGTCGTATGCGTGTTTGGCGCCGTGCAGGTGAGCGCCACAATCAGGACTGCATACGACCGAGGCACACAGGGCCAACACCCGGCATCATGGTGTGGGGAGCGATCTCCTACACTGGCCGTACACCACTGGTGATCGTCGAGGGGACACTGAATAGTGCACGGTACATACAAACCGTCATCGAACCCATCGTTCTACCATTCCTAGACCGGCAAGGGAACTTGCTGTTCCAACAGGACAATGCACGTCCGCATGCTTCCCGTGCCACCCAACGTGCTCTAGAAGGTGTAAGTCAACTACCCTGGCCAGCAAGATCTCCGGATCTGTCCCCCATTGATCATGTTTGGGACTGGATGAAGCGTCGTCTCACGCGGTCTGCACGTCCAGCACGAACGCTGGTCCAACTGAGGCGCCAGGTAGAAATGGCATGGCAAGCCGTTCCACAGGACTACATCCAGCATCTCTACGATCGTCTCCATGGGAGAATAGCAGCCTGCATTGCTGCGAAAGGTGGATATACACTGTACTAGTGCCGACATTGTGCATGCTCTGTTGCCTGTGTCTATGTGCCTGTGGTTCTGTCAGTGTGATCATGTGATGTATCTGACCCCAGGAATGTGTCAATACAGTTTCCCCTTCCTGGGACAATGAATTCACGGTGTTCTTATTTCAATTTCCAGGAGTGTATTCCTGCACTGGACCTTGTCTGACGCCGTCGCCACCCATATCCCCACCAAAGCCATCCACCCTCACTGCCCCGCCCTGCCTCCACAGGCCGTCCTTCTCCTTCGAGAGTCCCGCCGCCTCTACCGCTCTTTCCTCCGCACTCGTGACCGGGATACACTTACCCGCCACCGGCAATTACAACGACACATCCGCAACCTGCTTACTGCGAAGAAACGCCGTGCCTGGCGCCAGACATGTACACAACTCAACAACACGCTTCCCATAAACTCTTCCAAGTATTGGTCTGCTTTCCACCGCCTTACTGGGAGCGGCCCCACCCCCCAGTACCCTCTCCTCCTTAATGACCGTCCCTTTTCTGACAACATCAGTAAGGCCAACCACTTTGCCTCTCACCTCTCCGATGTTTTTTTCCATCCCAGATGATCCCCACTTTGATTATTCCCTCGTCCCTGACGTCATGGACCGTACGAATACCTCTGTCCCTCCCCTTGCTCCTAGATTCCAATACTTGGGCCACACACCACCATCTGAACTTAACACTCCCATCACTACACAGGACATCAGCCTCACACTCCGCACTAAACGCAACACTGCTCCCGGTGTAACATTACGAGTCAAGATAGCTGTAACGGAAATTGAATAGCGTAAAATTATCATTAAAAACGCAAGCCGCGCGATTTAATTGATTAGCGTAAAGTTATCATTAAAAACGCACGCCGCGCGATTTGTGACGATTTGGTTGGTCATGATAGTAGTAACATGCTTTTGAATACAATTAAAATATAACGGCGATACCTGTTTAGTGTTATTGGAAATAATATGTAGTAAATTAATGAGTAAGGTAGCCGATCCTATAAGAAGAGGTGAAATTGGGCATATTAAGGTGTTTTGCTTTATGTCGACTAAGCCGATGATACGGCGTCTTTTTTTTCGTTTACTCTTAGAAAAAAAAGCAAGTAAGGAAGTGCTAATTGTGCGTTGTGAAAAATATAGGGGCGAATTTTAAATAGCTACAGTGTATAATCAGACTAACAAATGGACATTCAGTTACGCGAAATAGCGGACAGCGAAGTGTGGTCATTAAATTGAGTACACCTACAGGGCGGTCAATTCCGGGATAAGTCTATTCGCATCTCACGAGGGACGCGGTATTGAGACCGGTTTTTTTTTATTATATCACGGAGAGCGGGCTTCAATTTATAAAAAGGAAAAAAGATGTATCATTATCATTGACTGTTGGTGTTAAGCAACCAAAACTGTTCATCAAAGGGTTTCGGTGAATGAGTGGTGAATGCGAAATGAAACTGTGAACGAAGTTATGTTAAATAAAGCAGAAGAGGCAAGACAGTTTGGTCGTATCTGTTATTATTCCATAAACCGTAACATTTCTTCTCGTTGTACGAAGCCCTTATAGACGATCGTTATGACCATTTGCTTTGAAGGGATCTCGTTACGAGTTAAGTTTTGGGGACCTGGTCAACAGGGGATAGTTCGTAGATCTTAACTACTGCAGCTATTCTGGAATCAGGTGCTACCTTGACCGTTGTGTATTGTCAATGGCTTAAGGTCATCATATCTCATGCTCTAAGATCGACGCGCCTTTCCTCTTGGTATAACGGTGTCTCACGGTAACAACGACAAAGCCGACGGCGAAGGAAGATACGGTAGAAGTGGCGCCACAACATGCGGCTCTATCGAGGAGGATTGCTGCATCGAGTCGAGTGTCATCCGGATTCACGAACCCTAGAGTTGGAAAATATAGTAGCAGCCAGTGAGTCTGTCCAATGAAAGAGGTATTCTTCAATAATCGCTAAAAGTGAGCGATACTACCTGGTATGATTAAAATAACTGTATAATTATTAAAAAAAAAAAGTTGAGACTTGTGATTTCGGTAGATAAATATATATAAATACATAGTGAAAATAAGTGTATGTCTAGGTAGTGAATAATCATGTCAAAACGAACGGAAAGAATACATGATAATGTGCAGTTGAGTAGAGTAATGAGTAGAGAGAGAGAGGAAAGTGAAGAGGATATGGATGATGCATCCCATGAGCTCAATCTGGGACAGGAGACATGTACAGATAATAATACAGTTATTGATTTAGAGCCGTTAGGAGATTCAAATACAATGATAAGTAAGGTAAGCAGCGTGGGAGAACATAAAGATCTTGAGGTTTCCGAAGTAGATCAGCAAGTTGATCCTCCAAATGGAAATATTAATCAAAAAATGTTTGATATGCTGGTATCAATAAATACTCAAATGGGTGTAATGAATGGAAGACTTGGTTCACTAGAAAAATATAATAAGCAATTAAAAGAGGACAATCAAAAGTTAAACGAAAAATTTGAGGCCAAATTTGGTTCATTAGAAGTTAAAATGGATTCTATGGAAAGCAAACTGAACACTTTTGATTATAAACTGGAAAATACTAAGAAAGAATTAAAGGCGGACTGGGAGACTCAATTAAATGCGAAATTTGGAGAACTAGATGTAGAGTTTTCTAACACCTTAGAAAGGCAATATAATAATTTAATGGGAAAACTTCATGACGTAGAAAAGAAATATGAGGTAGTTTCGAAGAGTTATGACGGCCTGTCCAATAGGATGGTTAAGTGTGAAAGCAGCTGTTTCAATGCTAGCGCACAGATAGAAGAGCTTTCGAAACAAATAGTCGAGTTTGAGTCCAATGCTCGTAAGGGGATTGACAAGTATTTAGTAGATCAAACTAAAAGACTTGACGAAAATCTATCTGAATGGATAGAAATAAAAGGAAATGAAATTGTAGACAAGGTTAAGACTACTATTGGATCCCAGCCAAATGAAAAGATCAATGAGAACCTAAGTAGAATTGATGAATTAATTAAGCTTTTCACTAGCGAAATTCAGGAAATAAAAGAGAAAATAGTTGATGAGTTACCTAAATGGAAAAAGGAAACCAATCATAAATTGGCGGAGTTAGAACGAAAGTCATCACAAAATTTGTTGACAGAGGACGAAAGTTCGGAGAATAGGTCGAAAAACAACCGAACATGTGATAATACGAAGTACAATTGTGGTGAAAATTTGCATTGGGAAGTTGATGATTCGGTTGGTAAAGATGATGATTCTTTTCGTCAGCGAGGATTTTTGTCTTCTTTAAAGGTGGAGAACAGCATTTTTAAAAGTAGACAATTCCCAACATTCTCCACTGAAAAGAACAACCTGCATCCGAAAATCTTTATCAATAATTTCAAAAGAATATTTCCACGTAGCTGGTCAGAACACGACCGACTTCAGTTTATAGTATCCAAAATTACCGGAGAAGCCGCATTATGGGCCGCTGAAGTAAGTGAAAGTAGCCATACTTGAGCTGAGTTTGAACAACTTTTTTTGGCTAAATACTGGTCGTCGAGTAAACAAGAGAAATTAAGAAAAGAGGTTTACCAACCTGAGTATTTTAACAGTAAAAGGAGTACTTTAAGGCAATATTTTGAAAAGTACATAAATAAGACACGTTATTGGAGTGATCCAATTTCTCACAAGGAAGTGATCAGAATTTTGAAGGGAAGGTTGCCCATAAATATACGTGAAAAGTTAATAAATGTTCCTGACCACGATGTAGAACAGTTCTTGTCGGTGATTGACTCTATAGATATTATTATGGAAGACGCAAGACAAATGAGTAGTAATCAAATGTCGACTCACACTCATAGTAATACGAATAATTATAATAACAATAATTTAACGTATGATAATAATAATACCGAAAACCAGGTCAAACCCGCATCACAGGAGCGTGGACAATCTTCATCCTATGGCTGCAATAAAAACAATGATTATAATAAATATAGAAGAGATACTTACTGTGCTAGAGGTAAATCTCGATATGGTGACGCGAATGTGCATAGTAGTGATATTAATAAGAGTAACAGGTACCCAAGTGATGATCCCAGTTGTATTCGACCTTGGGAAGATAATTCGAAGCATAATGTTCATCGGCAGTATGGAACAAATGCCTCGATTCCTCATCCAGCACAAGGAGTTATACCAATGGGCGAAGGAGCCTCCAATGTGCGACGGGGTGAATACCATAACTCGGATCATACTGTAAGGATTGTGGAAGTTCATGAACCCCCAACGATGACTCAACGAGATAGATTAAACTAATACCAGTCACCAAATGCCTTCCTAGGATGACTGGAAAGGAGAAGGAAGGCAGGCATCAATTTGAACTGAGAGTATTAAGGTACAATAATGATCAGGATATAAGGAATGAATTAATTGAAGAAAAACCTGAAGTTTCTAATAAATGTGGACAAATTTTACAGGCAATAATTCCAACAAGTATAAATAATGATGATGTTGACATATTAATTGATACTGGAGCAACTATTAGTGTCATGACGCTGGACTGTTTAAAACAGACAAGCCGAGGGGTAAAAATACCCACTTTTCCTATCACAGGATGTACCGTGTCTGGCGCGTTCAGCGTAAAAATGCAAAAAGTTGTGAAACAGGTACGTGTCGACGTTACAATACGGGGGGCTCAAATAGAAAGTACATTCCTGGTTGTTCCTAAAATGACAGTACGATGTATCTGGGGTTTGGATTTTTTATGTGAGACCGGTGCAATCATTAATTTAGAGAAAGGTGAATGTATATTTAATTCCAATGTTAATGTTTTGACAGCCACCCTGAGAAAGGGCCGAGTAATTCCAAATCAGTTGTGTATGAATCTAATGGTAAAATATGTCAGTATTGATGATGAAAATATGTATGATATATGCCTTATTGAATGTTCTGAAGAAATGATTGATAAAATGTCATTGCAAGAAAAGGTGTTAGAATCAGAATATTTATCTATTACCCAAAGGGACGAACTGTACTACTTGTTGGAAGCATATCAGTCGATTTTAGTAAACGTCCGGGTATAATAAAAGACTTTGAATTCCATATAAAGACGTATGCACATAAACCCTTTTGTCGTACTTCCTATTCTATCCCATGGACAAAGAAAGAAGTAGTCAGAAAGGAAATCAATAAAATGTTAGAATTGAGCCCTCAGATTCCGAATATTGTAACTCTCTTGTGGCTGTAATAAAACCCAATGGTGACATCAGATTGGTGTTGGATGCCAGAGAGATCAATAAGATCATTATACCTGTACGAACGTGACCTAAGAACCTAGAAGAGTTAGTACAAAAGTTTTATGGTGCGCACTTCTTAACTCCTTTGGATATGCGTAGTTCATATTGGCAAACTAGAATATCGAAAGAATCTAGAAAATATACTGCATTCATTTTTCTGGGCCGAAGTTACCAGTTTACCGTCATGCCATTTGGGTTGAAAATAAGCGGTGGTGTTTTCATATCGGCATTAGATACCGTACTGGGCAGAGACCTTTTGAATGAAGTTACTTTATATGTGGATGATTTGCTAATTGCTTCTGAAACTTGGGAGGAGCATTTGGACTTATTAAGAAGAGTTTTTGCGAAATTTTTGGAATACGGAGTTACTGTAAATTTGAGCAAATCCAAGTTTGCTCATAACCAATTGAAATTTCTTGGACATATAATCACTCCTGAAGGGATAAAACCAAATCCTAAAAAGATGGATGCGATTAACAGATGTGCTTATCCAAAAAATAGGACGGAATTAAAGTCATTTATCGGCTTAGTTTCATTTTTTCGACGATTTTTACCCAATCAGTTAGGAAGCCAAGACTGTTTGTTACGGCTGTTAAGAAAAAAATGTCATGTGGGAGTGGAATTCCGAATGCACGCAAGCTTTTGATAACATCCGCAATGCTTTGACTAATGCTCCACTGTTACATCGTCCGAGACTTGATCAAGATTTTTATATTGCTGCGGATGCTTCTGAAACAGGGTTGGGTGCCACTCTTTTCCAGATGGACAATCCAGAAGACATCAGTACCATCAAGATAGTTGGGTTTGTCAGCAGAACACTCTCTAGCTGTGAACGTGCATATTGTACTACTGAATTGGAAGTACTGGCCGTGGTCTGGTCCCTTAGAAAGTTTCGCTATTTTGTATATGGAAAGAAGATCATTGTATTCTGTGACCACAAAGCTTTATCTTTTATTTTAACAGGAAGGATGTTCCATTCACGTTTAACCCGGTGGGCCTTGCTACTGCAAGAATATGATATTACGCTCAAATACATCAGAGGGAGAGACAACATCATAGCCGATGCTCTTTCAAGACTACCGAAAAGAAAGAATGACGACGAGTGTGAAGAACGGACTATTGACTTTAAAGTCATGAATTTATCAAGGCAATATTGTGAGAGGCAGATTTCACAGCTATGTCGACAACTATGTCCACAACTGCAAGAAGATGATAAGTTGTGGAAAGCCATTAGGCATGCTGTTGAAAGCAAAACGCTAAGTCACTCTCAAGAGCAGTATCAATTAAAATCCGGAATATTGTATCGGGGGAAGGATGAAGAAGATGTTTGGAAAGTTTGTGTTCTAAATAAATATTTAGAATCACTAGTATGGTACACTCACTTGAATTGGGGTCATTTTGGTGCCGCTAAATGTACAGCCAAAATAGCACAATACTGCTATCATCCAAATTTGGGACGTATAGCTACAAATATTCTTAAGAAGTGCAAAATATGTCAGAAGGCGAAACCCATAAACTATTGTTGGAAGATAGAATTACAACCTATCATAACACAACAACCTTTAATGTTGGTGTCATGTGATGTCTGTGGACCATGTCCCATGACACATTGACGGTTCAAATATGTATTGGCTTTCTATGATCTCTTTTCAAAATATGTGAAATTATATCCTTTGAAAAATCTCCACGTTCGACCCATGTTACGCAAATTTATCAACAACTATATAACTGAGCTTGGCAAACCTATAATGGTCTTGACAGACAACGCTGCTTATTATACAAGCAAAGTGTGGAGAGACACTATGAATGAACAAGGAATCCAGCACATTTACATCTCAAGATTTTACCCTTGTGGAAATCCGGTTGAGAGAATCTTCCGAGAGTTGAACCGATTTTTACGGACGTACATACCCAAACAACATTATAAATGGATCGATTGGATTTATGAATTTGAGAAAGTGTATAATGACTTACCACACTTATCGAAAGGTTATTCACCTAACCAAATAGTATTTGGTGAAAGTATTGTGCCAGAATGGATGAAGAAATTACCTGTGATAGAACAAAAGATTACCAAGAAAGAAGATATGGTGAAGAAGGTCTACGAAAACCTGAAGCATCAAGCACAATTGAGAAAAACCCGTTTTGATAAAAATGTGAAGAAAGTAGTCACATATGATGTAGGGGAAGAAATTTTATTGAGAAATCTCCCAAAGCATCAACCAGGAAAAGACTGAATAAGAAATGGCAATATTTATATACAGGTCCATACAAAATAATGAAAATACCTCATGAAGGGCGCTACCTCCTGGCAGATTGAGATACTGATGTAATTAAAGGCTTGTTCCCTCACATAGACCTGAAGAAGTATTATCAATAATGAGCAAAACATAGATTCAAGAAACACTGAATGATACCAAGACTACACTCAGTGGACTAAATAAAAGCACCAGTGGATAAATACGTACTTATACTAACTTACAAAGAAAATTAAAGAATGTACCGACGATTTCCATGAGATACCTTCTTGGTATCAGCAACAATGTCGACGCTGAAATACGATTTATCCTCTCACCGAACAGCGAGGATGGATGAGTTAAAAGTGGAATTAAGAGGAACAGAAAAGGACCAAATCCTCTCTGGTTAAACAAGTGGCCTAATAAGGGTTTTGGCCTAGGATGCCAATCTTCAAACCCGGCTGTGATCCCAGCCTTGCACAGTCGGGTGAAGAACTGAGGGCATCATCCAAGGGAAAAAAAAATGGTGTGAATATGAAGTGATTAGTGTGAAGTGTTTCTAAGACAACCTATAAACATATGTGGAATTCAGTCAAGGGCATTTTGTCTAGGCCCATTAACTCAACTTAAATATTGTAGAATGTATGTACTGACTTGTTGAGTGAATCTGAGAGTGAGTGTATTCGCCGAAACAAATACCTTCTCCTGTTACTGTAAAAAAGAAAAAAAAAAAAAAAGAAAAAAAAGCCTGTTCTGTCTGGAACCCTCTTCAAGACATCACAGTCTGGGAGGCCGTGTAACATTACGAATCAAGATAGCTGTAACGGAAATTGAATAGCGTAAAGTTATCATTAAAAAAGCACGCCGCGCGATTTAATTGATTAGCGTAAAGTTATCATTAAAAACGCACGCCGCGCGATTTGTGACGATTTGGTTGGTCATAATAGTAGTAACATGCTTTTGAATACAATTAAAATATAACGGCGATACCTGTTTAGTGTTATTGGAAATAATATGTAGTAAATTAATGAGTAAGGTAGCCGATCCTATAAGAAGAGGTGAAATTGGGCATATTAAGGTGTTTTGCTTTGTGTCGACTAAGCCGATGATACGGCGTCTTTTTTTCGTTTACTCTTAGAAAAAAAAAACAAGTAAGGAAGTGCTAATTGTGCGTTGTGAAAAATATAGGGGCGAATTTTAAATAGCTACAGTGTATAATCAGACTAACAAATGGACATTCAGTTACGCGAAATAGCGGACAGCGAAGTGTGGTCATTAAATTGAGTACACCTACAGGGCGGTCAATTCCGGGATAAGTCTATTCGCATCTCACGAGGGACGCGGTATTGAGACCGTTTTTTTTTAATTATATCACGGAGAGCGGGCTTCAATTTATAAAAAGGAGAAAAGATGTATCATTATCATTGACTGTTGGTGTTAAGCAACCAAAACTGTTCATCAAAGGGTTTCGGTGAATGAGTGGTGAATGCGAAATGAAACTGTGAACGAAGTTATGTTAAATAAAGCAGAAGAGACAAGACAGTTTGGTCGTATCTGTTATTATTCCATAAACCGTAACATTTCTTCTCGTTGTACGAAGCCCTTATAGACGATCGTTATGACCATTTGCTTTGAAGGGATCTCGTTACGAGTTAAGTTTTGGGGACCTGGTCAACAGGGGATAGTTCGTAGATCTTAACTACTGCAGCTATTCTGGAATCAGGTGCTACCTTGACCGTTGTGTGTTGTCAATGGCTTAAGGTCATCATATCTCATGCTCTAAGATCGACGCGCCTTTCCTCTTGGTATAACGGTGTCTCACGGTAACAACGACAAAGCCGTCGGCGAAGGAAGATACGGTAGACCGGACACGACTGTATTACCTACCGCCACCTCAAACACTGCCCTCCCTCCTTCCTTTCAGTCCTTGCCACCCTCTACAATGTCATCCTTGCCACTGGCTTCTATTCCGACCTGTGGAAAACCTCCCGTATCCTGATGTTCTCCAAACCCAACAAGCCTCCATCTGATGCCTCTTCCTATCGTCCTATCTGTCTCACATCGGTGTTCAGCAAGCTTTTGGAATCCATCCTTTCCCGTCGCATCCATCACCACCTCCGCCAAAACCACTTCCTCCCTAATACCCAATGTGGCTTTCGACCGTCCTTCTCTGCTGATGACCAACTCCTCCGCCTCACTCATCTCCTCTCCCTCCAGCTTAACTCCCGTTGCTCCGCCATTTTTGTCTCCCTTGACATAGAAAAGGCCTACGACCGTGTCTGGCATCCCGGTCTCCTGTTTAAACTCCAAACCTATGCCCTTCCTATCAACTACATCCGTCTGATGGCCTTCTTCCTCTACCACCGCCCCTCCCATGTTACCATCCATAATGCCACTTCCCACACCTTCTACCCCTCTGCAGGTGTGCCCCAGGGCTCTGTCCTCTCCTCTACCTCCTGTACACGGCAGATATGCTCCAACCCCCCCCCCCCCCCTCCAGTACACCTTTTGCAATATGCTGATGACACCGCATTCCTCACCCTCGCTCCTACCCTCCAACGGTCCCAACGCCTTCTCCAGAATCACCTTGACTATTTTGCTGCATGGTGTAACCAGTGGCTCCTGAAACTCAATCCTTCCAAGACCCAGGCGATCATCGTAGGTCGTACCGCTCGCTCCTTCCAGCTCCTGGATTCTCCCTTACTGTCTGCGCCCGTCCTGTCCGCCTCAGCCCCATCCTCACCTACCTTGGCTTCACCACTGATCGTCACCTCACCTGGAGATCTCATCTCCGCTCCATCCAATCCAAAGCCGACAACCGCCTCTGACTCCTCAAACTCCTCTCTGGCCGGACATTGGGGTTGCACCCCTCTACCATCCTCCACACATACAAATCCTTAATCCGTCCCATCCTCTGTTATGCCAGTCCTGCCTGGATATCTGCCCCCCGCCCCCAATTCTATAAGTCCCTCCAGATGCACTCCACCTCGCCTTCCGTATATGCCTCCCGTTCCCCACGCAGATCCTCTATGATCTCATTCCTTTCCCCCATCTGCTCCTATTCCTCGAACATATCCACATCCTCTACACCTCCCGCCGCCTTGAACCCCCTCACCCCCTGGTTGCTCCTCTTCTCTCCCATCCCTGCCCCCTGCCATGTCTTCACTGTTGTGTCCCCCCTACCCTCCATCTCTGCACCCTACATCCCCTTTCCCAAGGTGGCTTCCATCAACTCCCCCTCCCCGATGATGCCCTCTCTCCCTCCATTTATCCCTCCTATCAACTCTGATCCTCACTCCCCCTCCTTTCCTCTGTCCTTTTCCTGGGCTCCCTCTCCCCCCCTTCCATCCTCTTTCTTCCCCACCTCCCCTCTCTTTGCCCCTTCTCTCCCCCGAGTCCTTTTACATTTCCCTCCTCTGCCTCCTCTCATTCCCTCTCGTGTCTGCCCTTCTCCCCCTTTATTTGTCCTCTCCCTTCTTGGTTCCCCCCCCTTTTTTCGTTTTTTCCCCTCCTCCAGGTCCCCCCCCCCCCATCTGCCTTTGGCTCGGGAGTGTCACCTTTGTGCCGCCACTTTCGTGCAGTGTTCTACAGTGAGTGTTCTACAGTGAGTGTTTTACAGTGAGTGTTCCGTGTTGTGTTTTTTGGGAAGTGTTGCGAACGGCCATCATACTGTCGCTGGGTGTGCCTTTTATCTCTTGCGAACAGAAACCAGACTGTCGCCGTGTTTTTTTAATTGTGTGTGTGCTATGTTACTTGTCTGATTCCTGTCTCTTTTATTAACGTTGCCAACCCCTTCTGCTTTCTGTTTTAACTTTCCGCATTTTTCCGCCATTTTACACTTGACGTCACCGTTATATCACCTGTTTTTCTTGTTTCTTTTCTTCTTCCGTTTTTTAAAATAAAAGTCTGTAGGTTGTAGAGCAGCGTACTAAGCTGCTGCCAGCCCGCCCCCTTTGGGGGGAATTGAAAATCAATAAAGAAAAAAAGGAAACTGGAGCGGAAGTCTTGCGACTCACTCTGAAGATGGCTGGGCGGTATACAGTCGAAATACTAGAAGAAGAAGGAGATTTCTTGCGGCTACACACCCGAAACTTAATGGAAAATGAGTATTTTAGTTGGACCACTTTTCTCGCTTTGTGATAGATGGCGCTGTAATAATCACAAACGTAGAAGTACGTGGTATCACGTAATATTCCGCCAGTGTGGACAGTATTTGCTTCGTGATACATTACCCCTGTTAAAATGGACCGTTTACCAATGGTGAAAAAGGTCGATATCGTGTTGATGTATGACAATTGTGATCAAAATGCCCAACGGGCGTGCGCTATGTATGCTGCTCGGTATCCTGGACATTATCCAAGTGTTCGGACCATTCGCCGTTAGTTACGTTATTTAAGGAAACAGAAGGTGTTCAGCCACATGTGAAACGTCAACCTCGACCTGCAACAAATGATGATGTCCATGTAGGTGTTTTAGCTGCTGTCGCGGCTAATCCGCACATCAGTAGTAGACAAACTGCGCGAGAATCGGGAATCTCAAAAACGTCGGTGTTGAGAATGCTACATCAACATCGATTGCACCTGTGCTATATTTCTATGCACCAGGAATTGCATGGCGACGACTTTGAACGTCGTGTACAGTTCTGCCACTGGGCACAAGAGATATTACGGGACGATGACAGATTTTTTGCACGCTTTCTATTTAGCGACGGAGCGTCATTCACCAACAGCGGTAACGTAAACCGGCATAATATGCATTATTGAGCGACGGAAAATCCACGATGGCTGCGACAAGTGGAACATCAACGACCTCGGCGGGTTAATGTATGGTGCCTCATTATGGGAGGATGGGTAATTGGCCCCCATTTTATCGATGGCAATTTAAATGGTGCAATGTATGCTGATTTCTTACGTAACGTTCTACCTATGTTACTACAAGTTATTTCACTGCATGACAGAATGGCGATGTACTTCCAACATGATGGATGTTCGGCACATAGCTCGCGTGCAGTTGAAGCGGTATTGAATAGCATATTTCATGACAGGTGGATTGGTTGTCGAAGCATGGCCGCAAGTTCACCGGATCTGACGTCCCCGGATTTCTTTCTGTGGGGAAAGTTGAAGGATATTTGCTATCGTGATCCACCGACAACGCCTGACAACATGCGTCAGCGCATTGTCATTGCATGTGCGAAAATTACGGATGGCGAACTACTCGCTGTTGAGAGGAATGTCGTTACACGTATTGCCAAATACATTGAGGTTGACGGACATCATTTTGAGCATTTATTACATTAATGTGGTATTTACAGGTAATTACGCTGTAACAGTACCTGTTCTCAGAAATGATAATTTCGTAAAGGTACTTGTATCACATTGGAACAACCGAAATAAAATGTTCAAACGTAGTTACGTTCTGTATTTTAATTTAAAAAACCTACCTGTTACCAACTGTTCGTCTAGAATTGGGAGCCATATGTTTGTGACTATTACAGCGCCATCTATCACAAAGCGAAAAAAGTGGTGCAACTAAAACATTGATATTTCTTTACGTGCTACACGAATATGTAATAAATATGGGTGTTCCTATTTAAAAAACGCAGTTGATATCCGTTTGACCTACGGCAGCGCCATCTAGCGTGCCAACTATAGCGCCATCTGGTTTCCCCCTTCAAGCTAGACATGTTTCGTTCTTTTTAGTTTTTTCGTTTGACGCTTATTTCGTGAGATAATTGGCCTGGTCACGATCAATGGACCACCCTGTATATTGTGAACAGCAATGGTCCTATCACACTTGCCTGTGGTACTCCGGATATTACTTTTACATCTGTCGATTTAGTTCCATTAAGAGCGACGTGTTGAGTCCTACCTGCAAGAAAGTCTTGAATCCAATTGCAGGTGTGCTCCGATACTCCGTAAGCTCGTATTTTTTTCATTAAACTGCAATGCGGGATGGTGTCAAATGCTTTACTGAAATAAAGGAACACGGATCAACCTGAGCGCCGTTGTCCACTGGGTTGTGGGCCTCATGGAGCAACAGAGTGAGCTGAGTTTCGCTGGATCTCTGTTTGCGGAATCCATGTTGATTTTTATAGAGGAGCATGAAACATGTTCCATAATTCTAAAGCAGATTGATGTTAACGATATGGATCTACAATTGCGTGGATCTCTCTTACGCCCTTTCTTAAAAACGGGAATGATCTGCGCTATTTTCCAGTCGTTGGGTACCTTTCGTTGCACAAGCGATCTACGATAAATTACTGCTAGAAGGGGATCAAGTTCTTTCGCATAGTATTTACAGAATCTTATATTTATTTCATCTGGTCCTGAAAGCTTTCCAATACTAAACCATTGTAGTTGCTTTTAAATTCCGCGATCGGTTATCTCAGTATCTGCCATTTCGAATTTCGCATGACGATTGAAGGGAGGGACAGTGTTACGATCTTCAGCGGTGAAATTACTTTGGATGGCCGAATGCAGTACTTCGGCCTTCTCTCTGTTATCTTCCATTTCGGTGCCGGTATAGTCGCTGATAGAATGAATAGCGCTAGCAGTGGAGCGTATCAAAATCGTGTCAAGGGGTTCCGGAAATGACTGCAGTCGTTTAAATGTTCTTTAGTGTACGTCTATGGTCACAATAGACGTAAAGTAAAGGAAACGTATCCTATATTCGAGTTACTGTTTTATTCAGACAATGTCGCAGCTTGTGAAACGGCAGTCGTTGTCGTAATGTGGAAATGGAGCGATTTATCTGACTTCCAAAAGAGCATAAGCACTGGACTTCGTACCAAGCATAGATATCTGAAACGGCCTAGTTTATAAACTGTTCACTTGTCGCAGTTGTTCATGTGTACCGTGCATGGAAAAATGGTGCTGTTCAACACCGACGCTGAGGCAACTGTGTTGTACCGCTGGCCATACATGAGAGGGCTGAACAACAGCTTTCAAGATGTGTACGTGCAAATAGACGTGCAACTGTTGAGCAGCTGACCGCCCGGATGAATCAAGGGGCCACCAACAGTGTCTCCTGAACGACTGTTCAGCGAACGTTCCTGTGTATGGGCCTCTGCACCATCCATGCTCACTGCTATTCGTTGGTGACAAAGAATGGAATTGACACCCCAATACGCTGTAAGACGTTATGGTCTCCTGACTTTCATTGCTTACATATTCCGCCCTCACAATCATATTCCGCACATCAAGACGCTTCATTCGAACCTAAACTCGATAAGATAGAGTCAGTGTTGTATGAATTCATGTAATCGATATGCAAATAACAAGTAAGCGCACCGTGGTTGAAATACTCGAGGCTGGCGTACACACATACATTCAAGACACAACGGTCACAGGGGCTTTTAGTTCAAGAGAGACAACCGCACGCCATGAGGCCGGTTCCAACCCATCTACGTCGGCCGGTGACCGCCAGTAGAGCAGCCAGCGTTTGCCCGAGTGAAAGGACGACCCAGTGTTCGGCTTAAAAGCAAATTCCGCTACATTGTGGGGGAGCAGCCAGCCTACGAGTTCTTTACACATAGCACGTAGTTTCAGAGATTTTCACAGGGAGACAGCAAACGCCAAACGCCGATACTACAGATTTCGGGATTGGTCGCCTTAAACGAAACATCATTCTTCCGTTGTAGAAGAGCAATGCTGATTGGTAGACGATATTTCTGACGCCTTGAGGTGAAGGAGTAATGGAAGAGACCAAAAGATATACCCCTTCACGTCTGGCATGGAGAGGGGCCATTCCATTGTCGCTCTTGGAGTGAGAACACGTAACGAGAGCGTGCGCGCTCGTACGTGTACTCAAAGAGCGAGGAACAAGTCTCTCCTCAGTACTTCACTGGGAGAGCACCTCTGTCGAGAGCGAATCGGAGAGCGACTCTATATTGAGTCCTTGCGATTAAGTGTTGTTCACTGTGTTGGCTGCCACACTTATTGTGTGATGTGAACGGACAGACTTATAGTTAAATGCTTGCGAGCGAATTTTGAGTGGCATCGCGGTGGACTGGTTATCTGACAGGTGTACCACGCCAATAGTTAGACTAGGGGCGAGTTGGAGTCCTTGACTTCATCAAGGCATAGGGAGAGTTTGACTGGCGAAGGTCAATCCAGATAAAACGAGAGTTATCTTATTTGTCAGCAGCGAGCAGCGCAGACAGCAGTCATTGCAGCTTACGGTATTGTGGCCTACAGCTCTTCGAGCCCCATATTTCCTCCACAACAGTACACTTCACTGCATTTCACACGCGACAGCCTCGACCATACATAGCAACATTCTAACAGATAATTATTCAAGTTTAGTAGGCGCGGCTCTCAGCCATTCTGCTGAGGCAATAACAATCTTAAACTTGGTATAGAAATTTTATTAGCGAATCCTATCCTTGAGAGGTAACTTCACATTCCGAAAAGAACCAGGATATAACTTGCTCAATTCATAACTAAAAGTGCCATTGTGATTTCTCAGAATTTTTGCAAAATAAATAATAATTTTCGTTAGTTTCATGTTTTTCTTACACTAACTAGCACTACTCCAGTACTCAAGTATCCCACTACTTACGTAAGAAATTTGGTGAATTTTTGTGTCATTTCCTTACAGCGGACGACTCCAGAATATATTTATTGCTGAAAGTTTTTCAGGCATTTCTCTTTAGAACGTTAGGAGCGTCTGTCTGACTTCTGTAGTAGTGTGGGGATGGAAATTGCATCTTGCAGGTGCCACAGGGTAAAGGGTACATCTCAGATTAATCCGTTGCGCAGAATGACAGAATAGAACCCACAAGCTCACAACGCCAATACCCCAACTGGAGACCCATTGAGTTTTATGAACAGGTGGCCATTAACCTGTATGACCTGTAACGTATGAAATGAAACACTCTGCGACGATCAGGGGGCATTATGGTTTGAGGAATATTTTCGTAGCATTCACGGGGTAATCTCGTTATTCTGGAAGGCACAAACCTTCATGCAGTTTGTTCTTCCTCGACACGACGACCTCACAAGCAGGACAATGCGGCGCGTGACACAGCTCTCAGTCCACTTGCGTCGCTCGAAGAGCACCAAGACGCATTGACTGTACTCCCTTGGCCACCAAACTTACCAGTTTAAAACCCAATCTAGAAACTGTGGATCCTCAGTGAAGAAACCTAGCATAGGAGGCCACGACAATGGGGTCGGCATGTCTGCACATCCCTGTCGGTACTTGCCAGAACTTCACTCACTCCCTTTCTGCACGACTCGCAGCGGTTCGCCGTGCTAAACGTGCCAGGATTCTGACAGGTGATCGCATTAATGTGACTGGACAGTGCAGTTTAAGACCTAAGGATCCGTGACACTTGAAATAGACCGAGATATAATGCACTATTTTCATACAAAAAAAAGTTACTGTTTCTCTTGGCTGTTAGTAGAAAACCTAAAACTACTGTTTCGCCTTGATGAAGTCACTTGTGCTACCAGGCGTGGAATGGCAAGACCGCTGCTAATAACAGCCACTGGTAGAGTAGCATTAAATCACAGATGTATCGTACGGAAATAGCAGTCCCCGAAAGTACACAAATTTTTATCAACCCTCTATCGCAGCGTACGTTCGTTTTAATGATAGTATTGATGTGACAGACATACACACGCCGAACGTTTTCCAGTAGTACTCACTAGAGTACCTATTGGGGAGAGTCAACAGAATTTTAGCTCTGTCCTCCTTCAGTAGAGGTTCTCTAAATAAGCTTTCGCTGGAACTACACCTTTCTTCCGAAGACATCCATTTCCGTTCCTAAAACAACTCTATTAACATTCTAATGGACTATACAACATTAGCAGGGTATCTGTTGGTTAATTAGATATCTCTCATGCTCGCTTGATAAAGACTGCACATAACGAAGCAAATTCTGCAATAGGCCACATTAGAGTCTTTTTTTTTGCGGTTACTTTTATAAATTCACTGTACATTCCACTTTTTACGCAACAGAAATAAGTCTTCCATTCGCCAAGTTCTAGTTTCATTTTAGCCAGTTGCTTAATAGCAGGTGGCTATAGTTAAAATTTACTCTGGGAAAAAATTATTTCGAATTTTGCCAGCCAGGTACAGATATGGAACTGTATAGCATCTCGTCGACATCCCCGGTGTTCGTATTGGCCGGCCGGAGTGGCTGTGCGGTTCTAGGTGCTACAGTCTGGACCTGAGAGACCGCTACGGTCGCAGGTTCGAATCCTGCCTCGGGCATGGATGTGTGTGATGTCCTTAGGTTAGTTAGGTTTAATTAGTTCTAAGTTCTAGACGACTGATGACCTCAGAAGTTAAGTCGCATAGTGCTCAGAGCCATTTGAACCATTTCGTTCGTATTGAAGAAACTGTGTAAGGGACGTTGTTTGACCTCTTTTGACCACGTCCTCTTCCTAGTATATTACATACGGAAACATTTTTGTGCGTCTTTCTTGCCTTTACAGTGCCAGATTTGCAACTGGTGGCCAAAATTTGAACCAATTTTTGCCAGTGTAAATCGGTTCCGAATTAACATACACTACTGGCCATTAAAATTGTTAGACCACGAAGATGACGTGCTACAGACGCGAAATTTAACCGACAGGAAGAAGATACTATGATATGCAAATGATCAATACACAAACCGCACTTGAAAGGCGTTGCTTGGTGAAACGTTGTTGTGATGCCTACTGCTGCAAAGGTCGTCGAACTGTATGTGCAGATGGTAGTTGTCTTGCAAACGTCTCCATCTGTTGACTCAGGGATCGAGACGTGGCTGCACGATCCGTTACAGCCATGCGGATAAGATGCGTGTCATCTCGACTGCTAGTGACACGAGGCCGTTGGGATAGATCACGGTGTTCCGTATTACCCTCCTGAACCCACCGATTCCATATTCTGCTAACAGTTATTTGATCTTGACCGACGCGAGCAGCAATGTCGCGATACGACAAACCGGAATGGCGATAGGCCACAATCCGACCTTTATCAAAGTTGGAAACGTGATGGTACGCATTTCCCCTCCTTACACAAGACATCACAACAACGTTTCACCAGGCAACGCCGGTCAACTGCTGTTTGTGTATGAGAAATCGGTTGGAAACTTTCCTCACGTCAGTACGTTGTAGGTGTCGCCACCGGCGCCAACCTTCTGTGAATGCTATGAAAAGCTAAATCATTTGCATATCACAACATCTTCTTCCTGTCGGTTAAATTTCGCGTCTGTAGCACTTCATCTTCGTGGTGTAGCAGTTTTTAGCGCGTTTTTGACCGCAGAGAGAATGGCATCGCCGTGTTCGAAACCCGATCACTTTTTCCTGTATTTTTTTATTATCTTTATACTCATGCACATAGAATGTTATCACACATGAATGTTTCTTACCGTGTTAAGGGATGCACGCGTGTTGCGTGAATTATAACATTTCAACTACGTTGCGCAATAAGTGTTATACGTTCATTATATGTATGTGTGGTATTTACAGAGCTTACAATCATTTTAAATTATGATATTCTTACATTTCACTCTTGTTGTTGTTGTTGTGGTCTTCAGTCCTGAGACTGGTTTGATGCAGCTCTCCATGCTATTCTATCCTGTGCAAGATTCTTCATCTCCCAGTACCTACTGCAACCTACATCCTTCTGAATCTGCTTAGTGTATTCATCTCTTGGTCTCCCTCTAAGATTTTTACCCTCCACGCTGCCCTCCAATACTAAATTGGTGATCCCTTCATGCCTCAGAACATGTCCTACCAACCGATCCCTTCTTCTGCTCAAGTTGTGCCACAAACTTCTCTTCTCCCCAATCCTATTCAATACTTCCTCATTAGTTATGTGGTCTACCCATCTAATCTTCAGCATTCTTCTGTAGCACCACATTTCGAAAGCTTCTATTCTCTTCTTGTCCAAACTATTTACCGTCCATGTTTCACTTCCATACATTGCTACACTCCATACAAATATTTTCAGAAACGACTTCCTGACACTTAAATCTATACTCGATGTTAACAAATTTCTCTTCTTCAGAAACGCTTTCCTTGCCATTGCCAGTCTACATTTTATATCCTCTCTACTTCGACCATCATCAGTTATTTTGCTCCCCAAATAGCAAAACTCCTTTACTACTTTAAGTGTCTCAGTTCCTAATCTAATTCCCTCAGCACCATCCGACTTAATTCGACTACATTCCATTATCCTCGTTTTGCTTTTGTTGATGTTCATCTTATATCCTCTCTTCAAGACACCATCCATTCCGTTCAACTGCTCTTCCAAGTCCTTTGCTGTCTCTGATAGGATTACAATCTCATCGGCGAACCTCAAAGTTTTTATTTCTTTTCCATGGATTTTAATACCTACTCCGAATTTTTCTTTTGTTTCCTTTACTGCTTGCTCAATATACAGATTGAATAACATCGGGGATAGCCTACAACCCTGTCTTACTCCCTTCCCAACCACTGCTTCCCTTTCATGTCCCTCGACTCTTATAACTGCCATCTGGTTTCTGTACAAATTGTAAATAGCCTTTCGCTCCCTGTATTTTACCCCTGCCACCTTTAGAATTTGAAAGAGAGTATTCCAGTCAACATTGTCAAAAGCTTTCTCTAAGTCTACAAATGCTAGAAACGTAGGTTCGCCTTTCCTTAATCTTTCTTCTAAGATAAGTCGTAGGGTCAGCATTGCTTCACGTGTTCCAACATTTCTACGGAATCCAAACTGATCATCCCCGAGGTCAGCTTCTACTAGTTTTTCCATTCGTCTGTAAAGAATTCATGTTAGTATTTTGCAGCTGTGGCTTATTAAACTGATTAAACTTTCTTTGGAATTGGAATTATTATATTCTTCTTGAAGTCTGAGGGTATTTCGCCTGTTTCATACATGTTGCTCACCAGATGGTAGAGTTTTGTCAGGACTGGCTCTCCCAAGGCCGTCAGTAGTTCCAATGGAATGTTGTCTACTCCGGGGGCCTTGTTTCGACTCAGGTCTTTCAGTGCTCTGTCAAACTCTTCACGCAGTATCGTATCTCCCATTTCATCTTCATCTACATCCTCTTCCATTTCCATAATATTGTCCTCAAGTACATCACCCTTATAATAGACCCTCTATATACTCCTTCTACCTTTCTGCTTTCCCTTCTTTGCATAGAACTGGGTTTCCATCTGAGCTCTTGATGTTCATACAAGTGGTTCTCTTATCTCCAAAGGTCTCTTTAATTTTCCTGTAGGCAGTATCTATCTTACTCCTAGTGAGATAAGCCTCTACATCCTTACATTTGTCCTCTAGCCATCCCTGCTTAGCCATTTTGCACTTCCTGTCGATCTCATTTTTGAGACGTTTGTATTCCTTTTTGCCTGCTTCATTTACTATATTTTTATATTTTCTCCTTTCATCAATTAAATTCAATATTTCTTCTGTTACCCAAGGATTTCTACTAGCCCTCGTCTTTTTACCTACTTGATCCTCTGCTGCCTTCACTACTTCATCCCTCAAAGCTACCCATTCTTCTTCTACTGTATTTCTTTCCCCCATTCCTGTCAATTGTTCCCTTATGCTCTCCCTGAAACTCTGTACAACCTCTGGTTCTTTCAGTTTATCCAGGTCCCATCTCCTTAAATTCCCACCTTTTTGCAGTTTCTTCAGTTTTAATCTACAGGTCATAACCAATAGATTGTGGTCAGAGTCCACATCCGCCCCTGGAAATGTCTTACAATTTAAAACCTGGTTCCTAAATCTCTGTCTTACCATTATATAATCTATCTGACACTTTTTAATATATCCAGGGTTCTTCCATGTATACAACCTTCTATCATGATTCTTAAACCAAGTGTTAGCTATGATTAAGTTGTGCTCTGTGCAAAATTCTACCAGGCGGCTTCCTCTTTCATTTCTTAGCCCCAATCCATATTCACCTACTATGTTTCCTTCTCTCCCTTTTCCTACACTCGAATTCCAGTCACCCATCACTATTAAATTTTCGTCTCCCTTCACTATCTGAATAATTTCTTTTATTTCATCATACATTTCTTCAATTTCTTCGTGATCTGCAGAGCTAGTTGGCATATAAACTTGTACTTCTGTAGTAGGTGTGGGCTTCGTATCTATCTTGGCCACAATAATGCGTTCACTATGCTGTTTGTAGTAGCTTACCCGCATTCCTATTTTCCTATTCATTATTAAACCTACTCCTGCATTATCCCTATTTGACCTTGTGTTTATAACCCTGTAGTCACCTGACCAGAAGTCTTGTTCCTCCTGCCACCGCACTTCACTAATTCCCACTATATCTAACTTTAACCTATCCATTTCCCTTTTTAAATTTTCTAACCTACCTGCCCGATTAAGGGATCTGACATTCCACGCTCCGATACGTAGAACGCCAGTTTTCTTTCTCCTGATAACGACATCCTCTTGAGTAGTCCCCGCCCGGAGATCCGAATGCGGGACTATTTTACCTCCGGAATATTTTACCCAAGAGGACGCCATCAACATTTAATGATACAGTAAAGCTGCATGCCCTCGGGAAAAATTACGGCCGTAGTTTCCCCTTGCTTTCAGCCGTTCGCAGTACCAGCACAGCAAGGCCGTTTTGGTTATTGTTACAAGGCCAGATCAGTCAATCATCCAGACTGTTGCCCCTGCAACTACTGAAAAGGCTGCTGCCCCTCTTCAGGAACCACACGTTTGTCTGGCCTCTCAACAGATACCCCTCCGTTGTGGTTGTACCTATGGTACGGCTATCTGTATCGCTAAGGCACCCAAGCCTCCCCACCAACGGCAAGGTCCATGGTTCATGGGGGGAAGATTTCACTCTTACATAAATTATTATATTTCATTCTTATATTTATTCTTCAGGGAGATTTGATGCATACCCTTGTGTGATACCGATGGCACAAACATATGAAACATGGGAATTCAAACGGCTGAGCGATCTCGGAACGAAATTATTTCTGCTCATTTGTTAGCAACTTCGGCACAAACCTCCTACTGAGGTCCTAATGCTCCATTAAAATGGAATGAATGAATCAAGTACTAATTTAAACATGTCTGCAAGTACTTTCATCGTGATTCGTCTATCCTGCATCACGACCTCATTTGCGGATGTTGAGGACCTATCTAAACGTGCTGCACTCTTCACGGCCATCTTTGAAGCTGTTGTACCACTCAGTGGTAGCCACTGTTTCTCCCAAAATACTTGTCGATTCCTGCGGATTGTTTCATCTTGAGAATCGTCAAGCTTAAAATTTGGTGCAATAACGTTGTTCAACTTCCTCATTTTGAACACAACACAAAACCCGACGACTACCACCTAGACGCGTTCAGTTGTCAACAGCTAGCCAATGACGGGCTGTTCCCGCAGTCATGATTTGTAGACAGCGTATGTCTACAAACATAGACAGAATACGCGCCCAGTACCGTTGTTGATTTCAACAGTAGACAGTAAAGTAGGTTACTTTTTGAACAGTCTTCGTATAGAGTGATAAAAGAGAAATACCGACGTCATCTGTATACGTTATTTCTTTGTTTTAAGTTCATTCGCCAGGCATATAATTAGTAGACGAGGACAAAGATATTTCAGTGTACATTGGAAAACATTCTAGTAGTAATCTTCTACAGACGTGGATAGAAAAATGAAAAACAAAAATAAAACTAATAATCGAGATTCGAACACGGTGCGCAAAAGCACGAAGCTGCGATGCTTGCTATTGCGTCACCAGTCACTTGGTAAAAGGCGTATAAAGCTGGCCGCGCGGGGAGCCGTGCGGTGTAGGTGCCTTGCCACGGATCGCACGGCTCCCTCCGTCGAGGGTTCGAGTCCTCCCTTGGGCGTGGGTGTGTGTGTTGTCCTTAGCGTATATTAGTTTAAGATTATGTAGTGTGTAAGTCTAGAGACCGATGACCTGAGCAATTTGGTCCCATAGAACGTACCACAAATTTCCAATTTTTTTTGCATAGAAAGCACCTGAAAAATTTTGACCGATGTTTTGTCAGAAACTGTCGAATACCTACGAATAACCCGAAACACATGTAAGCTTATTTTGTCCTCTCTTTAACTGCGCTAAGTTTCTGAGAAATCTGGTTATGACACTTGCCGTGTTCTTCTTGTGAGTATATTCACCCAGTATTTGAGGATGAGTTTTCATTTATTACTTCTTTATTATTAACTTTGTTTGCATGAAATTTTGCAGTGTCCACATACGCGTATACAATTGAACGTACCTGGAAAATTATATTATTGTACAACAAGTAATTTATCCTCCAAAACAGCGAAATTGCTTTCTAATTCTCTACGTTACTTTTTTACTTTTTTTTACGCATTAGTATTAGTCACGCGGGACTATCTGTTGCGCTGGACGTTCTCGGTAAACACGACCTGGGAAAGTATCTAGCACCGCAGCGTATCTGGTGTGAAGTTTATGCAGATAAAATCAGAATAGCATGCTGTCTTGTTCGACTAGAATGATCTTTGTCGTTTCTCAGCACCAGAGGTCCTTTTTTCAGTACCTCCCATTAGTGAGTATGTGCAGTGATCAAATAGTGGAATGCTATTATCGTCGTTGTTCAGTATTTTTTGAACGCAATAAAAATTTGGCTTTCGGTCTGTTGTTTTCAGTTTAAACTATAGACTGTCCTAGAAAATGGATAAAAAGTTTGAATCTGTTGACTGGCCATACATAGAAGTAGATCTTTCCAGGTAATTTCTGCTTGCGGTACGATAGCAGCAATGGACGGTGTTAAAATGTGTCTACTGCATTTGTGTCAAATTTATTTGAGGTGTTAACAAGGTTATTTTGTGACTGTGGAAAGCTACTGCATTACTTGGCCTGCATCTCTGGATATACATTAGATGGTATATTGACTGGTTTTCTTATTCGATACGTTTGTCCACGTTAAGGTGTCGCGTAATACCTTACATAGCTGGCAATATTGTTCGAAGTTATTAACTGCTAATGATATTTTCACGCAATGTAAAGTCACAACCTAAAGTTATACTGTATAGTCTATGTGCTATTTTGCAAATACACTCCTGGAAATGGAAAAAAGAACACATTGACACCGGTGTGTCAGACCCACCATACTTGCTCCGGACACTGCGAGAGGGCTGTACAAGCAATGATCACACGCACGGCACAGCGGACACACCAGGAACCGCGGTGTTGGCCGTCGAATGGCGCTAGCTGCACAGCATTTGTGCACCGCCGCCGTCAGTGTCAGCCAGTTTGCCGTGGCATACGGAGCTCCATCGCAGTCTTTAACACTGGTAGCATGCCGCGACAGCGTGGACGTGAACCGTATGTGCAGTTGACGGACTTTGAGCGAGGGCGTATAGTGGGCATGCGGGAGGCCGGGTGGACGTACCGCCGAATTGCTCAACACGTGGGGCGTGAGGTCTCCACAGTACATCGATGTTGTCGCCAGTGGTCGGCGGAAGGTGCACGTGCCCGTCGACCTGGGACCGGACCGCAGCGACGCACCGATGCACGCCAAGACCGTAGGATCCTACGCAGTGCCGTAGGGGACCGCACCGCCACTTCCCAGCAAATTAGGGACACTGTTGCTCCTGGGGTATCGGCGAGGACCATTCGCAACCGTCTCCATGAAGCTGGGCTACGGTCCCGCACACCGTTAGGCCGTCTTCCGCTCACGCCCCAACATCGTGCAGCCCGCCTCCAGTGGTGTCGCGACAGGCGTGAATGGAGGGACGAATGGAGACGTGTCGTCTTCAGCGATGAGAGTCGCTTCTGCCTTGGTGCCAATGATGGTCGTATGCGTGTTTGGCGCCGTGCAGGTGAGCGCCACAATCAGGACTGCATACGACCGAGGCACACAGGGCCAACACCCGGCATCATGGTGTGGGGAGTGATCTCCTACACTGGCCGTACACCACTGGTGATCGTCGAGGGGACACTGAATAGTGCACGGTACATCCAAACCGTCATCGAACCCATCGTTCTACCATTCCTAGACCGGCAAGGGAACTTGCTGTTCCAACAGGACAGTGCACGTCCGCATGTATCCCGTGCCACCCAACGTACTCTAGAATGTGTAAGTCAACTACCCTGGCCAGCAAGATCTCCGGATCTGTCCCCCATTGAGCATGTTTGGGACTGGATGAAGCGTCGTCTCACGCGGTCTGCACGTCCAGCACGAACGCTGGTCCAACTGAGGCGCCAGGTGGAAATGGCATGGCAAGCCGTTCCACAGGACTACATTCAGCATCTCTACGATCGTCTCCATGGGAGAATAGCAGCCTGCATTGCTGCGAAAGGTGGATATACACTGTACTAGTGCCGACATTGTGCATGCTCTGTTGCCTGTGCCTATGTGCCTGTGGTTCTGTCAGTGTGATCATGTGATGTATCTGACCCCAGGAATGTGTCAATAAAGTTTCCCCTTCCTGGGACAATGAATTCACGGTGTTCTTATTTCAATTTCCAGGAGTGTAGTATCACACAAGCATTATTCCATTAAGTGGCACCTTTCAAAATCCGACGAATAGTATGCTAGTTTCCACATATTTGAAACGGATATATGGCTTCAAATAATGTGAATCAGAATAACTGGAAATTCTGTCCAAACCTGAGTACGAACATGTCCGCTGAAGCGAAGGATATGGTCCGATAGCTGTTTCATACGTGCATTGCAGATACCTAAACAACTGTCACTGAAAATGATACAGTAAGCAATGACACTCTAATACTCTTTCCACACACACTAAAATTAACTCTAAAATGCAACGGAAGCTTTCTTTACTAGAAAATGTTTTTCGTAACTCATTGTCCTGTTCTAGCATAGATGATCGGAGCGAGGTTATCAGGTGACTTAGGCTCCGATTGCTATCACCTCGTTTGACTGTAGCCACAGGTCTCAAAGAACGAAATTAAAGAAAACAAACTAAGGGAAAAGACCTTGAGAGTCCGATTGACTACACGTTGCTGTGTCCTCCAAGCAGCGACAGGCGTACCATTTATATCAATTAGTTTATTATAGTTTACCCATATCAGTATGGACACTCTTACAAAATATCGAAAGTATCCTGTAGAAAACGCTGCTGCACCGACTACTGGAGCTGGGAAAGATCGTCTGGCAAGCCGTCACATCTGCCTTGTACAGCTATTTGAAGTACACAAGGCTATCAAAACAATTAAGTGGAACACACGAGTGGATACTAACAATTTAGTATTAGACCATCTTAGATTGCATGATACCATTGTCCATACCGCCTGTACCTGTATGAAAGTTACTAAGGAATGTCAGACAGATAAGCATGTGGTATCATAAACATGTATTGAACTTTTGTTACCTTGTAACAAAAAAATGGCTCTGAGCACTATGGTCATCAGTCCCCTAGAACTTAGAACTACTTAAACCTAACTAACCTAAGGACATCACACACATCCATGACCGAGGCAAGATTCAAACCTGCTACCGTAGCGGTCGCGTGGTTCCAGACTGTGGCGCCTAGAACCGCTAGGCCACTCCGGCCGGATTTACGTTGTAACATTGGTGACAATAGCACTGTTGGTGTAAGCTTTCGTTCTGTATTAATGAATCTTGACTTGTGGTCCACTATCAATAGTATCATTAACTGCAAAAGGAGTTACTAGCTTCAGAGCGTATAGGATAATCAAATGAAGTACTAACCACATCGCGTACCGATTACAAAAAAATCAGAAGTAATTTAATTGATGATATTAATTCAGTTTACTGTAATTCAACATTTTTGTGAATTAATTAATTTCGTTTTATGTCATAAAAAGTGCAGAGAGGGCATAAAATTCAGACTGGCAATAGCAAGAAATGGGTTTCTGAAAAGGAGAAATTTCCTAACATTGAATATAAATTTTAGTACTATGAAAACTTTCCTGAATGTCTTTATATGGGTTGTAGCCTTGTGTGGAAGCGAAATGTGGACCACGAAAAATTCATATAAGAAGAGAACGGAGGCTTAAGTGTGCTGAAGATTAAATGAACCATGGACATTGTCGTTGTTGGGGAGACTTGCTTGCCACAGTGGTACAGATAACCGTACCACAACGGAGTGGTACCTGTTGAGAGGAAAGACGAACGTGTGGGTT